>NC_092872.1:697022217-697346592 GCF_028372415.1 Notamacropus eugenii | reverse complement strand
TAAACTATCCACAACTAATAAAAGCTCTTTGAAAAAACATTTCCAGTGCTGGGGATTTTCTATGTTGATTTTTTTTTCTTATTCCCTTTTTTCTATTTCATAGGAAAGTCAAATCTCTAGTTAAAGATCTTGAATGATTCCACACACATGTAAAATGTTGTTTGAGGGTAAATGTGCAAAATGTGTCTGCACCATTTCAAGAAAGGCTGTAATTAGAGCGGTGTAATAGCCTGGGAGTCCCTAGTCCTGGCTTCCATTCTTAGACTCTCCACTAACAACAGTGGCCATGCGGCTTTGGTCAACTTGTTTTCCCTCTTAGTTTCACAGTCCTTCTCAGTAAAAAGAGGGGGATTTTCAAGACAGTCCCAAATGTCTATTTTAGCTCTTAACATTTTTTGCCTCTAGAGAAAAAAAGCTATAACAGCTGACATTTATATAATATAATGCTTTCACGTTTACAAAGCATTTTACATTTGCTACCTCCCCATCTCTCTTCTCCAACAGTTTGCCACTTCCATCATTCTCTGACTCTCCCTCATCCTCTCTTCCTCTCTCTCCTTTTCTCTCTGTCTCTGTCTCTGTCTCTCTCTCTCTCTCTTCTCTCTCTCTCTCTTTCTCTCTCTCCCCCTCCCCCTCTCCTTCTCCCTTTACCTCCCCCCTCTCTCTCCTTTTCTTTTCTCTCTCCTTTTCCTCTGTTTTTTCTCTCTCCGTCTCTCTGTCTCTGGGTCTGCGTCTCTCTCTCTCTCATTGACTCCTTACATATGCCCTATAAACATGCAGAGAGCCATCCTTTAAAGAGAATTTTCACTTACCCCTCCCTTTCCCTCAGACTATCAACCTGTATCTCTCATTCTTTTACTAACCAAACTCCTAGAAAAAGTGAACTCCCCTGGCAGCCTCCAGTTTCTCACCTCATACTCATTTCTCAGCCCCTGACAATCTGGCCTCTGTCCCTACCATTCATCTTAAACATCCATCTTCTCAATGCGCCCTCTGCCCTGGGTTTTCCTAAGACTCCTCTGCTACGGTTTCTCTCTAAGTCCTTTGGTAGGATCTCACCCAAGAACCCTTGGACATATTTCCGAAATGTGTTCTGGACCCTCTGCTCTTCTCTCTTAGATGATCTCATCCTCTCCCATGGATTCAACTGCCATCTCTGCAGGTGGCTGCCAAATCTGCATGTGACAATAAGCTAACATTTATATAAAGGCTGAAGAATTTCAAAGTGCTCTGCATATGTTAGCTTATTTACTCCTCCCAAGATAGAGGTTATTATTATACTCATTTAACAGATGAGGGAGCTGAGGCCTAGGGTCACACAAGCAGTAAATGTCTGAGGTAGGATTCAAACCTAGGTCTTCCTAACTCATCTACTATCACAAGCTATCTCTCGCCCTCATCTCTCCCCTGAACTCTAGTCCTGAATCTGCAACTGCCTGTTGGGAGATACCTATACCTTGATGTTCCGTAGATATCCCAAGCTCTATCTACCAAATCTGAACTCATCTTTCCCCCCAAACCCGTCCCTTTTCCTAACTTCTCTGTATCAAGGGCATTAATTCTTCTACACTCCACCCTATTCATTCAGGTCCACAGGCTCCCCATCATCCTTCACTCTTCACTCTCACTCACCCATCCCCCATGTCACATCAGGCACAAAGTTTTCTCAATTAGACCTCTATAAAATCATTCCCATCTGTCCCCTTCTTTCTCCTTCTGGCACAATCACCTTGGATCAGGCCCCCATCCCCTTTCACATGGCATGCTAAAAGAGCTTCCTAATTAGTCTGCTGGTTTCCAGCTTCCCAGCTAACCATTTTCCAACCCATAACCCCCATTGCTCCCAAATAGTTAGCCCTAAAGCCCAAGTCCGATCATGTAATTTGATTAATCCAGAAACTTAAATTGCCTATAGGATAAAAAAGAAATGCCTCTATTTGAAAATCACAGTCTTTCACATGGTACCAGCCTATCTTTGCAGACTGATGACACATTATTCCAAATGCACAAATTCTACACTACAGTCAAACTGGCTTCTTTTCTGTCCCTTATATATGACATGCCCTCTGCTGATTCTATGTCTTTACGAGGCAAAGTGGATCTGCTGCCTCTGAGGACTCCTACCTATCTTCAAGAGTGCTTTCCTGAGTTTGGCAGTTCTAACTCTATGACCCTGAGCAAGTCACTTAACCTGTCAACCTCAGTTTCCATATCTGTAACATGTTGATCATGAGAGCACCTGGGTTGTTGTGAGATTAAAATGAGAATAGTTTTGTAAAATATTTTACAAACCTTAAAGTGTAATGAATTCTCTTCTTCCAGGAAATGTTTCCTCCCCAAAAATGACTGTGTTCGTTGCATGCGCATATGTAGGGACCTCGTATTTACTTATCTGTATGTATGTTATTCCCCCAGCAAAATGCACACTCCTTCGGGTCAGGTACTGTCACTGTTATATTTGTCTTTGTACCTGCAGCATTTAGCTTAACAGGGAGGAACTTCATAAATGAGTGTTCAGTTTCATGCAATTGCATTTGATCCTCTGGATAATCCCATAAGAGCGATACTGCAGCTATTGCATTATTATTCCCACTTTCATGGATGACAAAACTGAGGCTTAGCAGACTTGATGATTTGCTTATGGTCACATGGTTAGTAAGAGTCAGTGGCAACAACTGAGACCAAGTTTCTCCTGAGTTAGAGGAAGAACTTAACAGAAGAGATAGAAGGCTGGGCTTGGACCTCAGGAGATGGTGTGACCTGGGCAAATCACTTACCTCTAGGCTAGTCTCTAGTCCCTAAGGACTCATCTAAATCTGTCTGCATTGGGGGAGGGAGCTCCTCAGCTAGGACAGTTCCTGGTGTGTAGGGGGTGCTATCTAAAAGCTTATTCCCTTTCCTTCCCAACTATTCCTTTCCAGAGTATCTGGCTTGGGGCCCAGCGTTCTTTCCATTGCACTTCGTTACTTATCAAGTAACAAGTCATATATTAAAGTTATCATAGGTATGGTATATCATTAGTAAAGTTAAAATGGATACTATCATATGTAATATACTCTACTCAGTACAATTATATACTATAGTGTTCTTGACAATGAGCCAAATACTTCCATAAATCTACGGCTATGTGATATAGTTAATAATAATATCTAGCATTTAAAGTGCAAAGCACTTTACAAAGTTTATCTCATTTTTAACTCACAACAGTCCTGGGAAGTAGGGGCTATTTTTATAGACATTTTACAGATGAGAAATCTGAAGCAGACACAGATTAAACTGGGTCAGGGTCCCATGGTTAGTAACCAAGAGGCAAGACCTGAACTCAGGTCTTCCTCATTCCAGGCTCAGTGCTCTATTAACTGCACCACCTAGCAGCTTGACCAATGTTGGTAGCACTTCCATTAATGAACCCAACTATGTAAGCCTTCTCATCCTATGCCTTTCTTGTTCCTGACTCTCCCTAACTCCTCCTTAGAGGATCTACCCAATGAAATGAAGACCTTCCTCTGGGTCTTTTAATATTTGAGGGATTTCAGTATGATACTGGAATTGTCTAGTTCTAATTCTTCCTGGTCTCTTTGTAACCAGCCCTCCTCCTTTTCCAATTATCCACATCCTTTAGAAAGTCTTTGGATACCACCTGTCCCTCACAAGTCTTCATTGACCACATGCTCAAGCCTAAAGTGAGAGACTCAGTAAATTCATCCACAGTTTGACGAGGGTTCATAAGCTTCCATTTTGTGCCCAACTCCACTACTGCAACTATTATCTGACATTCTGCTAATACACTGATTAAGCTTTGAACCAAACTAGCTTCTGCGATGAGATAAACATTATTTAGAAGTACCAAATTCAATTAAATACCTAATTATATTTGATTTAAGCAGTAACAAGTTTATCAATTTCCCATGATGTAATAGAAAGGCCTAATACCCATCGTGCCAATCCATAACTGTCTCCTGAAATGTTAAGAGATCAATAAAGTCATAAGGAGATACTGAAGACTCATTGTGAAGGGGAAAAATGAGGTGAGGGGAAAAGGATTCCATGAAAAACTCCATACTGTGTTGTTATAATTATTTCCATATTTATCTGAATTTTGGGAAAATGACATGAAAGGGAAGGGTTATGAATAAGCATTTATTAAGCCTGCACTATGTGCCATTGGAAACAGGAAGATCTAGTTTCGAGGACTGTCTCTGATATAGATAACTGTGTGATCATGAGCAAGGCTAAACACAAGCAAAGTGGGATTTGGGGGTTTTTCTTCTGTTTGGAGTTGTTTCCCAGGCTCAGGTTAAATTGTGAACATCTGAACCCCAGTAGTTCACAGCTGTGCTGACTTACGTGGGTTGTGATGCCTTCTGACTGAGCCTATTGGTTGAAAACTGTGTATACTGGGAGGTTGGTATTTTGCTTTGGGGGTTTTGCTCATGAAAAGGAACTTTGATTCCCTGGATGGGACTCTGGGGAACTGTTTGCTAAGAACTCCCCCCCAGTACTCAGATGTTGGTGCTCCCCCATCCTGTGGTGTATGTAGGTGGTCACCTTACTTGGTCAGACATTTGGAGCCCTGTCTGTTGATCTTTGTGCTAATTTCTCTGCTTGTATTTTCTTTGTATTTTCTCCATGTTCAGGGTATTAACCTTTCCCCTGAACTAGTGAATGACTTACATATGTTTAATTAAAGAAGGATTGTTAACCCCTTTGAAATTACCTTTCCTTTATAAAGCAGATCAAAGAACCTGTGCTAGTAGGGCATCCTGGGTGTGCTAGGCTGCTTGCTAATACAGCAAGTCACTTAGAGATGAGCTTCCGATTGACAACATTGAAGGGAGTTTCCACACCTGAAGTTACCCACATGAATAGGACATATTCTTGCCTTGATTCTGGCAAGCATACAAACCCTAATGCTTTCTGTAATCAAGCTCTCCCTAAGAGCAAAAAAAACAGAGATGAAGAGTTCAATGATCATGACTCACATTTATGTAGCATGTGGAGGTTTACAGAGGACAGAGGGCTTTCCCCAAGACTTGTTATGCCAGGTTTATAGATGAGAAAGCTGAGGTTCAAAAGAATAAATGACTTGCCAAGGACCACTGAACTAGGAAGTTAGAGCTGAGACTTGAACTCCAGACCAGAGGCTTCTCTTTGGTGTTTCAAGTCCATTACTGTCTGATCCCAATCTCTCTTTTTCAAGTCTGATTTCATATTACCCCTCCTGGCACATTATTCCAGCCAAAATGGCTTACTTTATGATCTCCTTTTCTCGTCCGTCTCTTGCCCCTGTGCCTTTCCACAGATGGTCCCCCCCCCCCCCCCCTTGCCAGGAACACTTTCGCCTTCTCAATTGCACTTTCTGGAATCGCTAACTCCTTTATAAGGCTCAGCTCAACACTACATCCTTTTTTATGTGTTTTATATATTTATTTCTATTCATTTATGTGAATTTGGGGGCGGGAGGGATTTTTATGTATTTATTTAGGACCAGAAAAATAGTTGGATTAAGTATGTGGATAATCAGGAGTTCAAGGGAAGGACATTATTACTGCTTCTGTAGGCTGTTCACACTGATCACCTTTCATTTTCTTTAATGGATTAGTGGGGATTGTTATGTTTGGTGGTGTTCTGCAGGGTTGGGAGAAGGGGAGGGGCAGGGAATAAAGATCACTTATTTAAATTTCATAAAAGTTTGCATTGTCATCTTTTTGGGCAGTCCCTCTCCCAGTGAAAATAACTCCTCAAGGCTTCCTTAGTCAAACAAACAAAACAAACAAAAGCCTGCTTTGGGAATGATTCATGCAATGGTGTCTTCCACTACCCCAGATCACAGCTCTCCTAGTCTTCCTCATACAGTGGAATCTTGTCCACATCTTCCCATCATTCCTCTACAGAGGAGGAAGAGCAGCCTTAACCTGATGGAGGAGCCTCAGATTCATTTACTTTCATGGCTACCAAGCAGGCTCTCCATGTTGTCCCTTACTCATGGACATCAGCAGCAGCAGCACAGTCATCACAGCATCGACCGACACTTATTTTTACAAAGCATATGGCAAACATGATCTCCTTTGATTCTCACAACTAACCCTATGTGGCAGGTAGTTTAGGTATTATTTCTATTTTACAGATGAGGAAACTGAGGCTGGGAGGTTAAGTGACTTATCCAGGGTGACACACAAGTAAGCGTCTGAGGTTGGAAAGAAAATACCTACTTAACTTTTCTGTTTGTCTCCGAGCTGGGACTAGATGTGGGAGAGGGCTAGTTTGAGAGTTTCCCTTCTACTTCATCTAAGTTAAATGGATGTCTACAGAAGAAAGCAAGGAAACATGCATTTATTAAATGCCAACTGTATAACAGAAAGTGGCATATGATTTATGCTTTGAAGAAAGCAATGGAATCTAAGAGGTAGGAGTGAAAAGGGAAAACATGCCAAACATGGGAGAATAAGAATAGCTAACATTTATCACAATAATGATGATAATAATAATAGCTTGCAGTTCTAGGTTCTAAGCATTTTACAAATATTACATCATGTGATCCTCATAGTAACCCTGGGAGTTATTATTAATATTATTATTATAGTTATTATTATTATTAGTGCTATTATTAACCCTATTTGAGGATACTAAGGCAAGGAGACTTAAAGTCTCTTGCCTAGGCTAAGTGACTTGCCCAGGGTCACACAAATAGTAAAAATCTGAGATCAGCTTTGACCTCAGGTCTTCCTGACTCCAAGCCCTCTGTCCACCGTGCCACCTAGCTGCCTCTGAGAACTCTGGTTTTGAACCTATGACTCAGAATTCCAAAGTACCTCCCCCAATTCTCTTCCAAACAACTTATGCTAGGGTTCCTTCTTCCCTGTCCCTCAGGACATCCATTCTGTCTGGCTCACCTCTTTTCTTCATGATGTCTCTTATAGCACTTCTTGATTTTAAGTCAAAAATATACTACAACCCACTTACAGCCAGCATGTGTCTTTCCCTCATCCTCTGAATTGCTATAGCCGAATGATTCCTCACCCTTTGGCCAAGATGGTGACAAACCTCCCTGACCTTAGCTATACAGATCCCCAGATTTCAAATATACCATTAGGCCCTTAGGCCCTTCTCATCTTGACAAGATCTATCAGAGTTTGTACCCCAGTGCCATAGCCTTAGAGAACACAGGGCCACTTCCCCAACCTGATCCTTAAGGCATTGGTAAATGTTTGTGGGTAAAAGATCACTAAAGAATTCAAATATAGATCGAAGAAAATGCATACTTTTCATTATGAAGAACTTAAGATTGAAAAAGTGGTGGGGAAAATTCCTCCCTTAGCAATTTTTTTTATAAAAAGAAACATAATTAGAGATTGGTAACCGCTGCTCTTTAGCTGTTTACTTTCTGATCCTGTTGATTTCAAAGACTTCATTGACCTTAAATGGAGCCACAGATAAGTAACCACAAGCATAATTTCTCCTTCCCTGTGAATATCATTCATTTAGATCCTCACCACTAAAGTTGGTGAAAGTTTTCTGTGGCTAATGGAATGGCATTTTCAGATGTCAACATTTTTTTCACCCATGAAAGCATGTTTTTTTATTCCCTCCCCCCAAATTTGGGAACATGGGTGCTCTATTTTAAGAGCAATAATTAATGTTCCCTTTTAATGATAGTAATTTTATTTGAAAAAAGAATATAAAAGATATTTAAGGAAGGAAACTGGTATTTGCTCACGTCCTCATTCAAAAGACTGAAAGGATTTTTTTAATGTGTTCATTCCTGGCTAATAAAAATAAATCACAATAGCCAGCCTTTCTATATCTCTTTAAAGTTTGCAAAGCACTGTCTATATGCTAATTCATTTAATCCTCATATCAACCCTATTAAGGTAGGTAATATTATTATCCCCATTTTACAAAGAAAGAAACTGAGACTGAGAGCCATTTAGTGACTTGCCCAAGATAGCTAAGAACGCTTTATAGCTGACAAGGCTATATTAAGAGGGTAAATTATGCAGAATGAAGGAAGTGAAGGTCCCATTGTAATCTGCCATATCAAGGGTATTGTGTTCATGGGCCATATTTTGAAGGAATGATGGAGGGCATCCAGGATCATGAGGGAACCGAAGATGGTGTCATACAAGAACTGACCCTTAATCTAGAGAAGAGGCTGCCTGGGGAACATGAGATCTGTCTTCAAGGCTATAATATAGAAAAGAGATTAGACTCGGCCTGCTTGACTCAGAAGGCAGAACTAGAGTGGTGGGAGGGATTTGCAGAAAGGCAGATTTAGTCTGAATGCAGGGTTTCCTAGTAATTTCGAGCTGTGCTCAAGCGGAAGGGGCTGACCCAGGAGATAGAGTGGGTCCCCCCTCACTGGAGCCTTTAAACAGAGACGAGACATTTGCTTGTTGGGATGGGTAGAGGGCCACAGGTTGGTCTGTGATTCTGGCTTCCTAAGGAGTTTGTGAAACACCTAAACTAGGTCGGGTCACATCTGCTTTCCCTTAAGGCAACTCTGAAGACATCTACTTGGCCAGGACAAGATGCCCTATGATAAAAGCAGAAATAGAGTTGGGCAATTCAGCTTAGCCTGTCCATTTTTTCAGCTGTGGAAGTGAAACCCACTTAGCCCATCACTGGTAATCCCTGGCATTGATCGTGACTTCTATCCTGAGTGATTGTGCAAGTCATTGATTTATTCTGAGACATTCTTCCCAAAGGTAGAGTACAAATGATGAGGAGGATATAGGCATTCCTTTTGTAACACACCTTTTTATCCCAAACGTTTTTCTCAAAAAAATCTCCCTATCCCTAAAGCTCATTCCATCACCAGTACAGGAAGGAAAAGTTACTTGCTCTCTTGGCATACCAATACAGAACAATTTAATACTTGTTGACCTATGAGATTTAGAGCTGAAAGGGACCTTCAAGATCATCTCTCTGGTCTGACTGATGCTAAAAGAAATGACAGAAGTAATCATCATAATAACATGGCACTCTGAGGTTTATAGCATGCTGTCCTCTGAGTACAACCCTCTGAGATAGATGGGGGTATAATTAGCCCCATTCTATAGATGAGGAAACTGAGGCTCTGGGAGTGACTTGTCCTTGATCATATAGAGGATAAGGACCAGAATTCCAGTGTAGGTCATCTGGCTCCGTCTTCCAGTCTGTTCTGAAACTGCCTGTGTGTATGACCTTCCAAGTAACTTCGTTGGGAAATAATTCCTGGAAAAGGTATGATTTGATGCCCCTTTTGGAGACCTACGTCCATGCCCTATTGAGGGGTGAGAGTAGGTGTGAGGTTGTTCGCTTAGTGGTCCTAATTTTATGGACAAATCATTAGAGCTACCAAAATGCTGCATGATTTCCTAGGGCTACACTGTAGCTTAGCAATAAGGTATCCAGCATATAGTGGGTACTTTCTATATGATAGCTGTTATTATTTTTACCGCCTCATCTATCCTCACTCTAGTTTTTGAAGGATAATATATCATCTAGCAATCTTCTCACGAGCATTTGGAAGGACTAATATGTTCAGTGATAACATGAGCTTTGAGATCCTTAGAAGAAAGGAAATATCTGGTGTAGCAGAAAGAGAATCCTAGAGCCTGAATTCAAATTCTACCCCTGCTACTTACTATCTGTGTGACCTTGGGTAAGTCATATTCTCATGTTCTTCCTCTTTGAAACAAAGGGATTGGACTCTGAGCTCTTTTTGCAACTTTAAATCCTATAAAGAATTATGTATGTAATCAACCCTTCTGTCACAGGGCTAAATTGAAATCAAGAGAATGTTTCCTGCACCATTAGTGGCACAGACTCCCCCACAGTGGATACAAACCACGGGATCCAAAATTCACTCTACAAATTATATTCGACATGAATGACCTTCTGGAAAGCAGACGTGGTTCTGTATTAAGCATGGAGAATGAACACAGGGTCCTTCCTGACCTTCACTTCTTTTATGAGGCAGCTGGCCAGCTGTCACTATTAAACTTCATTTAATACGGTCCTGCCTCTCTTCCTCAGGATTCGCATTTTATCTAAGGAAGATCTGGGTACAACATAGTAGGGGAGAAGGCTTTGTGTTTCATCAAACCAGAACCCTTGCTTCTTTTCTGCCCTTGTAACTCTCGTCATTCACCAGAGGAAGCAACGGAAGGAATCTTTCAACTATGACTTGACTTGTTTTTCTGATCCTTGCAGATAACCACAGCTTAATGGGTGCTCGCTGCAAATGACCCAGATAAACTTTGCCTTTGCTTTTTATAACCCTTTCAGCTCTGGCTGTTAGAAAACCTGAAGAAGAGATAGTCTCACTCCTCATCTCCACTTCTCCCAGTCTTTATCTACCTTCCAGGCTCCTGGTCAGCTCCTTCTCTATAAAGCCTTCGCAACTCCAACTCACCCAGTTAGGAATGCTAGCAAGTGTCTGAGGCTGGATTCAAACTCAGGTCTTCCTGACTCCAAGTCACATGCTGTATCACTGAGACACCTAGCTACCTCTTGTTGGGAGAAACATTCACATCAACAAAATCATAGATCTATTGGTATCTTGGATTTGTATCATCTCTGTAGAATATAGGCTACCTGAGGTCAGGGACCTGTGTGTGAATGTGTGTATGTATCTACATATGTATATATCACTTAATTTTCTAATGAATTAAACTAATCACTGACTAGTTTAATGATGGTGATTTTTTTCAGCCATCTTTCCATCCATTCATCCATCTGTTGTGCAGCCTTTGATTCAATTCAGTACAACAAACATGTTATATGTTTATATACATATACACATACATACATATGTAATATTTATATATTGTATATATGTATGAATATATGTGTGTACGTGTGTATATGTGTATTATGTATATGTGTACATGTGTGTGTATGCGTATATGTGCACAAATAAATACATACGTATCTACAAAACACATTTAACAAATGTTTGTTGTACTGAATTGAATTGATGTCTGGATAACAGATGGATGAGTAGATGGAAAGATGGTTGGAAAAATCACCATCATTAAACTAATTAGGGCCTTCTGAAAATTAAGTGATATGAAGAAAATAGGATGATCCTGAAAGAATACTAATTCTTGTAATGGCTATAAAAAGTAACCTTTGTCTTATGCTTTACAGTTTGAAAAACACTTTACATATAGTCTCTCATTTGATCCTCACAGCTCTGTGAGGCAGCACTATTACTGTGCTCATTTTATGGATGAGTAAAGTAAGGCTTGGAGAGGCCAAGCCATTTGCCCAGGGTCACAGAGATAGTAAGCATCAGAGGCAGGGTTTGAACCCAGACACCACTAGGTTGTACAGTTGATAGAACATTGGATTTGAAGTCAAAAAGGTTCCCAGAAAAGTATGATGGAAGATAGAATGTGGTAGGTATAAAGTCCTGATCCAGATAAAAGAGCTCTTTCTACAAATATTTGAGGAGATCCAAAAGATGAAAAATGGCGTAACCAGGATCCTCTGTAGCACATATTAGAGCAAGGAGTTAAACCTTTTTCTCCTCCTCCAAGATTCTCTCCTCCCACAAGATATCTCTGTTTGGTGTAATAAGAGGTACCCATCAGGATGGATGGACCTGAACTTGTCTGAGAGGTTTTATGTTCCTATAATTGTTTTTGGAGAAGTAAATGGCAAACCACTCCAGTATCTTTGCCAAAAAAAACTCCAGATGGGGTCACAAAGAGTTGGATATGACTGAAAACCACTGAACAAGTAATTGTTCTAAAACTATTCTTATTTACTTAGAGTTTCTTTTTTATCAGTTGGGAACTAGATGCCTCTCCTAGAACAATTTCACAGCTCTGATGGTAAGATTTTAAGAATAATGGATAAACTTTCAAAAAAACACATTATTTCACTGTGCAAGGCAAATAGTTAATAAAAACAGATTTTCTACAAATTTGGCACCCACCCATTCATATATCAAGCTGTCAGAAGAAAAGTATTTTCCCAAGATGTGTGAAAGTAAGCCCACAGTCTGTCTTTGCTTGAACGAAAAGTTCCATGAAAAGACAAGGTTTCTGTAATACCCAGCATGAACCACTTAGAAATAAAGCAAATATCAGATTTGGAACATTGGAAGCATCCAATTAGTGGGACTAATATTGCTTTTCAGAGAACAGGTCACTCACCTACTCCAAGATCTCCAGTGACTTTCTATTTCCTATCAGATAAAAATCCAAACTCCTTAGTTTGGAATTTAAATCCTTCCATAACCTACCTTTCAGCTTCATACCACTTAGAATAAGATAGTGGATAGAGTGCTGGGAGACCTGGGTTCAAATTCTGCCTGACCCTAACTCCGTGATCCTGATCAGACATGGGCAAGTCATTTCATCTCTGTGATCCATTAGACTATAAATTATAAACAAGTCTTGATCTACTTTGGGTGAAGGGAATTCTCACACCGATGAAATCAAAGGTCCTTGACACATATTGTATTGTATATGTATTAACCCTTCACAATTCTGCTCTAACCAAACTGGACTACTACTGAGGTCCTGGAAGTTGGCATAGTATCTGATGCCTCCATGCATTCACATGGTCCAAGTGTGAACACCCCTCTCAGAATCCCTCTTTCTTCTTCCTTCAAGGATCAACTCAGAGGCCAGCCCCTGATCCCAGGGAATCCCTCCCTGATCCTCTCTCCCCCACACCTTGTCTAGGTCTCTCCTTTCTTTCCCTCATACTTTACCATGATTCATACTTACATCATTTTCCTCCAATAGAATGTACATTACTTGAGAGCAGAAACCATGTGGTTTGTCAGTGGTAGCTTATCCATCTTTATAGTGGTAGCACTTAGCAAGGGTGACTTCTTTTTTTGTATTTGAGGTTTTTGCCTGGGTAGCTGATTTTATTAGTGTAGAGATCTCCCTAGTTTGGAAGCCCCTTATAACTAAAGCAGATCTGATCATAATTCATAGCTTTGGAAAGTTGTTTAGGGGTCACTGAGAGGGTAAGTAACTTTCCCATACAGTTAGTCTGTGCTAGAGGCAGCCTACACCCAGATCTTCTTGACAGCAAGATGAGGCCTCCATCCACTACCCCATGATGCCTCTCCTTTAACATCTGCCCCTCTTACAATTTAAGAATGCTTCCGAGCACTGAGCTATGATTGCCATGATACAATTTTTTTATCCATAAGACAAAGAAAATAGGGATGAGATTAAAATTTTTATTTCCAAGTAAAATCATAACAAAATGTTTGTCCATTGATGTGCCTGATCCTTCTAGTGTTAAAAAACATTTGTTGAATTTAATTCAATTATACATGCCTATTATACCCTGGGAAAGGCAGCATAAAGTAAGTGACAGAATGCTAGGCTCAGAGCTAGCTTTCTAAATGTTAGTTCCCAAGCATCAAATCCCACATCCAGTCCTTGCTTGTTATGTGACAGTGGGGAAGGCATTCATTTTTTCTGATGACTCTCTAAGACTTATCTACAAAGTAGTAAATGGGCCACATTTTTGCCTATAGCTTCCCCTATATGTCAGGTGCTTATATCAACTGTTCTGGGAAATCTTTGCCCTTAGAAAATGGAATGATTTCAGAAGAGATCCCATTCCATTGTATCAGAGTACTTCCTTGCCCTCTCACTACCATTGTCTTTGACCAGTTAATATAAGTTGATATGACATGATGATATATGATATATATGTCATTATATGACATAACATATGGTATGATATGATACAATATGGTGATATGATATGATATAATATAATGTAATATATAATATTCAAACTTTGATCAGTTAGACAGGGGTGGGGAACCTGCAGCCTCAAGGCCACAAATTTGTTCTGTGAAGTTTGGATTCAGGCAAAGGACTGCAGGACTTAGAGGACCACATGTGAAGGACAATACTTGAGGACCTAGAAAGCCACATGTGTAGGGTCACACTTGAGGGCCTAGAGGGTCACATGTGAAGGACCATACTTGAGGACCTAGAGGACCACATGTGGTCTCAAGGCTGCAGGTTCCCCACCCCTGAGTTAGAATAAATTAACCTGCCTCTTTTTCTTAGTCTGGGACTTTGCCGATTTGTCAGATCACAACAACTCAATGACTGGTGATTAAGAAACTGGTCCTACTTGTCAACTGGAGAGAAATATAATTTGCTCTCTGTGGGTTGTAAATGTGACCTCAGCAAAAAATGGGCTAAGCTCCCCTGGCTTTACCCGCTTACCTCCTGCTCACAGGTCTCTTAGTGGTACAGCTAAAGCCCATTAAAGGAAATGACTGGTGCATCCTGAAGTCAAAGGGTTTCATCTTTGCAAACGGCACCCCTCATATAAAACATAAACACAACCTAGGATTTACTGCCGTTTCTCTCGTGAAGTTTACAACTGTAGTGCGTCAGACAGGGCACATGTTTACAAAGCCTTGGACCAGAGGTAGTCGTCATGTTGAGGCAAAAACATTGGAGTCAGAAGACCTAGTTTGGAACATGGGCTCGGCTGCTAATTCACCATCTGACCCTGAGCAAATCGCTTCATATTCCAGGGTCTCACTTTCCTCACCTGCAAAATGGTAGTAGGCCACAAAATGAGATGATGCCTAAGGGCCCCCCTATTCCTTTTATGTAACATTATTGGTGGAATGAATTCCAGAGTATCATAGAAAGTGCAGCTCTATGAAGTAGTGCAAATATTTCTGATCTCCTTTTTTACAAATGAGAAAACTGAGGCTCTGAGAGGTTGAAACTAGATCATAGTCACACAGAAGGTGTGACAGCCAAGACTTATGCCCAAATCTTCTAACTCCAAGCTAATGCCCTGTACTGTGCTACTCACCAATCGCTCTGCTTTCTCCTCCCTCCTTCCTTTGCCTCTTCTACTTTCCCAGTGAATTCTCCTACCAGCCATCAATCCATCTTCATTCCACTCAATAAGCTGGTAGCACAGTAGACAGAACACTGGCTGGACGTAGAGTCAGGGAAGACCTGAGTTCAAATCCTGCCACAAACTCTTACTAGCGTTGTGATCCTGGACAGGTCACTTAACCTCTGCCTTAGTTTCTTCAGCTGTAAAATGGGGGTTTTAATAGCACCTACCTTCCAGGGTTGATATAAGGATCAAATGAGATGACATTTGTCAAGTGCTTAGCATAGTTCCTGGCACATAATAGGCACTATATAAATGCTTATTCCCTCCTTCTCCTCTTGTGCGTGCAGGGAATGCTGTAGCTTTGGGGAGCAGTTGTAGGCACTAATTGAGAGACTAGTAGGAGCAGACAGTAGCAGTAGGAGGAAAAGATAGCAAGTACCCCCTTGGCCTTTGGAGTGGTGAGGGAAGAGTCAGAACCTGGGGGAAAATGAGCAGAACTGGACCAGGTCAGAGCTCAGGGACAGCAGGAGGGACCGAGGTTAGTATGTTCAGTCTTAGGGCTCTCTGAGGTAGAATTATTCAGCTCCCAGACACTCTCAGTTAGAAATTTGAATGGAAATGGATGCTATGCAAAATATTATCACTACTGAAATTTTTCACTGTTACAGTTGTGGTGATTGTCATGACTGATACATCGTCATCAAAGGGCTTTCATAAACTTATTTGAAGGCCTAAAAGCATGATCAACTTCATCAGCCTCAGTGAAAATTCTTATAAGCCAGTGATCTCCCTCCATACCCCTCCATAGAAATAGGAGTTGGGCTTTTTCTTTTTATACTCCTTTAATATACTTCTTAGAAATTAAATTAAAGACTCCTTTAATATACTTCTTAGAAATCCTTCATCAGAGTTCAGCAAATATAGTAATAATGCAGTTGTCTCCTGATGATGGGGCAGATTGTCTGGGAAGTTGTTGTGTTTTGTTTTTTCCATTTTCTTAATCATGTAATTGAATATGACGTCCTAGTTGACACAACCCCTCATCTTTTATTTATACTTACTCCATCATCGAGACTAATATCAGACCTTAAAACTAAAATATTCCCCCCCAATGATCTTGGTAAGGAATGAAGCCACACTTGAATTTATCAAGGTTTGGAACCATTAATGCCTACTGTCATGATAGCTGAAACTATTTTTTTCTTCCAGGTCCAGCCCCCTCCCCAATGATACCCTGTCTGATCCTCCCATCTTCTAAAACATTCCAAAGGCAAAATATATCATCTTTCATCTACCATTTTTATTATTCACACAAATTCATTTCAATTAATATTCATTAGAACAGGCAGGAGTTTGATTAGTCCTGTACTTACTTAATGGGTTTCATTTTTTAAAATAAGGACAGTATTATGGGCCTAGGAAACGCTCAGTAGATATTAATTAATGAATCAGATTCTCCCAGAAGTAATCCACATCCTGAATGTAAATAAAGCACCTTTCCTTAGAAAGCCTCAAATTGGCATAACATCCTTGTATGCATAAGAACAGCTAACATTTATAGAGCTAGTAAAATTTACTAGAGCTAGTAGAAATTACTACTTCCATGTATGAGTGTCCTGAAAGGATTTGTACAATTTGAAAAATACTGAAGTTACTCCCAGGGCAAATAGAATATACTTCTGTGATAATGGGTTTATAGAGTTTAAATCCAGAGATCATCTTAGAGTACTGGATTTTGATTTAAGAAGACCTTGGTTCAACTCATGCTTCATATACTTACTAGCAGAAGTTATTTGTCGTTAGTTTTCTTAGAGGAGTAATGACATCATAGGTGATGATGACTTGCAAGCGATTTCAATTCAAGTGAGACAGAGTTGTACAAATTCATCAGCTGCACTCTCTCTTCCTGAGTCATAGAAGTCCAGTGGCAAGACAGAAGTCAGGACCCCTAGTGATGGCCTGGGGCGCAGTGGATGCCAGACCAAGCTCTAAGGTTCCAGAGGCCTGCTTCAGTCATTATAATAAATTGTTCTCATCTACTCTCATACTAGAGGTATAACCCTAGACAAATCACCAAGCTCTCAGCCTCAATATCCTTATATAGAGATTAGCATGTTCAGTCTTAGGGGATGATAAATGAGGGTGATGAAACCATAGCGCCTGATAAGGTTGTCATAAGTCTATAGAATTAGCCTCTTAAGGGATCTCTGAGGCCATATATGCCAACTGGTGGAGGTTGTTATTGCTATGTTTCAGAGCTAAAGGTCAAACATTCAAGAAAAGTATTTTCTGATGTCATCACTTTGAATGATAAGGAAACTTATCATTCACTTTGAAGATAAGGAAACTGAGACCCAGAAAGGTTAAGTCACTTACCCAAAGCCATCCAGGTAGCAAGGAACAGGGATTCAACCCAAGATCCTCCATCCTAAATCTAGCAGCCAGGCTTTCCACAGCACTAGAATGCCTCCCTTGTCAAGAGGGTCAGACTAGATAGTGTAGAAAAAAGGTTTCCAAAACCTTAAATCCCTGCAAAGGGGTAGCTACTGTCATTATTAATGAGGCTTCTCTAGTCTCTCTGCTTCGAGGTGGGACTCTGAACCACTTCAGATGGAAAGATTCAATTAGTCAGCATGAGAGCAGATTCACCTTAAATCCCTCTCTGTCAATGACACAAAATGGAAGGCCTACCTCAATCCTATCCACTCAAGTCCTGTTGGTTTGTTACAGTCCTAATTTGTAGACTTCATAGGTAAAGGTAGGTTTTGTTTCTAAGAGGTAAACTTTTTTTAAGAGTCAAAAACTTATTTTGACTTTTCCCAGAATCATTTTGTGGCCACTTTGGGCAACTTTGATGATTCTACTTCTTTTGTCTTCACCAAAGCCAATTGAGGTAGATATCTTAAGGGCAGGGACAGGCTTTTACCTTTCTTTGTATCCCCAGACCTTAACACAGTGCCTGGCACATAGTAGGTGCTTATTGACAAACTGATAACTGACTTTGGCAAGAAAAAAATCTACAATTAATTAGGTTATTTTGTTTCTTTTCTCAGTGAGCGTTTTTGTTTTGTTGTGTTTTGTTCTTATAATCTACCATGTTAAGGAAACAACAGACATCTAAATTGTTTTATTCACATAAAATTATGTTTATGTTTTCTGCAAGTTTATATAATTATAACAATTATGCTAACAAAATAAGCGTGGATATTTAACAGTTTTTCTTTAATTAAATGTGGATTTCTCTCAAAACAGAAATTAAACAGACCGCTGCTACAAGGAAGGCAACTGTGAGACACTTTCAATGTTGCACTAGGCAAATAGCTGAGGTTTTACCTTCCATTTTCTGTTAACTCATAGTTTTGTAAAGGAAAGAAGATCTTTTCTGGTTTGTTTGTTTTTAATTTCCCAGCTGACCTCGCAGTATCACAGCACATCAGAGAGCCAGGAGGGATTGTAGAAAGTGTCTTGTCCAATCCCCGCATTTAACAAAGAGGGAAACTGAGATGCAGAGAAGTGCTTTTCCAATGTTACAGCATGAATTACCCCAAAAGAAAAAGGCATCTTTAACACAAGCACAAAGGAGTGTACTGTTGTTAAAATCTGGTTTACTATCACATGCAATAGCTCCTGAGAAATCCAGATGTGCAGTTCACTGATGGACTTTTTTAAAAACAACATCAGCAAATATTTTTCTTGACTGTTTGTCCTTTAGCCCTGAAATGTATTGTAATGAGTGTTAAGGAGGGATAATTGCTGGATACTCGTGTCATAGCCAACTCTTCTTCAGCAGTTAACGACTGGCCTTGGTAACAAATAATAAAAAAAATTAGCTAAAGGTATTGGGGGACCTACTGTGACCTATTTCTATTTATAACATTTTTTCTAAAAAAAAATGTCCCAGGAATATATAATTAGAATTTATGATTCCCTACACCATTATAATATTTTTAGCTTTCACATGTATTAAAACTACCTCGATGTAGTTTTTAAAATAAAATTATCCTCCAAAAAAATTTAATTTTTTTAAAATCATCCTGATCAGCACACCAGTTGGAAAATGAAGCCCGACTCTGATTTATATACCCCAAATACCATCTTTGATACTTTAGACCATGGTGATATTTACCACCTAAAGTATTTGGAAAGCATAGGCTGTATTTGTCTTAATGAGATGCCATAACCCATGGATACATCATCTAATATTCAATGTGCTCGTCTTGTTTCTTGTTACTAGTTGTGCTGGTCCTGAGACAGCAAACACAAGACCTTCATCAGCTCTATAGACCCCCCCAGAGTTGAGATCTACTTACTCTATTGTAGGTAGTCTTGGAGAATGCATTCATACCATAAGGAGATGCTGGAATAGGATTTTTCTATGGTATGATTCAGTGAAATAATAGATTTAAATAATAATTTTACATATTGTTATATATGCCACAGATGGCATGTTCATTGAATTGAAAACAGATACAAAACTGAGGGAGTATCTAGCATGCAGATTACAGGGTAAGGCTCCCAAAACATCTTGCAAGGCTAAAACATTGAATTGAATCTAAGGGGAAAAAATGAGAATAAATGTACACTTGGACTCCAAAAATTATCTTCAGAATTAAAAGATGGGGCAGGGAGCCTTCACAAGTCAACACTGGGTCATAGAAGCCAAAAAACGAATGTGATCTTATACCACATTAAAAGAGGAATGATGTCCAAGACTAAGAAGGTGAGGGTCCGACTTCACCAATGGTTAGATTCCATCTGCAGCATTAAGCTCATCTGGGGCTACCACACTTTAGGAAGGACATGGCCTACCTAGGGAGTCCAGAGAGAAGGAATTCAACACAGAGAAGGCTCTTTACTTTTTGCCATTTGAGGATCAGATGATAGAACGAGAGATTCTAAGCATGGAGAAGGAAAAGAAGTCTTGGAGAGAATGTGATAGCTTTCTTTAGGACTTACTTGAAGGGTTGTCTTTATGTCGAAGAAGGATTAGATATATTCTGCTTGCCCCCAGCAAGCAAGAAGTGATTGGGGGAAGTTGCAAAAAGCCAAATTTAGGTGTTATGAAGATAAAGTCTCCTAATACTTAGAAATACCCAAGAGGGGATGGGCTGCCTCAGGAGACTGAGGTCCCCCTCACTGAGGGTCTTCAAGCAAAGGCTAGATGAGCAGCTGTGTTCTAGAGGAGAGTCACATTCAAGTGTGAGTTCAAGTAAAGGTAGTGGGGTGCTAAAAACAGAATGCCAGATTTGGAGTCAGGAGGACCTGTTTTGGAAATCCACCTTGGACAAATCACATAACCTTAATGGGTTGGCCTGGCCAAAGAAGTCATCACCTGGTGGCTAACCAAGATGTGTCTCAGTTTTCTCATCTATAAAAGAGACATAATAAGACTTGTAGAATCAACCTCCCCATGTTGCTGTGAGGCTTCCACGAACTAGCATGTGGAGGTAACTTTGTAGGCCTCAAAGCACTGCATACGTAGCAACCACTGTTATGGACAGAGGCATAACTCCAGTTTGAGGCCTGGACGGATGGGTTAGAATGGCAATGAAAAGAGCCTTGAACTTGGAATCAAGACACCTGTCTTTGAGCCCTGTTTCCCTAGCTCAATAGCTGCATGTAGTCCAGTAGTTTTAGTCATGTCTAACTCTTCATGACCCTACTTAGGGTTTCCATGGCAAAGATACTGGAATGATTTGCCGTTTTCTTCTCTAGCTTATTTTACAGATGAGGAAACTGAGGCAAACAGGGTGAAGTGACTTTCCTGGGGTCACCCTGCTAGTAAGTGTCTGAGGATAGATTTGAACTCACAAAGATGAATTTTCCTCACTCCAGGTCTGGTGCTCTCTCCACTGGGCTACTTAGCCACCCAATAACTGTGGAAGCCTTGACAAGTGACTGAATCTCCCCAAGTCTCAGTTTCCTTATCTGTGACTCCTCAGATGGAGATAATCATGCCTACACTGACTATTTCACAAGGTTGTCAAGAGATCTTCTACGTAAAGCAATTTGGAAGCTATAAAGTTAGTTGTGAGTCAATCATTTATGAAGAACTTTTGTGAATCTATTCAAATGTATCTACACCAAGGGGGGAGAGGGGGACAGGAAGGAGGAACTGACTTAGTAAGCAGTTATTTGACTGAATTCACCCTTCCCCTACTAAAGCAACACCACTTTGTATGTTTGGAGATAGACCTTTAGGTTTAGCTAAAAGGCAGTTTGCTACAGATGATAAAGAGCTGGCCTTCAAGCCAGCAAGATCTGAATTCAGATCCTGCTTCTGACACATTCTGGCTGCATAACCTTGAATAATTGATTTAACCTGTCAGTGTCTACACTAGTGATGTCTAACTCCAATAGAAACAGCAGTCACTAACTCATATCTAAGGACCCCTGAGGGCAGCATATTGACTTGGTTTTTAATGGTAATTTTATCTACGTTTTGTCCTATTCTCATTTATTTTGTTAAATATTTCCCCAAGATGCTTTAATATGGTAGGGGTGGGGATGGGGAAGGATGCTGGAACAGGCTTCATGTTTCATACCTCTGCTCTAGGCAACTCTAATTAACTACAAATTGCAGAGAATGTGCCAACCTCCATTGGTTGAGGGAGTTTCCTTACCGTAAAGTTCCTTTTCTAATGAAATCAGAGGTCTGGTCCCTCTGCCTAACATCCTGACAATAAATGATGTAACTTTTTTATTGTATTCAGTCTCTTTTGAGGCAGCTGATGGCACAGAGTGCTAGGCCTGGGATCTGGAAGATCCAAGTTCAAATCTAGCCTCTGATACTTCCTAGCTTATGTGACCCTAGGCAAGTTCCTTCATCTCTGTTTGCCTCAGTTTCCTCAACTGTAAAATGGGGAATAATAATAGAACTTATCTCTCAGGGTTGTTATGAGATAATAATGATAAGAAGCCTTGCCTGGTGTATAGTAGACACTGCAAAAATGCTCACCTCCTTCCCTTTCCGAGGATGAGGATATGTCATTCCCATTGCTAAGACACTACAGTATGCATCCTTCCTCCATGGATCATCCCATCTTCTCTGGTGCAATTCTGATGAGTGGCCTCCCAACCAATTCTCCATAGAAACTCCACCCAATGTTCTGGATGTCTCCCTCTATACTTACAGTCATTTGCTGTATGTATATGGCATTTGGGCTAGCCCTGTCTCCTAAGAATGGGTCAATATATGTTACCTAGCTTCTTTCTTGGCAATCTAGATTTGCATTTCCTTTAGTCAGAGCACAAAAGGCAAATCCCCTAATTCAAATAAATTGGTGGATTCTTCTCAGATAACCAGCTGCTTGCAAAAGTCAATGACCTAATTGGCACTGGAGTACAACCTAAAGTAGGGAACACCCCAACCTGCTAATAGGCCAAGAACTCCCAGAAGTAGCCCTGGTGAGGAGGATGTCAGATGCAAGGAATTCAGTGGGCAGATCAAACAGGAGTCATAATTGTTCCCTTGGCCTAAAACCTTAAGTAATGATCAGGAGGAAAGAAATAACCCATATTCATCTTTGATACAGGAGTCACTGGGGGGTCCTGGAAGGAACACGGACTCTGGAGTTAGACCCGAGTTTAAATCCTAACCCTGTGCTGCTTATGACCAGGATAACTTTAGGCAAGTATCTCTGTGGGCTTCCGTTTCCTCCTCTGATATTGAAAGGGTCTGTCCTAGATCATCTCTCAATTCTAACATTCTGTGGTGTAATAGATCCTAGGATATTGTACCCTGAAAGTGCTGAAGCCTGGACTAAATCATACTGTACATGTATCTATGCCCACATATTCATTCATGTCTAGGTGAAATATTCAAAATGAATACCCAAGGCAACCTGAAAGGGCCCCCTCTAGGGCTGTTATTGAGAGAGGTAGGGTCACTTCCTCCACTTTTTTCCTTATGGAGTGTTCTAGAGTCCTGAGTTCTAGTCTTTAATTTTTCCTTTAACTTGCTGTATGACCCTGGGCCATTCAATTTCCCTCTTTAATTCTCAGTTTCCTCATTTTCATTTAGAATGTCTATGGGTTGGGGGCCGGGGGTGGGAGGGAGACCAGAGAGAGGAACATATAAAGAAAAGCGTTGTCACCAGCCAACTATCTGAAAATGAAAATAAGAATACTTGTAGTGACTAACTTAGGAAAGTCATTTCTCTTTGAGACTCAGTTTCCGCACCTATAAATTGGAGGCAATATTGTTTGGGCTGCGTACCTCCCAAGATATTGATAAAGACAGCACCACTGGAAACCTTAAATCAGTTCAGAAATGTAATTCATTACTATCATTGTCCTGTTATTTATTATTACTGTTGCTGTTGTAACCCTCTACAGAAATTTGGGGGGGAAGCAATTGGGGTTCAGTGACTTACCCAGGGTCATGCAGCTAGTAAGTATCAAGTGTCTGAGGCCATATTTGAACTCGGGTCCTCCTAACTCCAGGGCCAATGCTACAACAACAAAAAAATTTTTAACAAATTTATAGTGCTTTCCTTACCACTTTATGCTTTTTTGAGTCCCTACTTAAGTGCCAGAGGAGCAAAGACCCCCAAAATTCAGGGTGCAGGGCATCTAACCAGAAAAAAAATTAGAAGGAACAGCTATGTTTTGGTATATGACCTAAGGTTCTGACCTCTAAAAATCAGTGTAGTGTGGGGTAGTTGTGAGTGACTCTTTCCAGTCAATTTGGCATGATGGAAAGCAGCTAGGAGTTAGGAGAGCTGGAATTGACTCTCAATTCTGCTGGTGCTTCACTTTGTGACTCTGGGCAAGTTACGTCTCTCTGTGCCTCAATTTCCCCCCGTAATATGATGGCATTAGACCAGTTCACAATCGATAGATTCATGACCTGACTCCCAGGCTTCAAACTAACAGTAGGACCTCACTCATGTCTCTTGAGGGGGATATGTGGGTAAAACAAGCCTCACTCTACCTTGAGAAGCTAAGGGAACCATTCAGAGGAGGTGTCTCTTGTGTCTGAGCTCTCAGACATTGGTTAAAAAAGAGCATCTGGGAAGAGATGAAATGTATTAAAAATGCCCTCAAAATCTGGCATTTGCAGACACATTTGGGAAGTGTGTTCCTAAGGTACCACCCACAAGTGTCCCTAGCCCAGAGCAGCCCTGGGCCAACAGAAACATCCATTCTTTCTGAAGCCAGCCCCTCCCACCTCTCCAGTTGGCTTTAAAGGCATTTATTCTCCTGGGTTCCTCTAGGGCTGGTTGTTGCCTGAGCTCAAAGAGGCCACAGAAATATCTATTCAAGTGCCTGAAAAGGGGTTTCATTATTTCCTCCACAGAAGACAGTTTGCCACTTTTTCAGTTTGGATTTTCAACTCCAGTGACCTTCCTTCTAGAAGGCAACCCCAGCCAGGGTCTGAAGAAGGATTCAATGGTGGCATGTTGGAGTATGCCTTTATTCCCATTCTCTCTTTCCTCCTCCTCCTCCTGCTTTTCCTCTCTCTCTCTCTCTCTCTCTCTCTCTCTCTCTCTCTCTCTCTCGGATTCTATTGCTCATCATTTCTGCATCAGGTTGACTATATCATCTTATTGAGTCTCCGGTGTTGTCTAAACCTTTGCATAGAAGTTGATGTAAATGACCCTGGTTGTCTGCCTTGCCTGCTCCATGCTTGGCAGCAGAGAGGCTGTTGAGAGAGATGAAAATACTCATTCCTCAAAGGATTTAATCCCAATCAGGGATTCGCCTGCTCACAGGAAGGGACAAACTGGCACCATCATTACTGGACTGTTTTTGCCAGAATCCCAGTAAGCCTCAAAGGCAAACTAATAAGTGAAAATGCGAGTGGCCTTTAAATCATCACTGCTATTAATGATGACCACTCATGTTAGTAGTTAACTTGTAGGCCATTTGCCCCCTTCTGAGTCAGAATGTCATCTTCCAGTTATGCAGAGAAGGGCTACGTTTGTGTAAAGAGCTGACAATCGCTAACTTAACACACCTCTCTCAGGTTTTGGGTAGGCCTTAAACCTCAGTAGCCCGGGCTTGGGAGCAGCCAGGAGACTCCCTAGAAGAATCACGGGGACAGATGTTTCTTTTATGCTGATCCAGTAAGACATAGAATACAACAGAAAAGTCAATAAACATTTATTAAATGCCCACTAGGGGCCCAGCTCTATGGTGAGCACCATAGAACAGAGGACATCATCTATGTGCCATACAAAGCTCTCAAATAGCCTACAATCTGATGGGGGAAGATGAAACAAAAGGAAGTTGAAAAGGGGAGGGGGAGAGGGAGGGACAAGTGAGGAACAAGGTGGAAGAGACCGAAGGCGTACAGGCCATTGGGAAGCAGAATAGCGTAAAATGATAGGGTAGGATGGGATTTTTAGAGCTCAACAAATTCTCCAACCTCCTCATTTTACATCTGGGGAAACTGAGGCCCAGAGAGGCCTAGTGACTTCCCCGAGATCACACAGCTTGCCAGTGACAAAACAGAAACTAGAACCCAGGTCTTCTGACTTCCAGCTCAGGAATTTTAGTACTTTCGGCCCCACAAACTTCACCATTGATCATAAATTGTTTCCTGTCTCCTGATCATAGTTCATCTCCCCATTCAACAAAACAAATCAATGAACTGTTATTAAGCACCTTGTTCAGTGGTTTTTCAGTGGCATCTGACTCTTTATGACCCCATTTGGAGTTCTCTTGGCACATACTGGAGTGGTTTTCCATTTCCTTCTCCAGTTCATTTTACTCAGATGAGTAAACTGAGGCAAACAGAGTTAAGTGACTTGCCCAGCTAGTAAGCACCTACTATTCACAAAGCACTCTATTAGAAAATAAGGGAAGAAAAAATATAACTTGGTTGTGGGGAAGGGGAGGCAGGGGGTCTCTGACCTCCAGGATCTCTCTAGCTGGTAGAGGAGTCAAGATATGATGATAGATAAGACTAATGACGGCTAGAACCGGATATTCAGGTAAAGGCAGTACAAAATGCTGAGAAGGAGACAGGCAGAGATAGAAAGACATGGGGGGGGGGAGAGAGAGAGAGACAGAGAGAGAGAGAGAAACAGAGAGAGAGAGAGAGAGACAGAGAAGGAGGGAGGGATGAAGGGGGATAGGGAGAGATAGAATATTATTTCTATTCCAACACTTCAAAGAGCCTTAATTTTTATATAGAACTTAAAAGCTTGCAGAGTATTTTCCTCACAGAAACCACGTGAAGCAGTTAGTATCACCATCCCCATTTTGCAGATAAGGAGATCTAGGCTCAGAACGATTCAGTGACTTGGCCTAACTGATGAATCACAGAGCCAGCACTAGAACTCAGATCTTCTGACTACAAATGAATATTCTCCATTCCCAGCCCAAGGAAAATGGGGGAATAGTATCATATATTCCTTTTGTAGGACCCCACTTTCTAGAATTTACTTGAATAAGCAGATTTCCACCTCCCACGTCCCATCACCACCACCACCACACACATACACCTTAGACAGGCAATATAATATGATGTAAGAAACCTCAGTGAGGAAAAAGGAGCTAGCTATGTGATTCTGAGGAGCTCACCTAACCTCTCTGCGCCTCAGTTTCCTCATCTATGAAATGAAGATCCCAATCCAGAGACCTATGAATGGCAGATATTATTCCCCAAAAATCCAAATTCTCAAAATGAATATATATTTATCAGAATAATAATCTCTCCTAAATGGACCACTGGATGACAACTTTTATTTTACAATAAGGAAACTGAGGCACAGAGGGGTTCATTGGCAAGCCAGCTATTATTATGAGGATAAAATGAGGTCATGAAAATAAAAGTACTTTGAAAAAGTTGAAAGCTCTTTTCCCATGTCAGGTATTATTTGGAGTTACCATATGAGTAACTGGTTCATGGGGGGAGAGGGGGAAGGTAATCTTAGGTGGAGACCTTGGCAAAATTAGCTGGAGTATTTTGCTCCCTGGGATGCTATATATAATGTTGCTAACATTTGCATAAGGCTTCTCAGTGGAATGTGTTCAAGGAGTTAGTGAATTCAGTGAAAACCAGTTGGCTCTGGGGTCTGGGCTACTGTTAGCTTTTGAGACACTGCCCTCTTGTGCTCTGTAAATGGCCAACTGTGTAGTCGTCTCCCTGCGGGAATCACGCAGCATCTCAGCCATGAATGACAGTCTCTGCCAAGCTGAAATCAGCTATTTAAGCAAGTGCCTCTCTATCTCTACTGCTGTTACCCAAAGAGAAGAGTAACAGGGAGACCGGTGGATTCCAACTCCTCTAAAGACGGCAGGTTCTTATTTCTGAGCATTTTCTATTTTGGGGAGGAAGAGGGATAATAATGATGAGTTTCAAAGTAGTGGGAATAGGACAGGAACTGCCTAAGATTATATTCACGTATGTTTGGCTGACAAATGAATCTCTCTCTTTTAAATTTCTAATCCAAAGCTAGTAGAAAGTGTGCTATATTGTTTTTTCGGAGAGAAAGAGAAAGCTTGTAACATGGGAGAGGAAAGAAAACACTTCCAAACCAGTTTTTACTGTTAAAAAAATGATATTAAAAAGTTTCCTGAAATTTGAAGGTTTGAGGCATGGAGTACATCCTTTCGAGGAAGTCTGGTTTATTCCTGCTCAACCAAACTGCTGTTTTCTTTAACTGTGTTTTGAACAAAAATATGATTTTATATATAAGATGCATTTGTGGGATTGAGAATCAAAGGCTGGGAGATTGTTACTGTTTAGAGCTAATTATTTGATGGGATTGCTTGTGATGATGCTGTATCTGGCAATATTGTTTGGTAAGCTTCTCGTGATTAGCCAGTCCTACCAAAGATTCTTCCATTCCCTCAGAATCTTGGAAAGAAATGGTAATGTGCTAATGCTGCTAGTGGTAGCAGTCTTTAGAATCTCAGGTGAGTCCAGTGCCTCACCCTCCTCACCCTTCATCCCAGGCTCCCCAGAACCTGTGCCTGACTTAAGACAGGGAGGTGAGGGTTTGGCATCTGAGTACACAATTAGGAAATTCCAACTCAGTTGGCATATAGGAGGCTGGCGATCAGGGCTGGATGGTAGGTACGGTCGATAGAGCTCTAGACTTGGAATCAAGAAAACCTAGGTTCAAATGCTATCTCACACTTTAGGAGGACTTTAGGAAAATCATTCAATCTCTCTATGTCTCAGTTTCTGATCTATAAAATGAAAGGATCTGGGTAGATGACTTCTAAGTTCCCTGCCAGCTCTCTAGCAAAGACTCTAAGATCCTAGAAGATTTTGCTGCCAGTTGGTATTAGCCGTACCTAGCCAATGCTCCTGCAGTCATGCATGGTGGACACTGCAGCTTGGAAATTATTGTTCTCAAACATCCAGGGGTGGGGAACCTGTGGCCTCTTAAGCCACATGTGTCCTCGAGGGATTTGTTCTATGAAGTTTGGGTTCGGTCAAAGGGCTGCTCTTGAGGACCTAGAGGGCCACATGTAACCTCAAGATCACAGGTTCCCCACCTCTGATCCAGATCATTTCAACTTGAAGGGGCTGACCTGGCATAAAGATTGGACAGCATCTGGCGACAAGCAAGGCTTCTAATACTATGGGGAAAATATCAGAGTTAGACAATTTCTAGCCACATAAAGTTAGGTTTAAACAATATTAATAGATTATAATTAATAAATATTTTCCTTCAACTTTCCATCCTTGTAGCCATGCAATGTGTCACAGGCATGAGTGGGGAGCAGGACCAGGGAGTAAGGAGAGCATGTCATATACGGCTGGTAGTGTCCACCAGCACTCTGACCCCTGACCCCTCCTGCTTATCACCACAGTTAAATGGCACACAAACGATATTCTTTAAGTCAAACTGTTAGGATAGTTCTCACTGCTTGAGACTCTTTCCCCGTTTTTTATCACCTCTTTGGATTCATATCCATCCAAAGAGGTAGCTGGGTTGTTGTTCAGTCATCTCAGTCATGTCCAACCCTTTGGGGGTTTTCTTAGCAGAGATACTGGAGTGGTTTGCCATTTTACAGCTCATTTTACAGATGAGGAAACTGAAGCAAACAGGGTTAAGGGACTTGCCCAGGGTCACAAAACTAGGAAGTGTCTGA
Source organism: Notamacropus eugenii (assembly GCF_028372415.1). Taxonomy (NCBI): domain Eukaryota; kingdom Metazoa; phylum Chordata; class Mammalia; order Diprotodontia; family Macropodidae; genus Notamacropus; species Notamacropus eugenii. The sequence goes on along the minus strand of NC_092872.1, from coordinate 697,317,690 downwards.
GGCCAAATTTGAACTCAGGTCCTCCTGACTCCAGGCTCAGCCAGCACTCTACACACTGAGTTACCTAGCTGCCCTAGTGATATAGATAGATAACTCACCTTGAAATCAGAAGACCCAGATTCCAGCACTGCCTTTGAAATATCCTGACCATAGGGCCCTGGACAGGTCACTTTACCTCAGTGCCCCCAGGCAACTCTCTAGGACTTGAAGTTTCAGAGAAGCTGATGACCTACATTAATTACTGTTCTCTGCTGGTTCTCCTATTTGTCTGACCACTCCTCAGTTAACCATAGGCATCCCCCAAGGCTCTGTTTCTCTATACTATTTGACTTGGTGATCTCCCTACCTCCCATAGATTCAACTATCATCTCTGTTCAGTTGATTCCAGATCCAGATACCCAGCCTTCACCTCTTTCCCCCAGTCTCTCATCTTCAACTGACTTACAGACATTTTGACCAGGATGTCTTATAGACATGTTAAGCCCTATAACGTTATAGGGCTTGCATAACGTTAAGCCCTATAACTGAAACTAAAAGTTTCCAAACTTTTAGAAATTTAACTGAAATCATTAGTGCCACCACTGCCCCACCCTTTTCCTAACTTCCCTAATGCTGTCTAGGGTACCACCACCCTCTTAGTCACCTGGACTGTCAACCTAGGGGTCATCCTCTAGTCCTCCCTTCACTCCCCATAGCCAATCAATGGCCAAGTCCTCCTGTTTCTACCTCTCTACCTCCTTTATATACACTCCCTTCTCTCCTCTGATACAGCCCCCACCCTGGTGCAGTCCTTTATCACTTCAAGCCTGGACCACTGCAATAACCTGGGGATCTCCCTGCCTCAAGTCTCTGCCCATTCCAGCCCATCCTCCACTCAGTGGTCAAACTGATCTTCCTAAAGCATAGACCTGACCCTATCAACAGTGCTCTCATTGTCCTGGCAAAGCCTTTGAACCCTTCTTATCATTCCCACATCATGATCAGGCATCATCAGACTTTAATGGAGGTCCATATCATTTCCCCAGAAGCTGGGGAAATCCATAATAAAAGTTTACATCACAGAACACTTAAGGAAGAGTAACTTATTGGTGAAAAGACAACCTCATTTCTGTGAGGGAAAATCATGCCTGGCTAACCTGTGAAAGATTTTCAAAGAGGTTAATTAAGCATGTGAACAAGGAGAGACAAGTGCTTTGAATTTATATAAGCTTTCCAAAAGTTTTCACTGGATTTTCTATTAAAGCCTATTTTGTAAACAGTCAGTCACCTTTGGGTTAAGGAAAAATATCACAGATAAATAAAAGATCAGATGATAGAAAATGAAACTCTGGGTAATGGGACCAGGAGAATATAAACTCCCTGAGGCCAGAAACATAGCCCCAGGGTCATCCTCAAGTTAGTCCCCAATAATCACCATGTTCACAGATAACACTGAGTAGTTTCAGGAATGAGTGGAAAAATGCTAGAGGAGTTTCAACATTTAGGGGAAATAATGCAATCTCTACTTCTGCATACAATCTCTAAACTGTTATGTGGGTAGAGCACAAGGAAATCGTTCTGGGAGCTGTTGTGGTCTCTGCTAAAGGCAGTGTGTGACTAGGGCCAGAGAGGCCAAGAAAATGTGGGGTACTGCTAGAGGAAGTCTTGGGAAACAACATGAAATCCTTGGTTCTACCAGTATATTGAAACTTGTCCTATCTGTGCTGTTCTTTGCTGTTCAGTCATATCTGACTCCTCATGACCCCATGGACCAAATCATGCCAATACGGTCAGGGCTTTTCTTAGCAAAGATACTGGGGTAGTAAATGGCAAACAGAGGTTAAGTGACTAGCCCAGGGTCACACAGCTAGTGAGTGTCTGAGACCAGTTTTGAACTCAGGTCTTCCTGACTCATCCCAGTGCTCTATCCACTGAGCTATCTAACTGCCTTAAACCAACCTAAGTACCAAAAAAAAGACTAAAATATTATGATTCTTCTATCAGAAAAGACAAAAGTTGAAATGGATAGAAATGAATTCTATAAAATCACAAATTAAAAAAGTATGGACTTCATGAACAAATTCTGGAATATTAAAACTAAGGAATATCTGAATGTTCAACCACAGGAACACGAAATGCGAACTATAGCTAACTATTAGCCACGTAACCTGAGACAAGTTGCTTCCCTTCCCTGGGCCTCAATTTCCTTATCTATAAGATGGACAACTGAGCTAAATGATTCTTCAACTCTAGAATTTCATGTTCCAGGGTCCTGCCTAGGCCTAAATCCTATGATCCTACCAATCATTATCTTCTCCATCTTAGACTTGCCCTTCCTCCAAATTTCCCCATTTGTGTTGAGAATGTCACCATACTTCCAGATCCAACTTCAGAATCAACCTTGATATTCTAACTCTCACCTTTCATACCCAATTTATTTCCATTTTATCAACTCTACTGGCAGCTAGGCGGTGCTGTGGTTAGAGTGCCAGGCCTGGAGTCAGGAATATTCATCTTCATAAGTTCAAATCCTGCCTCAAATATTTACTAACTTTGTGACCCTGGGCAAGTCCTCTAACTTTGCCTCAGTTTCCTCATTTGTAAAATGAGCTGGAGAAGGAAATGGCCAACTACGCTAATATTTTTACCACAAAACCCCAAAGGGGATCATAAAGAGTCAGATATAACTGAAAAACAACTGAAAAATCAACTTCACTACTATAACCACCGGGTCATATCCTTATTGCTTCTAATAAAGACTACATCTAATAATAGCTTCCTGATTTAGTTTCCCTACTCCTAGGCTCTCCTTTCTCCACCTTGTCCATGTCAACTCCTCATTGTCACTTACCCCGTATCCTTCCCCTTTCCTCTTCCCTTCCCTCTACTTCTTGTATAGACCTATTTATTTACATGTTGTCTTCACTCAAGCACAGAGAGCACAGTTTTGCCTTTCTTTGTGTGCCTTGTTGTCCCCATCGTACTTAGCACCATATGCTGGGAACGCAGTTGGTGTATTATAAATGTTTGCTGACTGAATGTATGAGAAGATCCATTCTAGTAGCAATGTATAGTGAGGAAAGGAGGGAGTTGTTATTTAATCACTTCACTTGTGTCTGACTCTTCATGATCCCATTTGGGATTTTCTTGACAAAGATGCAGGAGTGGTTGACCATTTCCTTCTCCAACTCATTTTACTGATAAGGAAACTGAGGCAAACAGGGTGAAGTGACTTGCCCAGGGGTCACACAACTAGGAAGTATCTGAGGTCAGATTTGAACTCACAAAGATGGGTCTTCCTTACTTCAAGCATGGCACTCTATGCACCGTACCATCTCGCTGCCCCATAGGGAACAGGGAGACCAGGTTAAGATATTTGGGTGGTTGGTAATAGAGAGATGATATACTGAGGGGATCATGGCCACAGAAATGGGGGGAAAGGTTTGAATCTTAGAGAAACTATAGAAGAATTATAGCAGGATGTGGTGACACTCATAGGATTTAGAGCAGAAAAGAACCTTTAAAAAAATCCAGTTCAACCCCCCTGTTTTGTAGATAAAGCAATACAATGAGTTGTTTTAGGTCCAGAGAGATTCTAGGAGTTAGAGGCAGAGACAGAATTTTGTTTATCTTCAAAGGATCAGAGATTTAGAGCTAGGTGTGACCTCTAAGGTCAGCTGGTCCAGCCCTCCACTTTTCCAAATAAGGAGGGTGAAGTCCCAGAGGTTTTACTGACATGCCCAGGAGAGAGATGGGGAGCTCAGGCTTCAGCCCCATTCCTGTTCTGCCCTTCTCATCAGATCGTGCCTTCGCAGAGAGTCTGTTCCTTCTGAGACATTCTTTCTGCCTCTCCACTCCCTCAATTCATACTGCCTCCCATGGATCCTGCTGTGGTCTTCTGTGCTTGGTTCACTAAGAATAACAAACAAATATTTATAGGAGTTGAAAGTTGGTTAAAAAAAAAAACCCAACATTTTACATACAGAAGGCCTTAATAGCTTAAAACTGCAGTAAGACTGCTGTATAATCTTTTGAGCCTCATAATACTTGTGAAGTACAGTTATTAATCATCCCCATTTTACAGATGAGGAAACTGAGGCTTCAGAAGGTTAAGTGATCTAATAGCTTTAAAGATGTCAGAGGCAAGATTCAGAGGTTTCCCCAGGTCTGCCTGCCTCTTTATCTGACACACAATTCCTTACATGTGGGCAGCAGAGAAAGCTGGAAGCTTTTTATGCTAAGTGATATACTATCTTTGTTTTCACAAGTAATTTTGTACAATTTTTTTCTCATTTCAGATAAGGAATTATCAGTGATTCCCATCCTGAAGAAGCGCAGACTTCAAACTGTGGAGCAGACAAGGAATTCTTCAGGTGAGTTACTTGTCCTTTAAGAATAATTCCCAAGTTCTCAAACTGCAAAGAACCAAGCAGAGGTATGATGGCTGTTCATTTAGTTGAGTGCATCTTTGCCAGAAGAACCCTATGACGATCCACTAGAAATAGCTGCACTAGAAATTTGTTGATGACGGCTGCTCTCCTAACTTAATAAGGTGCAAAGGGACAGACCTTTTTGAGAGATTGAACAAGAACCGTGAAATTGACCCTTCAAAGAATTTCCAGCTTCAGTTTCGTAATACCAATAAGCATGATACCCACTCAGCTATTCTTATGAGTTCAATCACTCCCAGGGAACCTGTGCCTCCTAAAGAATGGGGGCTTGCTTTCTTAAGTTCCTCTCTATAGATGTGTGAGAGGCAGATGGATCTAGTGGAAAAAACCTTTGGTTTGCCATCAAAGATGCTTGCTGACCTTGGTGATCTTGGCCAACTCATTGCCCTTTTCTGAACTCAAGTATCCTCATCCAAAAAAGGAGAGGGCTGAACAAGAATGATTTCTAATGTCCTATGAAGCTCTAAATTCATGACCCTATCTGTGGTCTTCTGATCTGCCATTTCTCAAAAAAGCAAAGGTTCTGAAAGACATTCCCAGGACGTGGGAAAGTGATCATATGTATTCTTCATCTAAAAGTTCACACCTACCTAAATTATTTGGGTTATGTCAGGATTTCACAAAGAGAATTCATAATCTGCTAGATTTTCTATCCCGGTTTAATTTTAGAAAGGTGAAAAATTGGGTCTTTTTGACAGATTAATGGCAGCACTTTAAAATTATCATCTAGTTCATGATAGGAACTAGAGTTGTGATTTCATTGACATGAGGAACTCTCTCTGTTGATGCAGGTCAGAACCTTCTCTGCAGTTTCTAGTTTAGAGTCAAGATCTCAAAAAAGCAGCTGATTAAGGAACCAGATCAAAATGTAATTGGGAAATACTTAGCAAAATAAAAATGCAAAAGGATGTAGATAATGCTAATATGTGGTTTTCTAAGTCAATATGGGGCTCACAGGGATCCTTCTATAAAAGTTAGTGGTCCCCATTTCTATCTTAGTTTGATACCACTTCTCTAGGCAACTCCCTAAACCAATGGTATCAAATTCAAATAGAAAAGCAGGGGCCATTCAAATTGTACAGAAGGATCTCTGTAGGCTCCATGTTGACTTAGAAAACCATGCATTAACATTATCTATTCCCTGTTATATTTTTATTTTGTTAAGTATTCCCCAATTACATTTAATCTGATTTAATCTATCCGAGTGTGTTACTGGCCCCTTGTGGTGTATTTTGATGCTTCTGCCCTAGATCAATGAGTAATTAAGTGACTTGGTCAAGGTCACACAGTCATAGGAAGGACTTGAATTCAAGTTTTCTATCCAATACACTGTGCTGTCTCTCTGCTATTTAGCTTAGTGTGAGTGAACTATATATATGAAAAAAGATGGACTGGTCATGGGACGAGATCAAAAGATAATAGATGGGCAGCCCACAGATTCCACTGGTGTCCTCTCAACAGTATGAGAAAGCAAAGAATAACCCCAGCAGGTTGGGTGGAGCCCCTGTGGTGGCCTAAAGGATCTGGACAAATGTCACACTGGATGGGCAGGCATGAGCGCAGTGGTTACCAGACAAGGTTCTGAGGATTGAGATAATGATTGAATTTTCAGTGTGAGCATTTACACCTTGGAAAGCAGCAAACCCTTTGACTTATTGTTGTGTTGATTGTCTAGATTTTAAAAAGTGATGGAGAAAATGTGAATAATGAAGATTAAAAAGTATGTCCTGGGTACATTCTCCCCCACCCCCCACAAAGAGTCAGTTGTTAAACTGACTAGCATACACTCCTGCATGAGCAGTATAAGTATAAATGTTCGTGTTAATTACATTGTACACCTGACTGATCACTGAATATAATTTAGTAATTCAGAACTTTTAAGAATTTTAGTCAGTCAATAAACATCTATTAAGTACCTATTATATAGTAGACACTATGTTTAGTACTGGGAATCCGAAGTCCCTGCCCTCAAGGAACTCATGGTCCAAGGAGGGAAACAACACGCAAACAACTGTGTACAAACGACATATATACATACATGTATACGTATATATATATATATGAAATGTACAAACAATATATACATGGAGTCGATTGGAAATAACCAAGGAGGGGTCACTGGCATTAAGAAGCATTGGGAAACACTTCTCAAGTGGGATTTTAGCAGGTCTGAAATGTTGTATAACAATAATTGCCTTCCATGATGTTCTACATTGGGGCAGCTAGGTGGTGCAGTGGATAGAGCACCAGTGCAGGAGTCAGGAGGACCTGAGTTCAAATCTCACCTCAGACACTTGACACTCACTAGCTGGGTGACCTTGGGCAAGTCGCTTAACCCCAATTGCCTCATCCTGGGTCATCTCCAGTCATCCTGATGAATATCTGGTCACTGGATTCAGATGGCTCTGGAGGAGAAGTGAGGCTGGTGACCTGCACAGCCCTCCCTCACTCAAAGCAAAGTCAAGTGCAAGTCATATCATCATTTCTCTAATGGCATGGCCTTCTTTGGCAACAAAGGATGAAAACACATGGGATTCTACTCTATGTCAAGACACCAGAGCTCTGTTGGGATGGCTAACGTGGCTTCCATTGGTCCTTGTCTGAGTTTGTAAACAAGAGCTATAAACCCTCTCGTGGCTCCAAGAAATCTGCTGCTATGCCTGCTCAATGTATTATTGCATTTTAGAGCTGGAAGAAGCCTTAGAAATCTAGGTCAACCTCCTAATTCTACAGATAAGAAAAATGAGATCCAGAGAGGCTTGGTCTAAAGTCATCAGGAGAACATCCCTCCTCCTCAGATCCTCTCACACAGAGAGAGTATCCACTTTGATGCTGCCCAGATGCTCGTGTGCCCATGCCTTCGGGCCTCCCCTCCTGGAATTTGAAATTGTATGTACTTATTCTATATTAATACATTTTTTGTACGTGTTGTTCTCCTCCATGGAATGAAATTCCTTGAAGGCAGGGATTGTTTGACTTTTGTCCCCAGCACCCAGTAGTTTAATGGGTACTTGTATATATATGTATATGTAGACTAGTGGTTACAGAGCCAGTCTTGGAGTCAGGAAGATCTGAGTTCAAATTCTGCCTTTGATACATACTGGTTGTGTGATCCCAGGGAGGAAATGGAACCTCTCAGGAGCTCCAGATAAGTCTCTAAGGCCAAGATGCAGAACAGGTGCTGCTCTGCATTAGGACAGGCAATTTCCCTATCCAAGGAAAGCACAGGAATAGTCAATAAATACATCATTTGTTCATTGGATTGAATTGTGGGTGACAATTGTCACAGATCTGGTTGGGAAAGTTTTCGAGATTACATTCTACTGGTAGAGACAACACATACACAGATTTTTGCTGTTAAAGTCATTTCTCAGTCATTTCTGGCTCATTGTGACCCCATTTGGGGTTTTCTTGGCAAAGATACTGGAGTGATTTGACATTTCCTTCTCTAGCCCATTTTACAGATGAGAAAACTGAGGCAAACAAGGTTAAGTGAGTTACCCAGGGTCACACAGTTAGTAAATGTCTGAGGCCAGATTTGAACTCAGGAAGATGAGTCTTCCTGACTCCAGGCCCAGCACTTTATCTATTGCATCACCTAGGTGCCCCTACATACACAGATAAATAAGCAGAAAGCAATGGAAAGGGAGAGAGGCGAAGGACGAGCCACTGGATACATGAGTAAAGGTTTTGTTTTCTGGGCCTCAGTTTCCTTCTCTGTAAAAATAAAGAGTAGAACTAGAAGATCTTGAAGGTCCTGTCCAACCCTAAATCTCACAATGTGTTGTGATAGTGAAATGTCAATTCCTCCATTATTAACTTGAAACAGGGGATTCAGATTCAGGTCTAGCTCTGCCACTTATTGTCTATATTTTCTTGGGCAGGTCATCTAAACTCCTTGGTCCTCAGTTTCCTCATCTGTATAAAATGAAGGATTTGGACCTGGTGGCCTCTAAGGCATCCTCCAGATCTAAATCTATGATTCTACGTCCATGATGTCCTATTACAAAATCATTTGGTTTCCTATATTTTTATATTGTCTCCTGTCTTTTCCCTTCTTTTATGTCATAGGGTCACAAAATGTTAAAGCTGAAAGGGATCTTGGGAATTTATCTTGTCCAAGCCCTCCAATTTACAGAGGAAAAACTGGGACTCAGAGAGGCTGCAACTTACCCATGATCACAAAGCTAGTCATTGGCTTCCAACTCCAAGTCCATGTTGTCTCTAATTTATTACACTGCCTCCTTTACTTTTCTTATCCATAAGAAAATGCCTGTCACATAGTAAGCGTTTAGTACATGCCTTAATAATCTAGCGTCTTATATTTGGAAAAAATCATTGCATTTTATAGTCCTTTTCTAATTCTATTCTTGGTAGGAGAAAGGAGAAAGTTTGGGGTTTTAATTGTATATAATTCAATTCAATAACCATTTATAAGGCATAATTCTATGTGTATCAGTGGCTAGAAGGGTCAATTCTTCAGTAGCAAGATGCTGGGAAAGATACAAAACTGAATATGAGAGAATCCCTATCTTCAAAGAGCTAAGGCTCTAGTAGAGGAGACACAACAGACATGCAAGTATAATAGAAAGTGGAATATGAAAGTTCTGTGACATGTACAAAGTTCTATAAGTATTCACAGAAAAAAGGGAACAGTTCTGATTAGGAGGAATCAAGGAAGGCTACCTGAAGGAGGTGCCATTGGGACCTGGGGCCTTGAAGGATGGTCAGAATTTCTGGAGAAATATGGAGCAGGGCATGTTAAAATAATATGGGCAAAGACACAGAAATGGGACAGTGAGTGGACTAGTTTGTCTGGAGCAAAGGACATGGGAAAGAGACAACCACAAGATAAGGCTAGAAAGGGGAAGACCATCTTTCACACACTCCTCATATATTTTTCGCTCTTATCTTTCAGAGTCTTTATAAAGTTTTGTTCTTGTTTCTAATGACTTTACTGAAAGTTTCTGGTTTTATTTTCACTCTAGCAGGGATTGAATTTCCCTCCTTTCCTTTCCTTACTTCCTGTTATTTGGTTCTGATGTAACATCTTGCCTTTCCTAAACACCTTGTAGAATTTTTCTTTTGTTATTGAGTCATGTTCAACTCTTTGTGACCCCGTTTGGGGTTTTCTTGGCAAAGACATTGGAATGGTTTACCATTTCCTTCTCCAGCTCATTTTATAGATGAGGAAACTGAGTCAAACAGGGTTAAGAGACTTACCCAGGGTCATACATCTAGTAAGTGTCTGATGTCAGATTTGAACTCAGGAAGATGAGTCTTCTTGATTCAAGACTAACACTCAACCCATAGTGCCACCTAGCTAGCCCAGAGAACTTTTTCTATCATAAGATGCTAATATAACATTCAGAATAGATTAGAAATAGCTTCTCCCACCAGATGTTTCTAAAGTCTCCTCATGATTCCTCAACTTTTATCCTTTGTCCCTTTGTTTGGAGGACGTAAAATCTTCTTTTTTAAATTCACCAGGATTAGTCGTATTCCAAAATTGTGTCCAAAAGAGAGTTTGCCTTCCCATTGCTTACTAAGAACACTCTTTCCACACAGCTATAAATGTGTTTATTGGAGCACTAGGAACATGGAAATTATGAGGTAAGAGATGCCCCAAGTTAGCACTTAATGAATGTTGATTGATTGACTCACACAGCCTTTCTGGCCCTAACTGCTAAGTCTGATGCCTTTATGGCCCATAGGAAAAACTAACTCAGTACATTTATTTTATTGGTCAACTAAATACATGAAATTACTTACTCTCTCAAAGTCACAGATGATGCCAAATATGAAAGGCTTCTTAGTAGGCAGCTAAGTGATCCAAGTGAGTGGCTCTGTAACTAGAGTCAGAAAGATCTAGGTTCAGATGTTGCCTCAGACGCTTACTATCCCTCAAACCATGAGAACTTGGTCAGTTGTCAGACATGCCAAGGTCATCCACTGCATTCCAAGCCACAGCCAGTCATCCTGACTTTTGTCTCATCACTGGACTCCAGTGATTCTGGAAGAGTGAGTAAAGCTGATTACTTTATGCAACTCTGCCTCACTTGACTGCTAGTCAAGACATCATCCCATGGTATTGGTGGTTTTTGAAAATGAAGGATGAACCACACCATGTGACCGTGGGCAGGTCACTTACCTTGGGGATGATACTAGCACATCTACCTCACAGGGTTGTTATGTCTCCTAACATAGTGAATAGAAAGTTGACTTTGAATCCAGAAAAACTTGAGTTCGAATCCTACCTCTGACAAATCCTATGCAAATGGCTCAGACAACTCTCTAAGACCATGACTACCATACAAAAATGATTAACAATTAGGATGATTATTACAATCAGGAAATGTACGCATTTCAGTTATTGTCTACTGGGCCAATTCGCTCAGAGTAAATAGAGTGCAAGGTTGTAGGAGAAAGAGCACTAGATTTGGAACCAGCAAATCTGAGTTCATATCTGGCTGTGATATTTGCACCTGTATGACCTTAGGCGAGTCCCTCACCATGTCTGGGCATTAGTTCCCTTACCTAAAAGTTAAAAGGGCCCTCCCCATAATCCAGTCAGCTCCTCCTAGCTCAGCAGCTATGAGATTGAATCCCTCACTCTGTTCAGCTCTCTCAGAAATGACTGTTACTTATCATAAGAGATTAAGACAGCACAGTCTATAGGAGTATTTAAAAGCTAGGCTCAATATTTTTTCTCTGTGTATATATGAGAGAAAGTATGATGTAATGGCTAGAAGGCTGGCCTTGGAGCCAAAAAGAGCTGGAATTAAGTCTTTTTTTTTTTTTTTAAATTAATGCTCATGAGCCATCATCCCCTTTGAATATCTTTCCCACAACCAGCCAATAATTACTCAGTCACATGATATCACATAGTAGTGGTAAAAAAAAAAAAAAAGAAGAAGAATTTACTTTAGAAATGTAGGATTGAATTAGGAAAATATATTAACAGCCAACACTCCCAGCCCCACAGCCCGGAGCAAACCACCTCCCCACACATTTGCCAGGGGACACTAGCCTTGGCAGAACCCTACAGACTAAAGATCCTCATGGCAGGGGGTCAGCCCTAGAGCCAGGGAATATTGTAGAAAGCCCTACTATTTCCCTTCAGTAAAGCAGGTGGGTTCAAGTCCTGCCTTGGAAATAAATTAGCTTTGTAACCGTGAACAAGAGACTTAAACGCTCTCTTAGCCTAGGCATTGTTCCAAGAATATAAATTACAAATGAGCTGCCAACATTAACCAGTAGAAAGACTAGTGAAATTATATGTCTAGATAGAAAAACAAATAAACAAAAAAATCTATGTGTAATTCTTTTTTCATAGGGGGTGGAGCAGGGGAAGACAGGGTCCAGACATGGAAACTCCCTTCACTGATAGAGATTAGCAATTTTTAATTTATTTGTAATTTGTAAAAACTGTAATTCATTAAAGACAGCTTCCCAGCTCAGAGTCTATTTCACTGACAGATGGGTCCACAGCCTGTAAGGGCCTTTAGAAATCATTTAGTCCAGCAAAGATTCATTTTACAGATGGAGGAAACTGAGGCCAAGAGAAATTAAGTGACTTGCCCATATTCACAAAGCTGGGATTTGAACGCAAGTACTCAAACTCAAAAGTCCAATTCTTCTTCCACTGAACTGTAATGAAACTAGGTCTTTCTGACTCCAATGCCAACTTTCTGTCTATCCATTATCCCATGTTGCCTCTCTTGAGTTTCTGTAACTGCTATAAGACGGTAGAGTTCTTACAGTCAGGAGTTGGCTCACATTTCCTCCACATGCCTTGTGCTGTCTGACCTAACACTATCTATATTCAGTAAATGTGAATTGATTGCCATGGATAACTTTTTGCCTTAATCTGTATTTTTTCATGTATTCTTCTACTCCTTTTTAAAGAGCAAGACTTTACTAGCTCATCTCTAAATTTTCAATTTCTTTCCATTTACCCAAATGTACATTCTCTCTCTCTCTCTCTCTCTCTCTCTCTCTCTCACACACACACACACACACACACACACACACACACACACACACACATATACACTCTCTCTCTCTTTCAGTTTTCATTATTTTTATTGCTTTATTTTGCATTTGAATGTATAATATTTAGAATTCTTTTTCAGCGACAGGTTAGACTGGATGATTTTCAGGGTCTCTCCCAACCCTAACTCAGTGTAACCTATTATAGGTCTTGAGGTAAATCTTAATTACTGGGGTATCATCTTCACACAGGAGGTTTCTTTATCCCGTGGTATCCCATACACTCATCCTTGGATCACTCTTCATCTTTGAATCCTTAAAACCTAGCAGGATCTCCTCATACTTGGTAGGCACTTGATAACTATTAAACCAAATAGAATTAATTCAGTTACTGGTGTTGCTCCCGAGTTCCAGTCTTGACTTCCAACTCCACCACTCTTCTGTTTTCTGCCATGATCTGCAGCACAGATGCAATGTCTAGAGGATTGGCACTGAAGACAGAAAGACCTGAATTCAAATCCTGCCTCTGACATCCACCAGCTGCATGACTGTGGGCAAGTCACTGAATTTCTCAAAGCCTCTGACAACTAACTGTCACTCTAAGTTACAGAGAAGTTGTGGGTCCACATTAGAGAAGGGAGTTTTTCCATCAGGAAGTTTCTTATACTGAAGAAATCAGATCTGGACCTCCCCACCCCACCCCCCAAAAAAAATCCAATGTACTGAAAAATACAATCCATTTAGTAGCTAACATGGAGCTGGCTTTCTAATTTAAATTTATAGCAAAAACACAGAATTTCTTCAGGCACTTATCAAGTTCTAAGGAACTAAGTATCCTGACTATGTAGCAGGCTCATCTGTGTCTTGTTTTTGGTTTTTTTTTTTCTCTAAAGTGACTTCTCCCATCGTGTGTATCATTAGGGGCTGGGACTTCCACAGATAAAATGGTAATACTGCAATACGTCTGTACTCATTTGAAGAAATGCCAAGTCTGTGGCTGATCATTGCCCAACAGCAGCAAATGTTTTGTTTTTCTATTTGGCACTTTGTGGTTGGAATGTTTACACTGAAATGGTCACCACTTCATAAAGGATTGATATCCTTTCTGGCTTGCTTAAAAGACCACAGGAATTAGAAGTGGGAGGACCTCAGAGATCCGCTAGGTTAATGCCCTCATTTTACAGATGAAGGAACTAACATCCAGAGAGACAAACAACTGGCCCCAAGGTTGCTCAGGTATGAAGAGATAGATCTTGGATTCAAATTCCAGGTCCTTTGACTCTAAATCTTTTGACTTGTTCCCCTGACACTGTCCTAGTCCCCTCAAATCCCCATTTAGGCTAATGGGCCCTTGCAGAAAGAAAGAGGAAATTCATCTTTTCCCATCTGTTGAGGAGATGGGAGACTATAGATACAGAATGTTGTGTGTGCTGTCAAACATGGTTGCCATGTTGTTTGGTCTTGCTTAACTGTTTTTCTTTGTTACAAGGAACGGCTGGTTGGGGATTGGTGTGTGGTAATTAGAGAGGGGGATACACTCTAGTGCCTCCAGAAATGACTGTGATATGGAAGCAAAAGGAATAAATATAATTTTTTACACACAAAAACCAAATAAATCCCAAATGCATCAGGATATATTGTAGAAATTATATTACGAGCAAAGTCTTTGGATTGGTGTCTTCTCGCATAGACTAGATGGGAATGAATGTACCAGTTTCTATTTGCAGAAGTCACTCTTAATCTTTATGATGATTTTATGAGAGAAATATTGGATTAGAAGACCTAGGCTCTGGTTCCTACCTCTGTCTACCATGGAGAAGCTACTTTTTCTACAGCCTTCAATTTCTCCATCTGAAAATCAAGCATTTGAGCTAGACAGGCTCAATGAGTTCAAAAATCCCATGATTGCAAGTCTAAGTTTCAGCACCATATAGAGAGGGAAGAGTACTCAACTGAAAATTAGAAAGCCATGGTTCCTTCTCTTCACCTAACCCGAGCCTCGGTTTCCATTTCTGTCACATGAGCATACTTTACTCATTGTACAGTCATGTACAACATACTCAGTGGACTCATTGAAGGAAATGCTAAATTTCAGTTAGAGGGTAGTGAAAATAAAGATGTAATTTTTCTCCTATCCAAGTTCACAGACCAACTAAAACCTACAAAGGAGTCCACAGACCCTAGATTCAGAGCCTCTAATGTACAGAGAATCTCTTCATAAACTACAAAGATTATATTAATGTAAATAAAGTATTTTGATTATCATCTCTGACATAATATTTTCTAAGCCTAAGGTCAGTAACTTCTGTATTAAAGGGCTAGAATCTGCTTTGATGAAGGGAATTCCCACATCAGCAAAATCACAGATCCTTGACCTATTGATGTATCAATGATATTGTATGTAGCATTCATTCAATAAATTTATATTATAAATAAATAAATTAAACACCTCTCCTAGAGTCCTGCTCCATTCTACAGAATGGTTTAAAAGGGACCTTGGGTTCTTACAGGTTATGCCAATATAGTGTAAGCCCTGGCATGGTTTTCCCAAACTGCATAAGCTTTGAGTATGGGACTCATAGACAGACAACATGCTGTCACTTGAGAATCATCATAGGTAATGCCACGAAGGCTCATCAACATGTTGACTAAAAGAGGGAATTCTTTGACTACATAACCCCTGTCAGACTATAGACACAAAGAGAGGTCATATCTGCACCAAAGGAAAGTGGAGCTCCTTGCAACACTGGGTTGGCCCCTACACTTGTCTAGTAGGTGGATTTCAATGGAATGAAAGCACTTTGAAGCCAGAGACTGTTCTTTTCTTGTCTCTATCTTTATATGCCCAGGCTTTAATAGCAGATAGCAAGTGTGTAATAAACGTCCATCTAATGAAATGAATTGAATTATTCTAAAAAGTCCCATTACTTTACAGTTTACAGTTCTCTCCTCAAACTTCTCAGAGAGGTAGGAATTGAGTCAAAGATCCCTTTTCCTTCCCCATTGAGAAAGGAAAGTGAGAGGTCCAAATTCCTCCAGGCAGCTGGTTCAACAAGGCTGCTGATTTTGTCCCTGCTTCATTAGATTTCCTCTTTCAGAGAGCTCTCATCCAGGTCATGGGGAGAGGCTGCTTTTTACACAGTAAGAGATCTGTTTGTGGGGAAGTCAAGGAAATGATTGACTTGACTGACCTTTCCTCTGGTGCGATTTTTATTTATGGTTAATAATAAAAACCTGACTGCATGTATTGAGAAGGAGATTTGGGGGGGGGGGGAAGTGTTTGCTCAAAAATCACTTGAAATTCTGACACAAAGACTCAGAGAGAGGTCATTTCTTGTGATGTTGTCTCCCTGGCTCCTGTTTACAGAGTGGAATTACTATTCTCAGAAAAGGTCCAATGCTTTAATGGCAAAGAGAGATCTCCAATTCTGCTAAATGGCTTGAGTAACTGGTGATGTTTAGCAAAGAGAAAAAAAGGTTTTGTGGTGGCATGATAGCTATCTTCAAATATTTGAGAAACTTTCATGTAGATGAGGGATTTAGCTTAGCCTGCTTGAATCTAACAGGGTAGAATTAGCATCAATAAGTAGAAATTATAGGAGAGAGTTGGACATACAAAGAACAACTTCCTCACAAGACCTGGTTATCCAACAATGTGATGTCTTAGGAACCACAGTGTTATGGATTTGGGAGGATCCTCAGAGGCTAATACATAATCAAACTCCCAAACAACACTACCTAAATTAATTTACTTATTCAGTGCCAAGCCAATCAAACTACCAAAGAATTACTCTACAGAGCTAGAAAAAGTAATGACAAAATTTATCTGAAAGAACAAAAGGTCAAAAATATCAAGGAATCATTGAAAAAAATGGAAAAGAAAAGGGACTAGTAGTGCCAGATGTCAAACCATACTATAAAATAGTAATCATCAAAGCAGAGAAGTTGATCAATGGAATAGGTTAGGTACATGATATACAGAAGGAAAGGGGCACAGTAACCTAACATTTGATAAACTCAAAGATCTCAGTTGTTGGGGCAAAAACTTACTTTTACCAAAAGTCCTGGGAAAAATTAGAAAGTAGTCTGGCAGGAACAAGGCATAGATCAACATCTCAGATTGTGTGTGTGTGTGTGCGCGTGCCCATGTGATGTGTATATTATGATTTGTCCTTCATTCTCAAAGAGGACCATTACATCAGGAAGATGATGCCATGACTTGCAAGTGAATTGATTTTAAGTGATGGAGGTCTGTGGAAAGTCACCAGCCTCACTTTCTCCTCCAGAGCCCTTTGTGTCCAGTGGCCAGATATAGATCAGGAAGCCTTGAGTTGGCCACTGGACCCAGACGACTCTGGAGGAGAAAGTGAGGCTGGTGACTTTCCACAGACCTCCATCACTTAAAATCAATTCACTTACCAGTCAAGGCATCATCTTCCTGATGCAATGGTCCCCTTCAAAAATGAAGGACAAACCACAACCTGTGACAAACCACAATTGAGCATACATCCTGGAGATCCAACTGGCCACTTCCAGTTAGGCATCATAACTCCTCCCCTCTCCACTCCTCTCCTTTTCTCTCCTTTCCTCTCTCCAAATGAGGTATCATGCTTTTACCCAAGGGTGCTGTGTTCAAAGGAAGGTAAATTTTGATTAACATCTCATACTGTGTACCAAGATAAGCTAAGAATGGGTACATGATTTAGACATACAGGGTGATATCATAAACAAATTAGTGGAAAATGGAAAAAAAATTACATGTCAGATATACAGATAGAGGAAGAGTTCATGACCAAACAAGAGACAGAGAGGTTCTCAGGAAGTAAAATGGATAATTTTGACAATATAAAGTTTCAAAGTTTTTGTACAAACAAGACCAATGCAGACAAAATTAGAAGAAAAGTAGTAACCTGAGGGCTTGAGAGGGTTAGCGAGGGGAATTGATGTAGCAAGTTTCTCTTAAAATAGTTTAATTTCTCAAATACATAGGGAACCGAGCAAAATTTATATTAAAAAAAACCATTTTCAAATTAATAAATGGTCAAGGGATATGAACAGGCAGTTTTCAGAAAAAGAAATCAAAGCTATCAATAGTCATATAAAAATGCTCTAAATCACTAATGATTAGAGGAATGCAAATTATAATGACTCTGAGGTACCATCTCCCACCCATCAGATTGACTAAGATGACAGAAAAGAAAAATGGCAAATGCTAGAGGGGATATGGGAAAACAGGTACACTGTTGCATCATGGATAGAGGTGTGAACCTGTTCAACCATTCTAGAGAGCAATTTGGAACTCTGCTCAAAGAGCTGTTAAACTATACATACCCTTTCCCTTTGACCCAACAAGACTGTTACTAGGTCTATATTCCAAAGAGATCAAAGAAAGAATAAAAGGACCCATGTGTACAAAAAATATTTTCACAACTCTTTGTGTGTGCATGTGTGTGTGTGTGTGTGTGTGATAGCAAAGAATTAGAAACTGAGGGGATGCTCATCAATGGCTGAACAACATTCGTAGTACATGAATGAGATACTGTTGTGATACAATTGCTTACAAAGGGAAAGGTTTCAGAAAAACCTGCAAAGACTTATATGAACTGATGCAAAATCAAGTGAATAGAACCAGGGTAACAACAATATTGTAAATATAATCAACTGTGAAAGATGTAGTAACTGATCATCGCAATGACCCACCACAATTCCAAAGGACTCATCCAAGTCATCCCAAAGGATGATGAAAAATGCTATCTAGCTCCAGAGAGAGAAATCATAGGCTCAAGGTGCAGATAGAAGCAATTTTTTCTCTTTCTTTCTCTTTCTTTTTTTTTTTTTTAACATGGCTAACATGTAAATTTGTTTTGTGTGACTTTGTATCTGTAATGGATTTTATATTTCTTGCCTTCTCAATGAGTAGGGGTTAGGTTTAGGGGAGGGAGAGAATTTGGAACTAAAAGATAAAATAAAATTGAATTTTTAAAAATGAAGTCATTTAATCCAATCAGAACCCACACTGGCATTCTCTCCATGATAACGTCCCTGATGAATGGTCATCCAGTTCCCTTTAAAATCTCTAGTGATGGTTAATCCACTGAAGTATCTGGGCAAGTTGAACTAGACAACTTTCTCACTCAGGGATTCTGATGCCTTGATAGCTGTTCTCAGGATCTAGAGATCATCTAATAAATCAATTAAAACACATATTAAGTGCCTACTATGTGCCAGGCACTATGCTAGGCTCTCTGGACATAAGATCAAAGAATGAAACAATACTGACTGAGTAGCTTACATTCTGAGTCCAAGTAAACATAAAGATATATACAGCATACAAGTCAGTCAATACATATTTATTAAGTACCTACTATGTTCCAGGCACTGTGCTAAGTGCTCTATAACTAAAAAGTTAATAAATACAAATATATACAAAAGTTAAATACAAGGGAGTAGGTTAAGAGGGAGCCCACTGGCAGGTGGAAGATCACGGTCTAATCTGAATCCCTCATTTGATAGATGGGACACAGAAGCCCAGTACTGATGTGGTTTCCCCAAGGTCACATATGTTAAGTAAATAAGTCTTTTCTATCACTTTACCTGCATCATTTAAGATACTACCCTGAAAAGCCCTTTTATTTTAGGATAACTGTTAATATTAAAAATTAAAAGATTAAAATTTCTGCTCCTAAGAGCAAATCACTATAAATAAGTATTGCCACATAGACATCAGGAAAACAATTTTGCAGACTATGTTTTCCCAAATTATCCTAAAGAGAGTTATATCTGGAAGAGAGATGAAGGTAAGTCCCTTGGGGAATACCAGACAGTAAACAATCTTCGTTTCTATTCCATGTATATATTTGACATCTCTAATTTGAATTGGCTGATAGAACCTTAAATCAGAAATCAACCACTAGTATTTTTACTCTAGAGTGGAGTGGTGGATGGGAAATAAAAAGCAGTTACAACAGCTGACTGCCACATAGGACACTAAAGATAATGCCACCGCTTAGCTCCAAGACCAGGAAGAGCTTGGATAGAAGTTGATTGACCTGCAACTGGAAAGGTTTCAACTCAATTCAACTAAATGAGCATTCACTTGAGTGCCTACTATGAACAGTCTTGACCAGACCTAGCTGCTCCTGAGGATATGAAGAAAAAGAAGACATAGACCCTGCTCTTGAGGAGTTCATAATGGAGCAGGGCAGTGGGGAGAGGAGGTATTGGAGTATGCATATAAGCAAAAACAGTACTAAGAATGTGAAACTTTTCTAGGCTTCAGTTTCCTCATCTGTCAAAAAAAGATATTGGGGTAGATGACTTCTTCAGACTCTATATTATAACATCCTGTGAAAGTAACTAAAAAAGAGAAATTCAAAGGACTATGAGATCTCAGAGAAGGAAAAGGTCACTTATGTCTGAGGAATTTATGGAAGGTTGAATGGGAACTGTATAGACAGTACTCTGGATCCTCAGACAGAGACCTGATCAAAATGTTATGTAAGCAAACACCCTTTAAAGAAATATCACTTAGCAGAGAGAGCTAAAAACCATTAGGAGAAAGGACTCTGTTCATGGATCCCCATTCATAAGTGGGCCACAATGAACTACACAGGATGAGAAGCTAATGAAATATTCGCATTCTTCACTCAAGGGCATAAGAGACAGCAGGCATTAAACAAACTATGGGGCAGTGCGTATCTTATACTTCTGAAATCCTTCAGAAAAGCAGGTAGATGGGAGAACAGTGCCAGGGGCTGGCACTGGCAAAGCTCATTTGTTATCTGGGGTCCAAATTTCACTGGGCCTGGGTGTGGAGAAGAAAGAGTTAATAGGGTTATATTTGAACCACCTGGGTTCAAATGGTTTAGGAGTGAAGACTCTTTTAATGCATGTAGCCTTCCATCGAGCCCAGGGTCTAGGCTTTAGTAAGAACTGACTGCCAATAGTCAATCCATGTTCTCTTTTAGGTGAGAAAATCTTATCTGTAGATCATAGGATTCAGAACTGGAATCAGTCTTAGCTATCATCTCATCCAGTCCTCTCATCTTACAGAAGAGCAAACTGAGATCCAGAGATGGGAAAGGACTTGCTCAGGGCCTCCCAGTCAGTCAGTGGGAAAGTTCAGACAGAAACTCAGGACTTCCTATTCCACTGCTCTGGAAAAATTTTCTGGTTGGCTCCTAAGTTGAGAGATCTAGAAAGAACCTTTGGGATCATCTAGGTACCTCATTTTATGGACTAGGCACTGAAGGCCAAAGGGAAAATGTTTGCTCTACTAACAAATGGCAGACCTGGGACTTGTACTAGAATATGCTGTGCCTAGCTTATCCCCTTTTAGGGCTGAGTTCAGTCAGGAAAAGAATAATATTCAGGAACTTGGGGCGTCTGAGAGGAAAATGTAGAACAACTAAAGAGACAGAGAGTAGAGAGAAGACAGGACAGGACAGGATGCGACAGGACAGGACAGGAGGGGAGAAAATAGGACAGGAGAGGGTCCAGTACAGAACCTTGGGAACACCCACAATTAGGGGGCCCTGATATGAATGGTGAGTCACTCATGGAACTGAGAATGCCCTAAACCACTTATAGTAGGAAAAATGCAAATGAAAACAAGTACCAGCTAAAATCCCACCATTCCTGCTCCCTCTTCATTCTTGCACCCTCCTTCTGATTATTTACAATTTATCCTGCATATAGCTTATTTGTACATAGTCATTTGCATGTTGTGCACTCCTTGAGAGCAGGGATCATATTTCATGTTTCTTTGCATCTCCAATACTTAGTACCTCAGTTCCTAGCACATGTTTTGCTTAATAAGCAAAACAAATCAAAGAAATCCAAACAACCACCCAGCAAATTGACTAAGATGGGGATAGTCAACGTGGAAAGATAGGCCCCTAGAGGATAGATTGTGAAGCAATTTGGAATTATGCAAATAAAGCGATTAAAATATCTGCCCTCTTTTATTCAGACACCCACTGCCTTTGGAAAAGTCCTGAAAGTAGGAAACATAGGCAGTGTCATAGGCCTAGCCTTGCTGTATTATGTCTACCAGAACTGACTCAAAGCCCCCTCTTGCATAAGCTTTGAAACTCTAGAATGCCTAAAAAATCTGTACCAAAAGTGAACCTATTCAATTATGAGAAATGAGTTTATTTATCTATTTTTACTCAGTTGATATTACATCTCTATAAAGATTTCTCTGTTGGCTTGTTAAATTTTATATTCATAAAAAACAGCCTGCAGAATTTGGCCTTGTTCCCTTTCAGAAGAACCTAAGTACAAGACTAGTGCTCATCTGTTCTCTCCAAGGGGAACTTGTCTCTTCTGTGCTGTCTTAATTTCTATTTTGGGGTGCTTAAAAAATTCAGACATTCCACCCAGTGAATATTATGACTACAAAGGTCCACATCAGGGCCACCATGTTAGAAAATAGAACTCCCACAGAAAGCATGTTGCCACATATTCAATTCATTGATCAAATGCTTACTGTGTACCAGGCTCTGTGCCTGAGAAGGAAAATACAAAGACAAAAATGAATCCTTGCCCTCAGGGACTTTATGCTCTCCTGGCACCTAAGGACTAGATCTAGAGACCCTCTAGATCAGAAGTGGGGAACCAGTGGCCTTGAGAGCACATGTAGACTTCTAGATCTTTAAAGGCCACACTAATAGATCTAGAAGTCTACATGTGGCCTCAAGGCTACCAGTTCCCCACCCCAATCTAGAATGACCTTTCCTTCTACATCTTCTCCATCCAATCTCTTTCTTTTACTGATGAGGGAACTGAAACTCATGACAGGAAATAATATTTCCAAGGTCACTCAGGTAGAAAGGAGCAGAGTGGAGATTTTTATCTCTGTCTTCAGACTCTAAATCCACAGCTTGCTCTATTTCCACAAAGCTGCCTTTTTCCTGAAGTAAAAACACATTCAAAATTTCCTTTAGTTCATGAGCCAACCAGAGCTGCAGGCCATGCTTTTAGCCAGGCACACAAGAACCTGCTTTATATAGTCTCTCCAGCCTCCAGAGTGTAGTACATGCAAGCTGGAGAGCTATTTACAGAATGTTCCTCTACTCAGAAGCCCTGTGATACATTAATAGGGTGCTTGAAAATTTTTCCTTATTGAAAATTTTATGGGCACTTTTCACTGTTGCTTTCTTCTTCCAAGAGTTGCTTCCAAGGTTTTGTCTCATGTAACCAGCACAACAGAAGCAGGACAGTTTTTGCCTTGAGTTCTTTATGGGGTTTGAGGGGGTGGGGAGGGTACAAAAAAAGGGTGGGAAAGTCTCTGGTCCTGTCACTCCCCCAATTCAGGACCTAGAACAAATCTATTTTACTTCTTGGCCTAATCCTAGAACTAGAGAATGTCTATGGAGTTTTGAAGAGATGGTACAGAAGGCTATGCTATTTCTCCTCATACATAAATCTAGAAGTACATAGGGGAAAAAAAGTTATAAACTGAAAAGCTTACTAGGCAGGGAGTCAACAAGTCAAAGCTGGTCAGGACTTTCAGTCAAAAAAATCCCCTTCATAAAAGGATTTGTTCTACAAAACTTGGACTCAGTTAAAAGGCCACATCCAAGGACCTAGAAGGCCACATGTGACCTGGAGACTGCAGATTCCCCATCCCTGGTTCTAGGTTTTCAGTTTGCTAACTTCTTTCAATTAACTTATACAGCAAATATTGAGCCTAATGCTTTGACCCAAAGGTCAGCCTTAGATGGGAAAATGGGCTTATGTAAACCTGTTCCAGATAATAATCCAAATTTCAGGTTTACCTGCTGATTAAACTTATGCCAAATGGCCATTAACCCAGGTCAGAAACTAAAGACTAGCATAGGAGTTGACTGATTTAAGATTGGTTCCATCTGGACTTGTTTAGCTTTATCACTATTATATGCTAACCAATCTGAGTGGGCCAAAAGTCCAGGATTGTGACCACTGAGCCAGGGAGATCCTCTGTGCCAGGGGTTCATTTGATAGGACAACTTAGCTCTGCTGGGTATGAGAGAGCTAATGAATCCATGAATGAATGTAAGAATGAAAGAGTGAGTGAGTGAATGAACAAATGTTTGAATGAAGCCCAGGCCAGTTAAGAAGGTGTAGTTCACAGGCTGAATAGTCTTTAATCTCTCTCCTCCCTCATCCCCAGTTATTGTGAGGAAAGTGCTATGTAAATCCTGTAACACCGTAGAAAGGGAGCTATTCCCACCATCCAAAGAATCTCAATGTAGTAGAATATATTTAATTTCAAATCTCTCCTTTGCCTATTTATCACACTTTCCTGTGTGCTTGGATAGGCCATATCTTTTCTATTAGATCAGGGCTTTCTAGTCTGAGGTTCAAGAACCTGGTTTTTTAATGTAGCATCTACCTCCTAGAGTTGTTGTGAGAAGCAAATGAGATAGCATGTGTCAAGTGCTATGCTAGCTATTATCAATATTTTGATAACTGTATTTCAATTTAATTGGCTTCCTTTGTAACCCTATGTATTCAGTTTTATGCATTTTAACATAAGATTCCAAGAAAAAGTCCCTAGGCTTTCCTAGATTTCTACAGATTTCCATGACACAAATAAAGGTTAACCCTTGTAATTAGACTGTAAAGTCCCTGAGGGCAAGAGTTAGGTAATTTTTCACCTTTGTATTCCATGAAATTATCAAAGTCTACCACCTCCTTATAGTATGATTGATATTGCACATTGTTAGGTGTTTAAAAAGTGTTTGGACTGAGGAGAAAAATTGAAAACCTAAATTATCTATTTCACAATTGGAGACCCTTGTTCATAAAGAGGGACTTGTCAAGACTGTACCAAAATAACTATACATCTGGCTGGAACCATCACAATCCCCCACCCCAACATACACACACACACACACACACACACACACACACACACACACACACACACACACACACACCATGGTAGACCATTTTCTCTGCTCAGACACTGTTTTAATACTGGCTTTGTGAATCCACAGCATATCCAACCTGCATATCAAACATGTAAAACTTGTTTGAAAATTCTGTATCTCCATATTGGCCACCTCAGATGAAAATAGATCATTCCCAAGCTATTAACTGGCTCTTCTCCCCTAATATTAAATATAAAAACCACATGAGAAATATAAAAGCAGCATAAACCTATCAAATTATAAAGAAAACCTCTTACAGAGATAGCTTGGATGACAAATGGTCTCTGCACCAATATTGGAAGGAGGCAGAGAAGAGCTGGACAACTGCATGATCCTCCCCCTCTTCCAGCTTCACCTTCAATTTCTCGAGCTT
This sequence comes from Notamacropus eugenii, assembly GCF_028372415.1. Lineage (NCBI taxonomy): Eukaryota > Metazoa > Chordata > Mammalia > Diprotodontia > Macropodidae > Notamacropus > Notamacropus eugenii. The sequence continues at coordinate 697,292,977 of NC_092872.1, read as the reverse complement.
TGTCCACTGTCCACAGTGTCAAGTTGGCTCAGTAACTGCATGATGACCTTGCTGTTTTTTTGTGAATCTTCACTTAATACATCAAGTTCAGTGATAGCTTTGTCCAAAGCTGGTTCTGCAAGAGAACAAGTATTCAGTGGGGAGTTCAGAATCTCATCATAAAATACAGAGGAGTTTAGGGCCAGACACTGATGGGCTAAATTTGTCAAGCCTCCTTGGTCCTTCATTGCATAAGATTTTTAAATGCTTGTTTTGACTGAAATTTTTCCTTTTTTTGTCATCACCAGCAGCAACTTTGCCAACTAATGATAATTGTCTCCTTTTCATCTTTTAAGATTTTTAATTTTATTATTCTTGTCTTTTTTTAGGAGGGGAGGTTGCCAGGGTCTCCCCATTACACCTAGACCAGAAGTACAGTGGCCACTCATGAGCCCAATCCCACCATTGATCCGCATGAAAGTTTTAACCTGCTCCATTTCTGACCTGAGACAGTTTTCCCTTCCTTAAGTATCCTGGAGAATTCCTCTGACCCTCAACCCTTCCCACACCCATGGGCTCACCACATTGGTGCCAGACTAAGTTCAGAAACCCAGGTGGCCTACTACAACTCAGAATTCCCAGACTCAAGTGAACGCTTAGCCTCTGCCTCTCTGGGAGCAGGGATTACACATGTGCACCACCACTCTCAGCTCTGTCCTTTTTGAAAATAGATCTGTATTGATTTCTTTTGGTTTTGCATAGCCTAGATTCCATTATATTGCTTCCCCTGTCCCTTCCTAGAAATCTAACCTTTATAATAGAATTTACTTATTTTATTCTAAACTTAAGAAATAAATATAACAGAATTTTTTAGAGAAAAAGAGGGAGACGAGAAAACATCAGCAAAACCTATCATACACCAAAGAAATCTGATACTGTATACAATGTTTCACACCAATGACCCTCCACGTATACAAAGTAACTACTCATGGCTGCTATTTCTTCTTTGGGGTCATTTGTCCTTTATAATTTCACAACATTCCTTTGTTATTGTTTTGTGATGGTTCTTCTTTCCATTGTTGTTACTGTGGTTGATTTTTGACTCTTTTCGCTTTGCATCTATCTGTGGAGATCTCTCTATGCTTCTCTGTCTTCATCATACTCAACATTTCTTGTAGCTCAATACTAACACAAAGTCCCATGTAATCTGGTTCCAACCTACCATTCCGTCTTCATTGGACTTTATTCCTCCTTCCTGTACTCTTCTATCCAGCCAGACTTCTCTCTGTTCCTCATTCATTACATTTCCTACCTCCATACAGTCACACTGGTCATCCACCATGCCTGGAATGCACTCCTTTCTATTTATTTTGTTGCAGTCATTATGTATATTGTTTGCCTGATGTGAGGTAAAACCTCAGCATTATTTTGATTTGCATTTCTCTTTTTATTAGTAATTTGGAAAATTCTTTCATAGGGTTATAAATAGTTTGCAGTTCTTTGGAGAAAGATTTGTTTGTATCTTTTGGCTACTTATTTTTTAGAGTGACTATATTTGTTTTTATATGTATTCCTTATTTCCCGCATTAGAATGTAAGGTCCTTAAGAGGAGGAGCTGTTCATTCTTAATGTTATATCTCCAGTCTCTAGCATAGGGCCTAACACAGAGTAGACATTTAATAAATTGATTGCTTGAATGATTTTTTTTCATATAGTTGCTAAGAGTTTGTAATTCTTCTTTTGAGAAGTAGTTGTTAATATCCTTTGGATACTGGAAATAGTTTTTGGTCTTACGTATTTCTGTTATTTATTTAGATACCTTAGATACCAAACCCTTATCCAAGAAATATAATACAAAGATTTTTCTCTCCCAGTTTCCATTCTCCTTATTACTCTACATGTAATATTTCATTTTCACAGAGAAAACTTTGCTTTCTGTTTTTGAAACATTAGGAATAAAGAACCTTTCTGATATCAATATCCATATCATTAGCGATGTCACTTAGCTCACTCTCAATTTTCTCTCTGTACTTTCAAGTGATCTGCTGTAATTCTCATCCACAAGAAGAAGAAATAAAGAGAAAAAGCCCTAGGATAGGAGATTTGGGGATATCTCATTCATGGAGACAAATGATGATCTAGCAAAGGAGTCTGAGAAGGTCCAGCCAGATGAGTTGGAGAACCAAGAAAAGCTCATACTGTGGAAGCCAAGAGAAGAGACAATATGTAGGAGGAAAGACAGGTTGACAGAGTCAAAAGCTGAAGATCCCAGAGTGAAGAGTAAGAGAAGGCCTTTGGACTTAGTAATCTAGAAATCACTGATAACACTGGAAAGAACAGTCTCAGTAGAGTGGTGAGGTCAGAAGCTAGATTGCTAAGGATAAGATCATAGAACTTGAAGGAATCTTAGAAATTAAATCTAGTCCAAGACACTTGATTTTCATATGATTTTCTGAGACTTGGAGATTAAGTGAGTTGACCAATGTCACCCAGGCTGAGTAAATGACAGAACCAGGATTTGAACCTGAGACCTCTGGCTCCAAATCGAGGGCTCATGGAACATTTCATGCCACCTCTCCACTCTAACAATGGAACTTACAATAATACATGGCTTTCATTGTACTCTTTAACAGGGGAATAGGTAAAGGAAAGCCAATACTTAAGGAACACTGTGGATGATTCGTAAAGTATCAAAATCCTATAAGTTCTGGGTGAAAGCAGAGTATTGTCTCCACTGGCCAAAATATGAAGTGTCCAGTTATAAAGTCTCCAGAAATCCTGACATTAGTAATGTATAATCAGTTAGTCTCTACTCCCTGGGTTTGAGGCAGCTATAAAAAATACAAGAGTTTAGGCCTGAGTCTGTTGGTGGTCAGTATACCCTAATGAGCAGATGCCATATTGTCTGTCTTTCATTTAATTCTATTTCAAAGATTTAATTTATAACAAGCTTCTAATGAGATTCTGTGTGTTTCTACTTTTTTCCCAATTACTATACTTGTAAAGCATTTTCTGCTCCACATTTTATACATTGATGACAGAAGCAGAATCATTTGGCTCTTCCCAAGAAAACTTTCCCTTAATGAAGCACTACAGTAAACAGTCTCTGAATTTCCAAAATTCCTCTATCTCCAAGGTAGCAAAATGATGCCATCATAGATAAAAAGAAGCAGTTACACTATTGTAGGATCATAGTCTATAGTGCCAGAAGGCTAGAAGGGATATAGAAAATGACCTAGTCTACCTCTCACATGTCATGGAGGAAGACACTAAGACCCCAATAAGGTTAAGTGATTTGCCCAAGGAAACAGAGTAAAAAGGAAGTCAATATTTAAACTCAAGACCTTGCAAATATTGCTGTTTAACATGGTGACCAAAAGAAACTATTCATCTATTCAATGGGCCAAGCTATTTCTTAAAATAATGGATCTAAACATTAACACCTTGTTTGAATCCTAGACTGAACTCCTTAGGACAAGCTTGCTGTTGTCATTTGTTGTACACCCTTCATTCTCAAAGAGGACCAATGACATCAGGACGGTAATATTTGGGCTTGCAAGTAAATTGGGTTTAAATGAGGCAGAGCTGTGCAAAGTCATCAGCCTCACTCTCTCCTTTAGAGTCATCAGAGTTCAGTGGCAAGACATAGGTCAGGACAACTGGCCAAGACCACAAATGCCGTGGGGGACCTTGGCCTCTTTAAGTTCAGTTCTATCCCAGGTCTCAGTTTGTCTGAGGCAACACCCATTCAGTGGTTGAAGGCTAGGTAAGAATTGAGAGGGCAAGCCATTCATTAGCAGTGAAAGACTTTAGGATGACTAACTAGGAAATTCTATCAGCAGGAATAGTTTTCTCTTGGTCATCCCACATTTAACCCTCATTCATCATTTTCAATGATGACTGCATTAGGTCTAAACTTGCTTTTCAATTAGCCTCAATTAAGTTGTTCATCCTTTAACAGATGTTTGCTCCCTTGAGCTGAATGGCTGTCTTAGCCAAACATCCAAATGACTGTTTCTGTTGCTCAATCATTTGTTTTCTCTCAATTGCATTTGCCCTCATTTATTCGCTACCCCACAATCGCTCTTTTACAGAATTTTCATGATAGATTTTCTCTAACTGAAAGAATAGCTTGGAGACATTTCCTCCCTTCTTTAAGAGGTAGAGGACTATGGGTATGAAATAGTGCATATAGAATGGCCTACTTTTTCAGTGGTTTTGTTGAATTTTTTCTTTTTTTTTAGCCTTTCTTATGGGGTTTGGCCCTCTGGAAGACAAAGGGATAATGGATGCATTGGGTATGTGATGTAAAAACAAAAAATATCAGTTTTATTTTAAATGAAGATAGAAAAATTATCTATCCTGACTCATATTTCAGATGAGGAAATTAAATGAGCTGTTCAAAAGCATGTCTCCATTTAGTGATAGCTCTTCTTATTTATTGTAAAGTCATTCTAAATTCCCAAATTGTCAGTCTGGCTCACCCAAATTCTTTTTTTCAACTTAGAAAGAAGTTTCTAGAAAAAATGCAATATTGTGTTGGTACATACAAGGAGGGAAAAGTATGTCTATACCTGGAATAGCTTGGGAAAAACATTTTATTTTATTAGTTTGTTGGATACATCCTGGAATGGGAAATCTTTACATCATTTGAGAATCCACCAGCCTAGGAAGCAAGTAATTTCTTTTTTTTAAAATAAGTTTTTATTGATATCTCCTGTTTTTACATCTCCTGAATTTGCCCCTTCCTCATCCCAGAGAACTATCCTATATAACAAAGAATGTTTTTTAAAGAGAGAGAGAAAATAACTAATAATAAATTAATAATTTTTAAAAATCTGAAAATAAATGCAATGTTGCACATTCACAGACCTCTCATCTCTGTAAAGGAGTGGGTGGGGACGGAGCAGAAAGAGGGACTGTCTTACATCTCTTTTTTTAAGGTCATGAGTGTTCTTTCTAATTTGGCAACATCCATTTTTGATTATTTTGTGGTGTTTCCATTTACAGTTCTAGAAACGTCTTTTCAAGTTCCTTTCTTGATTTAGGACTGTAGAGCTAGATTATCCAGTCTAGGTCCCTCCTTGTGCAGGTGAGGAACTCTGAGATCCAGACAGGTGAACTGACTTGTCCCAGCTAGGGAAGGTACCAAGGGGTAGGGCCCCATGATTCACACTCAGGTCTTCTAACTACAAGTCCAGTCTTCTCTAATGTAACACATGTCCTCTTGCTTCTTTTTTTTCTTTTTTTTAGAGAGAGGGGGAAGGATGGGAAGAGAAATCTAGAGGATGCTAAATTGCTTTTTCTGGTACATTTTTCCCCTTTCATACTGAGAATGGTAGTTATTAAGGCACCCACTGGGTGTGACCACATCTTGGCACCTACAGAGTTAAACTTGGCAAAGACCAAAAGATCACACCCTATCCTCCAGAGTCTTCCAATCCTATTATTCAACAATTGAATTTCATATTATTTGATGGCAAAACTTTTGACTTGTTTTGACCTATTGAAGTAATATAAGTACCTTAATATCCTAAATAGAGGAATAAAAGGACAATGAAGAGAAAAAAGCAGAATGAGATGAGTGTTAAAATGACAAGTGTCCATCAGAAAGCCAAGTTGTTAAAGGTCATCAATAATCATTCTCCTCTTCATTTTACTATATTTGTACAGCATTCTGTTATTAGTATACAGATATAACACCATATACACTCAACACACTGAGTCGAATGAGGGTGACAAGAATTTAGAGAAGGAAAAAAGAGAACTTTACAAAACTGGTAGAGCTTCACAGAAATCTGGAGCATGTACATTTTGTAGCAAATCTAAACCAAAATGAAATATATTTAACTTTGACAGGTGGTCTGATAAAAATTCAACAGTTGAGCCCAGAAAAAGATTTTGAGCACAACCGGTTTCAAAATGTGAATGTGGAGCTCAGTGAGAAAAGTTTCTAACTCCACCCCCACCCCACTACCATTGGCAAAAAACTCAACATGTCTGGTAACATCCCTCATTTGGAAAACATGTAAATTCAAATATAATTGTCCCTTTGCCATGGTTGTGTTATTATAGCCTTCATTTCCTGGTTGGTTCCGACAGTTATAAATGAGTAATGAGTTACCAGACTGAAAGTGATGCCCAGATATCTTCTACTGTGACCAAATCAAAGATGGAGCTAGATTTGCTTAAATCCAATTATCTTATTGATGGATGGGAAGTCACTGAGGTGTTTCAAGGGCTCTGTTGTTCATAAATATTTTGTTTCACATTCATTTATTTTACATTTATGGGGAAACGTATAATCTCCAATGAGGTGTTTCCAGTTTTTCCCTTTTTTAAAAAATAAATTTTTATATAAATTATTTAAAATAATATAATGATAATATATTAAAATAATTATTAAAATAATATTGACTTGCATCCTCTTTCTTCCCTTACTAAAATACTCCATTTTGAAAAGAAAGTCAAGAAAATGTGATAAAAAGGAAAGCTGAGTTCCTACAGCAACCCACTTGGGTCCTTGGTTTTTCTACTTTCTGTTCTCCAGGAGGACTCCCTCCTTACCCAATTCTTCTTCTCATGATTTTCCAGTAATTCACATAAAAAACTACAGCATGAGAGAATTCGGAACTACAAATCCTTTATAGTCCAGTTGAATTACAAACAGGCAGCCTCATTACTCAGTCAGCTGCGCAAGGGTTGAAAATGTTAGACATTCTCTTCTAGGAATTCTTAGTGGTGATTATCCTTGCCAGTGTTCAGACCCTTCTTGTAAGCCCCAGTCCTTGGAGTTATTCCACATTCTTCTCACACCCTACTTCTGCCTCCAGTCTTTGTCTTGCCAACCCAAGTCTTTTCTCATCTGGGCCTCATCTTTAGGTTCACTCCTTTAGACATCAGATTGAAACTGTTCTATTGGAGATGCCTCGGACCACTAAAGTAATCTCTGTATCTTGGGCTCTCTAACTGGCCTTTGTTAGCCCTAGCTGGCACATTTCATCTACTTATCCTTTGGTGTTGACTGAGTATTGTATTGTTCTCGAGTTTCAATTAGATTGATTAACCCTACTGTCTCCACAATAGGTCCAATGGTTCTTAACTACTTTCTGGCTCTTATCTGGCTATTTTCTGTACCCCTCTCAACCTGTCTGGTTCAAGCAATAAGCATTTGTAAATCAACCAAGAAATAAACATTTATTAAGCACCTACTATATGCTATGCAAGGAACTGAAGATACAAAGATCAAAATGAAAGAGCGCCTGCCCTCAAGGAGTTTATATTCTATATTTTAGATCTATTTGTATCCCCAGTGCTTAGTACAGTGCTTGACTGTGCTTAATAATGCTTGCTCCCTTCGTTCCAAGAGGGGGAGCTAACGTGCACATACAAAAGTAGGCACAGGTGATTGGGGAGGGGAGGCAGGAGAGGCCTGGTTAGGAAGTCTTGTTGGAGCTGAACTTTGAAGGAAACTGGGCACTCTAAGAGGCAGAAGTGAAGGGAGAAGATATGCCAGGCCAGGGCCAATGGGAGGAGGAGGGAGGAGCCTGGACAAAGGCAGGAGATGGAGATGAGATGATGTCCAAGGTTCGTGCAGCTCTGAATCCCAGGAGGAATGACTCTGAAAGCCTGTCTAAGGGGAACTGTCGAAGTCAACATCCAGTTAAAGTTCAATGTCGTCTAATGAGATGGGCAAGTAAAGAGCAAGGAAATAGCTCAAATCACCATGATGCTTTCAAGCCTGCATGTCTCTGAGCTCCCAGAAGCATCACTACTCACCTTGAAGTAGGGGTTGTTGTTATCCCCATTTTACAGATGAGGAAACTGAAGACAGAAGCAAGGGAATGCTCAGGGTCACACCACCAGGAATTAACAAGTAAGATTTGAATCCAGGTCTTAATTCCAAGTCCAGCCTTCTAACCAGTACACTATCCAAGTGCCATACATGTTCAACAGTTCAGAAATCTTGATTGATGGAGGATTTTAAAATTGGAAACTATATTTTAAGACAACAACAACCCTCAGTCAGAGGTGAGGCTCTTATCATCGCTTCTTGAGTGGCACAGGAATTCACAAATAAGTCCTTGCGGGATTCTCTTGCAGAACCAGGTCCACTTTCTAGGCCCTCACTTGTCAAGTGTCACATAGGAAGTCAGTTTGTCATTTGAACATGCCACGTGGTCCATCAGTCACCCTCTCTCCCAGACATGATTTTTCCAGTTATAGAGAAGAAAACTAATAAATATATTAAGAAGACATGTCTTCTGTTTATTTCAGACATGTCTGTGCCTCATTAGACAGCTGCAGGACAGCTAGAGAAAAGGCACTGAATGCTGTGACATTTGCAGTCACTTAATAGATTTGCATTTCACTTGGTAAGTTCTGTAGAGTCTGATAAGAATCTTAAAATCAATGCATATTAGTGCCAAAAGATATCTCTCTCTCTCTCCTTCTCTCTCTCTCTTTCTGTCTCTCACTCTCTCTCTCTCTGTCTCACTCTCTCTCTCTGTCTCTCTGTCTCTCTCTCTCTCTCTTTTTCTCTTTCTCCCCCCCCCCCCATTTTACAGAGGAGGAAACTGAGGATAAGGGAGGGAAAATGATTTGCCATAGGCTGAATAGTTAGTGTCCAAACTGGGTGAAGAGCAAAGATTTCTTGATTTGTGAGCACGATGCCTTACAATTCTAGGACCAAGAGGTGATCTCGACCCAACAGAATTACATAAGGCATAGATAATATGGCCAATCAATACTGATTTTTACAACAAGAACTCTTCATTAAAATATCAGAATTTTGTTAATTATTCTACTTATTATTTATTAAATAAAATTATTAAAATATCAACACCTCCCAAACAATTCCACAGAAACCTAATATTTTAGGACAATGGGAATAGGAGTTCTGTGAGAAGATTTCATGCCACTGATGTTTTTCTTTTAAAATTACTCATGTATTAAAAATATGAATTATGAGAAGCAGTTTTCCAGTATAAATGTAAGTTTCATTTCCTCTGTTCTGCTACAAAATTTTCCTAATACCCATTTCTTAAACCTAGATTATTTTGGATTTCACCACTATGTTTAAAGTCCCAAAGTATTCGATGCCAAATTAGTTTAGGAAATGCAAACATCAATTATTGAGAAATTTGACAACTTTCGTTTTATGCTATTAAAGAAAGATACCTTACGGTGTAAGATTCCAAGATATATCCCCTAAGTCTAATGTGGCACCTTCGTTTTTATCCCCTAAGTCTAATGTGGCACCTACTCTTACTAGGCATCAACTTTTATCATTCATCCCTGAATTCTCACTTTTCTTTCTAAACCAAAATACTCATTTCTCTTGAGTTAGAAACTTCCCAGGATGTATGGCATTTATAAAAGTGATTTGTGTCCAAGCTATGGCATGGCTTAGAATAGAAGAATGCCCGTTCAATGTGCTCCCTGGTTACACCAGCTGATGTGGTCATCAGTGTTGTGCAGGTAGAAGAACCTCTGGGTTCCCATCTCTACTCCACGTGACAATCGACAAGTTATTTCATTTCTCTTGGTCTCATCTCCCTCACGTGCAAAATGACAGGTTTAGGTTAGAGTGGAGGAGTCAAACTTGCTCCCATGCAGTTGCAAAAATTCTTTTGTATAGTCTGAGTCAGATTAAAATGTAATTGGGAAATGTTCAATAAATTAAACAAAAATACAATACAACAGATAATGTTAATTTGTAGTTTTCTAAGCCAACAGGGCAGCTCACAGAGATCCATTTCTATTTGAGTTTGACACGAATGGATTATTGTTTGTTGTTCAGTAGTATTTAGTCACGTAGAACTCCTCATGACCCCGCCATTTGAGGTTTTCTTGGCAAAGATACTGGAGTAGTTTGCCATTTCCTTCTCCAGCTCATTTTACAGATGAGGAAACTGAGGCAAACAGGGTAAAGTGAGTTACTCAAGGTCACATAGCTTGTAAGTATCTGAGGTCAGATTTGAACTCAGGTCTTCTTGACTCCAGGCCTAGCACTCTATCCACTGTGCTACCTAGCTGCCCCTATAAGGCCTCTAACTCCCCACCAGATATAGGTCTTGTACTTCCGATTTATCCTGTATATAGCTTGTTTTCGTACAGTTATCTGCATGTTATCTCCCCCAGTTAACTGTGAGTATCTTCAGAATAGGAACTGTCTTTTGTCTTGGCATGTCACTTAACCTGTTTGACTCATTTTCCTCAACTGTAAAATGGGTATTTTACACCCGTCTTTCAGAGTTGTTGTAAGGGTCAAATGAAATAATATTTGTAAAGCACTTAGCACAGTGCCTGGCACACAGGATACACTCTATAAAAGTTTATCCCCCTCCTCCCCCCTTTCCTAGGTGTTTAATATAAATGTTCAATGACTGTTGTATGATCTTCAACAACATTTTGAAGTGTATAAGACACTGAGTTAAATACTGGGGGTACAAAGACAAAGCAATCCCTGCCCTCAGGAGTTTACATTTACATGCTAAAGATAAAAAGTTATTTGTAAAGTGGTTTCATAAATACTGCATGTTGATCCACATGGGAAAAAACTGTCCCCACTAGATATGCCCAACTCCAGAAACAGCTTGATCGCTCAGGGAACCATAACAATGAAGTGAAGAATGTAAACTTTTCATTTATTGAAACTTTCTGTCTCTTGTAATAGAGAGAACATCTAGCATCCGCTGCTGTCTTTAATCAGATGTTTACAAAGGGAAACCCGCGTGTGGGCTTCTATACTATGAAATTCCATCCTCCCTCCTTCCTCCTTCTTTCAGGGTTCTTAGCTTGCTCTTATCCCCATGACCAAAGTGGAGTTGGGAGTGGAATGGGAGAAGGGCAGAAGGGAAGACACAGGTTTACAACCTCATGACTATTTTTTCAGTTAGAAAGTTTACCTCATCTGCTTAGCAACCAGCAGCTATCCCTCGCCCATAGTTTTGAAGTTTCCCCTTTCTCAATGAAGCTAGTCTATAAAAACAAAGGTGTGGCCTACAGGGAATCCAAGGTCCTGTCTGGCTCCAATGTCCACTGAGCTAATAATATTCATTCTTCATTCAGTAGCTTCTTTGCCAAGCCCATAGTTTGACCATCTGCTTTTTGTTGGCAAAAAGGGTAGGGTTCTTTTTGTTCTCTGTAAAGCACCATTTGAACATAACTAAACAGATCTTTCAAAGAGCCACCCTGAGTCACATTCATATTTATCAACAATAATATTATGTCTCTCAAGTCCAGTTTTGCCAAGGGAACAGACTGCATCTTAAACACTAGTTGAGTAAGTTAAGAAGTATATGAAATCTTTCAAGTCTCTAAATATCCATCTTAAATATTATATAAGTGGCTTAAAAATGTTAATGTAGTGCCACTGTAGTGTCTCTGGACCAGTAATATGAGTGGCATAGCCCAGCACAAAATAAACATTAAAAACTTTGTTTTTCACCTCTCTACTACACTTGTCATCTAAGAGTATGCATTAGAGTTGAAGCTTGACTGTCAAGCCCTGACCTTTGATAGAAAAATGGTACAGGCTATATCTTGGGAACCTCTGTTTCGTAATAACCTCTCTGGTTCATTTTGCCCTGACTCATAATTCCCCCAAGAACTAAGAGAATCTAGCTTATACCTCTCAAAAAATGACAGTCCCCTGCAAGCATTCAGGCTAACAAAAGTTTTAAATATAAGTCCAAGAACAGGAAAGGAATTTCTTCCAATCCACATTAGTAAGGCAATGGTTATACAACCCATTATGCCATTTCTCTTCTCCCCTCCTTCCCACCCCTCACTCCTTGGTCCCTGAAAAAACTCACAGTCTAGTGCTTAATGGTATCCCTACACTGTGGGTAGAATCAATACAACAGTAGCTACATCTCATTATTTGCTTCCTTCCCTGTGGAGTCTCCTCCCTCCCTCACTCCAACATCGTTCCCCTGCCATCACTCTCATCTCTAGTCAGCCCAGCCCTGGGGTTCTAGCCCTCCACACAAAACTAGTAGTGCTCATGACTACAAAGCTGTTGGCCTGTGGCAGGATCTTCTCCAGTTATGCCCAAAATGTGTTCACCTCCCTCAGTCATGTCTGCATTCTCACCCAAAGGGTCTATCTTCTTTTTTCTACTGTGCATGAACCTCTGATATGCTCCTTCTCCTGTAGGGATGGGGGGAAACCTTTAGAGTTTGGGGATTTGTTTGAGTCATTCAAATTCTTTGGGCATGGGTCCTTTCAGCAAATGCCTGCTAGGTAGTTATCTGTGTTTTCTGTTTTATCCATTAGAATAGGAACTGTACCTTAGCCCAACTTTGTATTTCTCTCAGCACCTAGCACACCTAGAATATGCATGTTTTACGTGCAGTAGACACTTACTACATGTTTGTCAAATGAATGACAATGCATTCACACATGAGTGAATGAGAAGGAAGCTCATACACCTTGGATGTCTTGGCTTTTGCTTCCAATCAGAGTACATGGCTATCGCAGCTCACAAAGAAATAGAAAAGTAACCAGTGACTCTGGTTGCTTTCCCCTTGGTCTATAAAAACCTTTTTAAAAGGGTCTCTTTAGCTTTCACTAGAAAACTGATGTCCCTCCTAGTCTGAGAATCACCATACACCTCCAAGCTGCGATTTCTACCCACAGCAGGACCAAATGCTGGTGTTTCATTACAGAGAGCAGCTCGTTTCCCAGCCTCTGACAGTGAAAGCTTTTTAGACACCCAGAGGTAACTGACACATGCTAAACATACTAGAGAGAAATTGAACTTTAAAGGCAGCTGACAATCAGGTGACATGCCTAGAAAAAATCTCCAGTGTGCCAGGATTGAGAAGGAGAGCTATAAGGAAGTCAATTGTCTGTCTCTATGTCTGCAGCAAGGCCTGGCAGCGGATTACTAGGACCCAGCTCCTCTTCCTTACCTTCCATATTGAATTGACTAGGGGCCATCTCCAGTTGTCCTGACCACTGGACCCAGATGAGAAAGTAAGGATGGTGACTTTGCACAGCCCTCCTTCACTTAAATGCAAGTCTTGGTATCACTTTCCTGATGTCATGGGCCTCTTTGAGAATGAAAGATGAACTTCAACAATTGAATTGGCATCAATAAGAGTGAGAGCTCTTAAAGATAATAAACCCTCACACAGTTTCTTTGCTAAAGTAGAAAGGGATTTGGGGAATGGTGTGGCCTTTTGGGTGAACTGAGATTGAGTATTTGAGTTATTTTCTAGATTAAGGTATTTATTTAGATAAGAAGGTATTCAAAGTTTATCTACATCCATAAACACTAAGCATAGGGTATGTGTGAAACATTGTGCTGGGTAAATGCTCCCTCTCTTCAAGAAGCTTAAAGTTATTCCAAGTCACATTTGGGTATGACAATGAGGCAACCTGATATAATATAATGAAAAGAACACTGAATTTAGAGTCAAGGGACCTGCTACATTTTATCTGCCTAGATCTCAGTTTCCTTTTCTATGAAGTGAAAATTTTCTGTTAGATCACTTCTAGCTCTAGACTCTGTGATCCTAATCAGCTTTCATACACACACACACACACACACACAATATTCATGTATATGTATTCATACATACATATGTACAGATAGGGCATCTAAGCGACACAGTGGATAGAGTGCCCACCCTGGAGTCAGGAAGACTCTTCTTCCTTGAGTTTAAATATAACCTCAGACATTTTCTAGTTGTGTGACCCTGGGCAAGTCCACTTAACCCTGTTTGCCTCATTTCCTCATTTGTAAAATGAGCTGGATAAGGAAACAGCAAACTACTCCAGTATCTCTGCCAAGAAATCCCATACAGGGTCATGAAGAGTCAGACACAACTGAAATAACTAAACAAAAATATATGCATGTATAAATACATATAATTAAAAGACAATTATTACTGGCCCCACTGATGTTTACTTCCTCATCACTGAGATTCTTCTTAATGGAAAATGAAAATTATCTAACATGAACTGAAGATATTGCAGCTTTGGGACCAAATTAAGTTGTGTTTCAAATCCCAGAAAGAATCTTATGGAAGGATGCTTCCAAATGTGCTCTGAGTCCTCTGTCTTGCCCTTGCCTAATAAAAATGAACATCATTGGCAAGTAAAACTTCTAAAATTAGCTGTTTTGAATTAACTACTATTTTTTGAAAAGGAAAGTCTAACATAACCAAAGACAGAGATTCTCTCTCTAAACATGATGAATTTTGTAGCTCCTCTCTGATCCATATTCTCTGCATACCCTAAGGTTGTTTTCTGCTCTCTCTTTCTCTCTTCCCTTAATGTATTTGACTGACCAGTACTAGAAGTAAGATCAGTGCAATTAAATCCCAGGTAACACAGACCATTCAACTGTCACAACTCAAGGATTTTTCATTATAGCCTAGAAACTTCTGAGAAGTCCAATCATGCTTTAAGGATCAAAAAGCAAGAAAAGGACCATTCCTCTCATTTTCTACAACTTCTTTTGTGTGTGTTTAATTCTCTAGGATTGTAATGCTTACTTGATGCTGGGAACTGGTCTTTTTGAAGTAAATCTTTTTCTGCTTTCAGCAGGTTATTTGAGGAATTTGCATTTGATATGGTGAATATCAGAAATCTTTTACTAAAGCCATATGCTAACACTTCTTCATGGCTTGAAGGGGTACCTGGTTTCTCAAAAGCCAGACTTTTGGCCTTATAATCCTAATCAGCTTTCATAAATGTATAGATTTTTATATACACATATATAAGTATATATGTGTATATATGCATGTGCACATGATATGTGGACATAAATACATATAAAATATATAAATGCATATAAATAAAATAATTATTGGACCTATGGATTTCCATTTGCCCATCCCTGGAGCAAAATCTCTGAAAGACAAATTCCTTGCCAACCTGGAAAGACTTCAGGTACTTGCCTGGCAATAGCCTTTGCTTCTCCCCTTAGTAGACTATCAGCTCTTTGGGGACAGGGACTAGTTTTGCTTACTTTGTATTCCCAGCACAGTATGCCTGCCATATAGTAAACCCTTAACAAATGCTTGATAGCTGATTGACTGATTGATATCAGCCAATGACCAACTTAGCCAAGTTGAGAGAGGCTGGTCACCAGTGGCATACCAGAGTATCACCAACGGCATAATGTCTTGGCCATAGAAATTATTAAACCCTGTGCCATATTTTGTGGTTAAGTAGAGTGAACATCCACATGAAATCACAATCTCAAAGAATTAGAGTTTAAAGGGGAAAAGAAATCCCATGAAATATTTCCATTAGCCAGTCTGTCAAAAAGCTCTTATTCATTACCTGCAATAAACCAAACATGGGGCTGGGTCCTGAGAGGGATACAGGAGGTAGATTGTATCTCTTACCTTTTGTCTTCAATTTTGTAAAGTAAATTAATGGGATTCATTCAAAAACAATTTCATATACCTACTAAGCACAAATCCCCATATTCTAGAGCAAAGGTCAAAGTGAAGGGAGAGATAAGGGTAATTAAGATAGGTTATTACCCTGTAGAGATCACAGTCCTACGTAACACAAATAAATAAGTATAGTCTGTACAGAATAGACCACAGGCACATAAAAGGTCCAAAGTTCTGTGTGAGTTCCTATGAAATGAAAGATTTCTTCCAATAAAGGAAGCTAAAGGGTCAGTGAAAGCTTGGGAGAAGAGACAGCATCTGAGCTGGAATCTGAAGGCTGGCTAAGCTTTCAAAGGGCAGAGATGGGGAAGAGAGGAACCTCCAGACCCACAGAATGAAGAAATAGGAGGTATGTCTAGTCTACAAAATGACTAGGAATCCACTATATCTAGATCACAATACATTTGAAGTTGGGGGTGGAGCAGGCCTGGAATGCCAGACTGGCACTTGGGCTTTAACAGACAAAAAAAAAGTCTGCTGTAACTAAGCATCTTGAGCAGAGTGGCACAATCAGATCTGCCCATGAGGAAGATTACTGGGAGTGTGTGAAGGACAGATTATAGGGGAGAGCAATTGGGCTAAGGAAAAATTAGACAGTAAGACTTGATTGTATTGCATGGTAATGCGAGTCTGTGGTCACAGTTTCAAGAGAAAGGAGAGGCTAGGTTAGAGAGGAATACTGTAGAAATAGAACTGGCAGAATTTAATAATTGATTAACATGGACGTAGAAGGGGGAGAGATGTAAAGGCAAAGATAAAACCCAGAGGTTGCAGGGTTGAGTGATTGGGTGAATGGAAATCTCCCTGAATCAATGATTATGTATGTGCTAAGTCTGACAAAAATAGGGAAACCAAAGAAATGTTTTTATATTGATACTGCTACATCTGGTGGTGTGGTCTTTGTTGGCATTGTCTTGAGGGGAGAAAGTCAGTTCTGTTTTGGAACTAGATGTCTTCTAAGGTGCCATCTGGCTCCTGGGATCCATGATTCTGTATCTCCCTCAACACAGTTTAGGAACTGGGAGGGTGGACAAGAGTGACCCACATTAAACAATTAATGTCAGCTACTATGTGACAGAGATTAAACGTGCTAAGAGAGTTTGGAGACAGTAAAGATCAGTCAAAATCTATTGTGTGAGGCTTCATTGAGAAGTGACACTCAAAATGTGCCCTGAATATAGTAGAGGTGTGAAACCGCTGCCTTCAGGTCTCAGTTCATGTGCCAAGTTCACATGAAGTCTTTTCCAAAATTACCTTATATCTATTCTATATGTGCTTTTTTGTATACATGTTGTCTCTCCAGGCTAGACTGTAAGCTTCTCAGGGTCAGAGACTGTTCCACTTTTGTCTTTTTCTCTCTTGCACACAGTGGTGCTTAATAAATGTTGATTGATTGATTGATTGATAGACTGAGAGGAGTGGGGAGAGTTACACTTTATAGAAGCAGCTTGACCAAAGATTAGAGGGGGGAGAGAGGGGGAACAGAGAGGGGAAGGAAAGGGAGAGGGAGTGGGGAATTGCCATACTGCTTGGCCCTCCTGGAGTGCCCTCCTTTCCCTCTGCCAGGCTTAATCCTGCCTACTTCTTAAGATCCAACTCCTGTGCCATCTTTTCCATGAAACTTCCATGAAAAGTCTGACTAAAAAATAGGACCACTATTTGTGAGGCACATTTCATTATACTCTCTCAAATACTGGCCTCTAATTAGTATATGTTTATACATTTACTCTCTTCCACTGGATTGTAAACTCCTCTCGACCAGACCAGACCGGCCTCTAAGCTGTGGATGGCTGGAGCGCAACACAGCAGGTTAAAGACAGGAGAGTCAAGAACCTTGGGCACATGTGCCTAATTTGCCTCCTTGCATACAAGCCGTTTCTCTCACTTTGACGTTAAACCTCTGTCTGATTGCTGACTCTCCTGTCTCTAGCCTGTTGTTTGGCTCCTGCCATCCACAGATTAGAGGACAGTTTGGTCCTGTTGGCACTCCCTAAAGGCAAGATTTAGATTTCTTACTTTCTTTGCATCCTTCATGGTAGTGCCTAGAACAAAACACTTTGGGGCAGGTGATTCTTATATTTCTTAATAGATATTATATAATATGTATTATACAATATATATTTTTTCTTAATGTGTCATGTATTTTTATTAACTTTTTTAATAAAACCACAGAGTCTAAAACTTGTTCCTTTTTTTAGAAAAAAAAACCAGTTGGATATAATAATATTTGAAGACACATCACCGTCTCCTAGTAAATAGAGTCTTGAAGTTGAAGCAATGATACTTCTTTGGGTTTACATTTCAACACATCTTTGAGGTAGTTGCTATGGGCACTAACCCTACTGGTACAGATTGGAACTTGTGACTACCTTCCCATTCTATGACATTTTCATCCATGTCCTTCCATGAATCCTCGAATAGAGACCTACCCAAGTCCATGAATACTGACTGAATTTGGTGTAGTACTAAGATGAGAATTGGGGGACCCTAGCTGCACTCCAGGTCAGGCAGCAGTTTGTTATGTGACCTTAGACAAGTCATTTAGTTTTCTGGGTCTAGGTTTTCTCATAGGTAAATGAGGCACTGTACACTAGGTGGGCTCTAAGTTTCCTTCCAACTCATGAACCTGTGATCTCTAAGGTTTCTCTCAGCTCTGAAAGTGCTGTGATCTTTTAGAAAGATCACTCTGGCAACTGGATTATGAGGATGAATTAAAGGCTAGCAACCAAAGGCATGGAGATACCCTAGAATTTTATTAAAGAAAGTCAGATGCTCCCTACCTGTATCCTCAAGGATCAGATATAAGAACCTTTGCTTGTCATTCAAAGCTCTTCATAACCTAAAGGTAGGCCCCCTTCTCCCATTTCCAGTCTTCTTATACCTTACACACCACCCTCCCCTTGAACTCTGAAGGCCAATGACACTAGCCTCCTCTCTAGTCCTTGAACATGACCCTCCATCTCCCAGCTCTGGGCACTTTCTCTGGCTCCCCTTTCCCTGAAGTGCTTTCTCGCCTCAGCTCTGCTTCCTGGCTTCCTTTAAGTCCCAGCTCAAATCCCACCTTCCACCCGCAGCCTTTCCCTAATCCTCCTTCATACTAGCACTTTCCCTCCATTGATCATCTTCAGTTTACCTTGTAGGTATCTTGTTTTTCATGTAGTTGTCTATACACTCTCTCCCTATTTGACTACAAACTCCTCAAAGGCAGGGACTATCTTTTGTCTTTCTTTGTATCCCCAGTTTTAGCACAGTGCCCGGAAGACAGTAGATCCTTTAAATTGTTTATTGATGGATGGCTTCCTCTACCATGAAATGAAAGGGTTGTCTCTTACAGGCCTCTGAGATTTCCCCCAGTTCTTTATCTATGTAAGACTTTGGAAAGGAAAAAAAATGACCATTAGTGTGACAGGTCTTACACCCAGCGTGCACATGGGTCTAAGGGGCATTTTGAAGGACTCGCTGGATTTAGAGAATTAAGGAGGTAAGAGAAATCAGAGACTCTGAGGGAGGTAAAAAGAATCAGAGAGGATTCTGAGAAAAGGAGAAAATTGGAAAGAAAATCCTGGGGGATGAAAGAGGATTGGTCATCCTACTGCTAGTTATTTCATGAGCCAAAATAGGACTGAGGCAAAGTGATCTACAATGCAATGTAGATAACAGCAGATAAAAGATAAGAAGACCTCGATTCAATTCCCAGTCTGGTCACTAACTAGCTGTGTGTTCAACAGCAAGTCACTTCAACTCTCTGTGCCTCAGTTTCCTTAGCTCTAAAATAGAGATCATACCACCTACTCACTCCTGAGCTTGCTGTAAAAAGATCACTTGGTAAGCCTCAAAGAACTCCGGAAATGTGAGCCATTTTTAGCAAATAATCTGTAAAAGAGATGTATTGTTTTCCCTGTCATGCAGGTGTTTTAAGGTTTTTTTCTCCTCCTAATTATATTAATAGGCAATAGGAGGCCCCAAATTCTTTCTTGGTTCAATCACTAATTTCTTTCCTGTGGCTGGCTTATAGAAGTCCATCACTAAAATTTTCCTATTGTTGGCAGTAACTCTGTACCCTCTGGTGGATTTAAGTTCCCCATTTTACAGATGGGAGACCCTGAGGCCCAGAGAAGTTAAATGATTTGTCCAAGGTCAATTAGAATTTAAAACCAGGTCTCCCAACTCCAGATCCAGTGTTCAAGTGTCAGTGATTTCACTGTTGTGAATATTTCCTATTTTGGTCCTTAGCAATTCCTCCACATCTTACTGAGGTACCTAGAGAGAGGGTGGGTTCTCCCTCCTTGGAGACCATCAAACTGGGTCTGGAGGACCATTTGTTGCATAATTTACAGTGGGAATTCCTTCCATTTATGGGTAGGATTGGATGGCCACTGAGGTCCCTTCCAACTCTCAGATTCTGGGATAGTCCATGGATTTCCCAAGTTGGAATGACTGGAAAATTCATACCTTGTTGGCCAACCTTCTAGCAATGAGCTTATTTATACCTAGCTAGGATTGTCTTTACAATCCACTAGGTACTGACTTGGAAGTCTTTACCAGCCAGATAACCTAGACTTCAAGAACCTAGAATCACCTCCAAAACACAGTAAGACACTGATATGTAACTTCAGCTGAGGGGAATATTTTTTAATGATCGCAAATTTCTAATTATCCTAATGAATGAGATTTTACTACTGTATACAGAATCCTTCATCCATTTTACTGCTAGTGATATTCAAATTCTCTTTTCTGTTCTTATGAAACTAAGATTAGAACCTAGAATCTAGAGTCTTCCTAAATTGTTCAGGGCTGCCGCCTCCCACAATTTCGCACCATGGAGAAAACAGGAGGATCCTGTTTCTGGAACAAGCTGTAAGATGTATTCTATGTGTATGCTTAGTAGGGCATCTGTGATTCCATATGGGACAGGAAAGTTGCAAAGTCTAAAGCCTCTTTTCTCACTCTCCTCTGTCACAGTCTACTCACAAAGAGGATTGTGGTCCTAAAGACTGGTGATGTAGAAGTACTATTATGATTCTTCATTGTGTACAATCTAATGCTGGAATCGACAAAGAGCCTAAGGCAATTGGGTGAGGGGGGACTGTGAATCTAGGGCAGGAAACCAACTTCTTTCTTCCCAACCTGGTTGCAATCTCCTTTTCTAGCCTTACTACACCTTAATCCCCTTCATGTTCTATAGAGCCCAGTCAAAGTCTCCTTCCTGCAATTCCTTGTCTCCCATCTTTGCACAGACCTGGAATGCACGCTCTCCTGACCTCCACCTCTTAAACTCCCTAGTTTTTTTTTCACTTAAGGGTCACTTTCTACATGAGGCTTTTACTGATCTCGGTCACCTTCAGCTTTTGGCATGCCTTCTACCCAAAACTATGCTTTTACGTATTTACTTTACATTTACCTATATGTGCACGTATCATCCCCACCCGTAGAAGGAAACTTACTTGAAGGCAGAGAATATTTCTTTTTTGTCTTTGTACGGTGGCTGCTGGAGCACACTGTGCATGCTTAATGCTTGTTGATTTATTCAGCGACAGATATTTATATAGTATCCATTTGGTACGAAGCATTATGTTAAGCTCTAGAGGAGATGAGAGAAACAAATGAATCAACAGCTACCTTCCAGGAGCTTTGTCCAGTAAGGAAGGAAAGGCAGGTACAGAGATAGGTCCAATTCAACCATCATTTCTTAAACACCTACTATGTGCAAAACACTGGGGATACAGAGAAAAAATGGAAATGAGTCTGGAACAGGTCCCTTGAAAGCTTTCTTGCAATAGTCCTGGTAAATCGTGCAAGCATCCAAGTTTTCATTTTGTTTGATTTTACACTTAATCCCCATTTTATAGATGAAGAAACAAAAGTTCAGAAAGATTAGGCTGTGTGCCCAGGATGTCCCAGAGAGCAAACATTGTTGCTGGGACTCAGGCCCCATGTCTTCGGAGCCCCAGCTCAGTGTCCCACCACCCTGATAGAAGTGCCTAACCAAGTACCAGGCATTCTGAGATCAGTAGGGGAGGGATTACTTCCAGCAAAGGAGTCATTGTGGGAAGAAGGAGCCATTAGCCAGCTTTAAGGCCCTCCATCACTAATCCAGCTGGCTCTGTCCGGCGGGCTCCACTATGGCTTCCCAGTTAACATCCTTGCTGACTGGGTTCAGTCTGAATTTACCCGAATGCAAAGCAAACAGAAAGAAGTTATCTAGCTGGGTTTTGTTTTTTTTTAATCTGTGTTGCTATGCCAACTCTAGTTCCTGGAGCATAGCCAAGTAGAGGGAACCGATTCTTTGAAATGAAGCCCTACTGTTGGTGGAAGGTTAGGAGGGCATTACAGGTAATTGGATTGAACTGCAACCTTCTTGGGTGTTCTAGGCAAAAAGGTGCCCTGGATTTTGATTTTAATTTTTTTCGACATGAAACTTTAAAGCTTTACTGAACAAAAGATCCTTCAGCATACTAAGAAGGATGAAGGCTCTCAATCTATTTGCAGTGGAGAAAATTTTTTAAATTGTGTAATCTCATGTTAATTGGTCATCTACATGATGGGTAATCTAGAAGCATGTGAGTTCCCACTTAACTTTGTTAAAAGCAAACAAACAAACAAATGAAAACTCACCCAGCTGGAAAAATCCTACAGGAAGATGCTGGGAGAGGAGGCTAAGGGGCCTACGTTTGGTTGCTGCCTTAGCCACTGGCAAACTTGGACAAGTCGCCCTTTTTTGCTTTCTCATCTACAAAATGAGAAGATTGGACAAGTTGATTTCTATGGCCTCTTCCAGATCAAAAATCCAATGACTCTCTGGAAGAGGTCCAGCAAGCTAGCATAGGCGTTTTCTTTTCTATTGCTCAGATATTGTATAGCCAAGATACCAGTGGGGTCCAGGACCCTCCTTCTAGATTCTTTTACACTATTCACCTTCAAAGAAATGGCTAACAACTTTGAGCTACCTCTGCGGAAATTATATTTTCACACTTTACACAATGGTCTACCAACTGTCTTCAAGAAAAATTATACTGGCTTTGCAAGCCATTGGTAGAAAGTGTCTTGAGGCAACCCCACCAAGAAGTCCTGTAAGTTAACATATGGTGAGAGAGAGTCTTAGCAACTGGGCAGTTAACTCTCCAGCAGTAAGGCTTGGTGCGGCGCAGTCCTTTCTGCTACCTGCTGACCATCTGCTAACCATTTTAGGCATATGGCAAAGAACAAGAAACATGGCCTACTGCTTGGGGCCTGCTCAGATGACCCATATCAAATTGGGCATACTCACATTTTCAGGTCCACATCCAACTTTGGGTAAGTCATGAAAGACACAGCCAGTCTGCCCATTCATAAAACAGGAAGGTTAGTGACCCTCTGCCTAGAGATCTAAGATAGGGAGCATAGGTCTTGGAGCTCCCAGAGATCCAGCCCCTACCCTAATGTCTGTGCAATACCCATTCAATGGGCACATCCAGTATATTGTGGGATTGGGGGGGGGGGGGAATCTCCCAAATTGGAAAACACCTTCACTGAAGCAGATCAGCACCTCAACTACTCTATAGTTCATGGTCCAAGAGAGTTGACTGAGGCACTGAAAGAATGTAAGGGACTTCTCCATGGTCATAGAGCCATAAGTTCCAGAAAAAAGAATTTGAACCCAGGACTTCCTAACTTTAAGAGGGATTAACCTATCTGGAATTCTATGCCTCCTTAATCCCTATCCTAACAAGGTCTGCTTAAAAAAGAAATGACTAATAATAATTATAAAAAGAAAAAGAAAAAAGGAACTTTCGCCTGGGGAGGGTAACTGGAGCCTCTCAGAATGATTTCTGCTCATCAAATAAAATCAAATTTATTTATTTTATCTTTCCTGGAAAAGTTAGGACATCTATGTTTGACTAATGTTCTTCTGAGTCTTTCTAGAAAACGAGTGGGTTCTACAAAACCTACTCAGTAAGTTTTCCATGAAGATGGAAAGTTTTTTTAAAGTACTGACACTCGCTAGAATATAAGGAATTTTTTTTTGTTCTGTAACCTATTCAGTCAGAGTGAAGTTAAGTTCACTCAGTGGAAAGAGGTTCATTTGTGAATTACTCAACAATAGAAAAAAAGGAGGAAAATCTTTAGCACATAACGTTATCACCACTACTCTCTCTATGTTTATAACATATCAGAGATTGCTATGAAAAATAATTTGATTCACAATCACCTTTTACCTCCTTTCTACTAGGGACCTTTCTCTCATCCTCTTGGATCTGTCTCAACTGGCATATGGTAGAGTTGGGTAAATGGGCTCCTTGCCCAGGTTGATGCCTCACCTGCCCCACCTCTTACAGCAGTCTAGCAACTGGATGAGAGGTGCTGTCTCCAGGAGACTATTTGAATTAAGTGGAGTTAAAACACTCTTTTGCTTTAACGATTTCTCTTTTCTTTAATAAAATGGAAAAGCCACTGTCTATCTATCCCTCTTCCCAAATGTGGCCTGCATTGATTGATTTCTCTTTCCAGATTTTATTGACTGCCCTGCCTACTTCCCCTGCCTTCAACTCTAAACCCTTCCTCCATTCACTTCATTATTCATAGTTTAACGTTACTCCAGGTTCTAATCTGAACCTCAGGTCAAGGAGATAGAATCCAGGAGCATTCCTATTTCTGATGAATGGGCTCCCATCTTGGTCCTACTTACAGTACCCCAGTTCTTTCAAGGCTAGCACTCTGCTTTGTCTTAGCTATACTCCCAGGCATTTAAGTTCTGTCCCTGACCCTATGATAAGCTTCCTGCCTCCTCAAGCCAGGCCTGTCTCAGTTTCCATCTATTGACTTGATTTTCACTGCGATGAATTACAAAAGGGAGTAGCATGTTTCGATGAGTATTTGTTGCACTGCCCAGGATTGGCCTCCTGTAGCCTTCTTTTCATCAGATCCCAATTTCCAACTAGCTCCTAAAATCAAGAAATATTGTCCAGCCTGCTCTGAGGAGATTGTACGGTCCCACTGTGGGGGTAGAAGGGGATAGAATGAGGGGCAAGGACAGGCCACTGGGGGTTGTGGAGAGAGCAGCCCAAAAAGGAAGAAGACCAAAGCTAGAAAGAGTTGTGGGATGAGGGAAATATCACTGCTCCCAGCTCCTACAGTCCAATGAACGCCATTAGCCTTGACTGCCAGGAATAAAGACTTGACCCTGTTGGATCTCTGTCATGAATTCACCCCTTGTTTGAGATCCACTGCACTAGCACAAGCCAACTCTAAGCCCGTTCACTCGTTCTGACAGCAGATGTTGCTCTGGCCAAATGGTCTAAACTCAATTTAAACAGTAACAATATTTACTTCATTTGCCTCCCTCAAAACAGGAAATGAACTATGTTGAGCTGGCTTTGAATTTAAATGCACAAATTTGCTTCAATGTGGAAATTAACCAACTGATTGAAAATATACCTTCAGAATTAACTTGAAATCTAAATACCACCTAAAAATAGGCACATTAAGGCATCCACCTAATAAACAGCTGGGCTTGCCTTCCTGTGAGCAACTCTTCATCTATTTCATCCTCTGCTGGGGTAGCATAAGAAGAAGTTGTCATTTGACCTCATTCTCTGTGGATTAATTTGACTGAGAACAGTCAGGAATTTACAGCTGGGTCCATGAATGTGCCTGGGTACTAATCCGGAGTCATTGAGCTGCTTTGGAGATTTAAATCCTTCAAGAATGACTTAGGGCTGTGACTGAATATGGCAGACTAAATATAACATGCATTTGAAAATGGGGGACTGGGAAGCAGAGAGAAGGATAGTGCAGAAGCTATAGCCAAGAGGACCAGATGAAAGAGCATGTCTGCTGCAGTATGAACCAATCGCCATTGCTGAACAGCCCAAAGGCACGCCCTACTAAGCAAATCAGATCCATCAGCCCATTTTAGGAAAGCCAACACATGCCTAGGTGGTAGGGGGTTATAAGAAAAAAAGGGATATGATGCAACATCAAACCTTATACCAATACTGTGACCTTGCTAGAATTGTTTGAATCTATAGCTGGCTCAGTGAATAATCAACCAACAAACATTGGTTGAACACATGAAAATTCTAGCACTGAGCCACAGACTGTGTGGGGTATAAAAATATAAAGGGTGATCCCTGACCTCAAGGTGCTTACAATACATATATATGCAATAACTGCACAAAATAATATTATGTATATTAGCTTTATTTTTGCCAGGGAGAGGGGAAGGACAGGGATCTGGGACTCTGATTTATCTCTAGGAGGGATACTTCCAGAATGGAAATGCACTCCGCTAAATTAGCAACTCTCCTGTCTCTTCTAGTCAGAGCAGTAAGAGGAGGTAGTGTCTACCCATCCATGAGAGCCTTGCCCATGGTTCCCCAGCCAGGATGTGTCAGGGACAGAACTTGAATTCAAACCAAGACTGGCCAACCATCCACTTCACCATGCTGCCTTTCTCAATAGTGCTACATTTCTTTTGTTGTTGTTTAGTCATTTTTCAGATATGTCCAACACTTTATGACCCCCTTTGGGGTTTGCTTGGCAAAGATACTAGAGTGGTTTGCCATTTCCTTCTTCAGCTCATTTTACATATGAGGAAACTGAGACAAACAAGGTTCAGTGACTTGCCCAGAATCACACCGCTGGTAAATGTCTGAGGCCAAATTTGAAATGAGGTCCTCCTGACTCTTGGCCTGGCATTCTATCCACTGTACCACCTAGCTGCCCTTAATAGCATCATATACAAAGATCAAAAGGAATCATCAAAGGAAGAGATCCGTAAATACATCCCTGATGGACCTGAGCTACTTTGTAAAGGCTGGGTAGGATGTAGATCAGCAGGGATAGTAGAGGGCATTTTAAATAGGGCCAACAGTAGTGTTAAAACAATCCTGGTAGATTTGGGTAAGGCAAGTCTGGGGTTTTCTGCCTCAGACACTAGATCTACAAAATGAGGGATTGGGGCCAGATGTTCTCTAGGGTCCCTTTGAGCACTAAATCTTCTGGTAGAAGGAAAAAGCCAGTTTAGAGGGATAGACTGAAAATTAAAAGGAGAATGGATAAGTTTTAAAACAAAGTTTCAGGAAACCAGAAAAGATGGAATTCAGAGCACAGGTTAGGGGATTTTTTTTAGTTTTTCTTTACTTTGCAGGAGTTTTAAAAATAATTTAAATGTTTTTCTTACTCTAAACTTTAAAAAAAAAGCAATAAACATGAGTATTTTCATAAGCATGGAACAGATAGGATTATAAATGAAAACACCAATCTTATTACACACAGTTTACTTTTTTAAAAGTATGTAAAATCAGCATGTTTCCTTCAGAATTGTCATCTATTAGGTGGTGGGTAACGTGCTTAGCTATTAGTCCTCTGGAATTTTTGTATTCATCTAAGGGGGGAGGGGAAAACCTGAAGCCTCAAGGTTACCTGTGGCCTTCTAGGTCCTTGGGTGCAACCTTTTGACTGAGTCCAAGTTTTACAGAACAAATCCTTTTATTAAGGAGATGTGTTCTGTGAAGTTTGGATTCAGTCAAAGGGTCGCACTTGAGGACCTGGAGGGCCATGTGTGGCCTCAAGGCCATAGGTTCCCTACTCCTGATTCTCATCTCTTGCTCATTTGTTTTTCTTTACAATGTTCTTGTTGACTTGTATCCGACTCTTTGACCCCATGGACCGTACTAGCACAACAATGTTGTTGTAGTAAACAGTAAACTGTTCTCCTGGTTCACTTCACTATACATCAATTCATACAAGTCTTCCTAGTTTTTCCTAAATCCATCCTTTTTGTCATTTCTTACATTCCAAAAATATTCCGTTATATTGATATAATTTGTTCAGCTATTTGCCATTGATAAACCCTTCACCACCTTCATTTCTAGTTCTTTGCTATAACAAAAATGCTGCTATGAATATTTTTGTACACATAGATCCTCTCTCTCTCCTTTGATCTTTTAGCAGAGTAGGTTCTAGTACAGTAAAACAGCAGGTATTGCTGGGTCACACACTGCTTAGCGATTTTTTGCATATAATTCCAAACCACTTTCCAGAATGGCTGTAAGGGATGAGTTTTATAGTACGGAAAATTTCTTTGGTTAACACTTTGGGAGGGGCAGTAATAAAGGTATAAATGGGAAAGCTCATATTTGGGGAGTTTGTCTCCCGAGTAAAGTAGACAACGAGGTTGTTATCTAAATGTGAGAGTAGGAAAGTGGGCCATGAAGTAAGAGGAGGTTGAAATTGCCCAAAGTGGGAAATCTGCAGGAACCCCTGAGACAAGAAGAAGAGAATTTCCGAGCAACATCGGGCGGTGTGGTTGAAGTCAGCAGGAATTTGTGATGGTCCACGCCCTTACTGCTCCTTCCCCTGCTTGTCTCATTCAGGATTTTGTCCACAGGAACAGAAAAAAAGGCACCATGGTGAGGGAGTGATGACTGCGCAGAAGAGCCTAGTGAGCTCTTCCATGTTATTCTTCATCTTCCAATATTTATTAGCATCTCCTATATACGTCTGTGCTAGCAACTTTGCAAAAATGCTGCATTCGGATTTTTGCTCATCAACTTGACTGTTGATCACCTGAAAAGGCATGAAAATTATACAAAATTCTCCCTTCTGTAGCATGATTTGCATATCATTCTCCATCAAAGCCACGGCCTGCATTGTGTGTTGAAGAAGGTTGATCCAAACATTAATTTGGTCCCATTGATAGGTATTCATCAATTTCTGATAACCTTCTTGAAGGCAATGATAAATGGGGCCACCATTTCCTGTTTTCCTACCTAAGTACAAAGGAAAACAGGCTCACACCTAGCTTTCCAACTGGGGAGAGCTAACATGGGGATGCATTCCAAATCAGTCAGAGTGATAGCTGAATATTGGATTATATTCATAGTCATTCCTGCGATCTGTGGCTCAGAACCACATTTTCATGTTTTCATTTAGTTGAAAATATAAAATGACTCAAGACTGAGCCTTTGTACAAAAAGAGTTTAGTTGAAAGTCAGGCCATACAAATTCAATTCTAGTCAACGAATATTTATTACTATACTCCTGGCCCTCTGATAAGAGTTCTTGATACAAAGAGGAAAATGGAAATGCCCTCTGCCCATCCTACAAGGGAGAAACAACATGCCAACACAGAAGTAGGATGCTTCTCTTTAAAATGCCCCAAAGAAGTACAATCCATTTTCAGAGGGAGCCCAAACAAGTGAACTAATCAGGAAAGGACTCTAGTAGGGGATATTGTTTGAGCTGAATCCTGAAAGGAGCTGGATTTCCAAGAGACAGATGTGCAAAAGGAGAGCTTTTCAAGCATAAAAACCTACTTAACCTACCCCTGCTGCCACTAACATACTATTGGCAAATGCCCATCTTTCAGTTTAATGTGTCTCTTAATTGTTTCATGTATTGGGAGGGGGGGTGGGATATAAAGGACAAGCTCCCTTAAGGGCAGAATCCTTTTTGGTAGGTCGAGTACAGCACATAGTTAACATTTGCTAAATACTAACTTGTTAAATTAAAGATGAATTAAGGCCCCTTAAATTTCTTTCAAACCTTAGAGCTGTATCTGAGACTGTACAGGACCTGAAACCAGATCCTTGCTCTCTTGAAATGTATCTTTTCTTTTCACACTTTTATAGCAGACTAGAGAGGAACCACTCTGCTAGGCAGCTAGGTGGATAGAGTCCTGACTTGGGAGTCAAGAAGATCTGAGTTCAAATCCCGCCCTGGACACTTCCTAGCTGTGTGACCCTGGGCAAATCACTTAACCTCTCCATGCCTTATTTTTGTCATCTGTAAAATGGGTATAATACATCCTCCCTCCCAGAGTTTTTGTGAAGATCCAATGAGATAACATGTAAAGTGCTTTATATATGCTTAAAGTGCTTGCAGTTTAGAATGCTATATAAATGCTAGCTGCTATTATTAGTATTATAGATGAAGCATTATGTAGCAATCCGGATTCAGAAGACCTGAGTTTAAATCCTACCTCAAACTCTGTGTGACCCTGGGCAAATCCTTTAACCTCTCTGTGACTCAGCTGTCTTAAAAGCTGCTACTGTAGAGAAATACTCAGGGGGGACGGGAATATAACGAATGATTTGCATAGGATCATGGAGTCTTGGAATCAGCACCGAGAAGGGACCTTAGAGAATATGGAGTCCACTCCTCTAATTTTACAGATGAAGAAACTGAGTCTTATAGCAAAATGCCTGGAGAGAGTTGTGGCATAATAATGTAATAATAAGACATGGGTTCTAACCCCACCAATTCCTTGTCCAACCCGGGGCATGTCTCCACTTTCAAGCTACAGTTTCCTCCCCTGTACAATGGGGATAACAGTACTTACATTGTCTGCCTCGAAGAGTTGTTGGCAGGAAACCATTCTGGAAGCAGTACAGTACTCCAGGATCAATCAATCAACAAGGATTAAGTAGCAATGGCTGTACAAGGACTGGAGATACAATTCCAAGAATGAAACAATCCCTCTTCTCAAGGAGCTTAGGAAAATGCATAGAAAAGCCTTGCTAAAGACTTTTGGGTCAAACTAACTAAAGCATAGGCCTGACCCTGTCACTCCCTGCTCAAAGATCTTTCATGGCTCCCTAGGAGAAAATGCAAACTCTTTAGTCTGGTGGCATTTAAGGCTCTCAACAATCTGGCTACAACCTAACTTTCCACTTTATTTCCCATCACTACTCTTCATATAGTCTAAACTGTATTGTTAACCATTCACCAAACTCAAAAGGTCATCTCTTTGCCTTCATGAATGAATGAGACCATGATGGAATATCCCCCTGCTCATATCTACCTATTTCTTATTTAATTTTTTTAAATTAATGAGCATTAGTTTTTCTCTCCTACTTGTCCCTTCCACTGGAAAGAAAGAGGAGAAGAAGAAGAAAAAGAAGAAGGAGAAGGAGAAGGAGGAGGAGGAGAAGAAGGAGGAGAAGAAGGAAAAGGAAAAAAAGAAAGAGGAGAAGGAGGAGAAGAAGGAGAAGAAGAAGAAGAAGAAGAAGAAGAAGAAGAAGAAGAAGAAGAAGTCAAAACAAATTCCCTCATTAACTATGTCTAAAAATGTGTCTCTTTCTACATCTTGGGTCCGTTGCTTCTCTATCAGGAAGAAGGCAGCGCGGTTCATCTGGTCATTGCATGGATCAAAGTTCTTAAGGCTTTCAAAGCTGTTTGTCTTTACAGTTCTGTTATTTTGTAAATTGTATAAATCTCCTGCCTTTGCTCACTTCACTGTGTGTCACTTCATCCAAATCTTTCCAGATTTCTCTGAAGCCATCCCCTGCCACCATAACTCATAGCTCAATAGTCATTTGTGCCTGTTAAAATCCTTCTCTTCCTTTAAGGTTCAGCCCAAATGCCACTTCTCCCATGAAGCCTTCCTTGATAGCACACACACACACACACACACACACACACACACACACACACACACACACACACACACACACACACACACCCTGAAAGTGAGCTCTTCCTCCTGAAATCTTTAAATGCTTTATCTGGCTCTTCTTAGTCCCTATCATCATACCTGTGTCAGAGACCATATCCTCCTAGTTAGATGTAGGTCTCTTGGGAGCAGACTGTATCATTTTTGATCATTGTACCCCCAATGCCTAGCACAGTGCCTTCCTTGTACAAAGTAAATAAGATTTAGTGAATGTTGACCCGGTTGAATTGGATTAGCCAAATGATATATCTTAGGTATAAGCTCTTAAACTATATTGAGCAGAATCTGATCATCCTTTAATTGAATTGTTCCTGAATATTGGCAGTTCAGGGTCTCGGTCAAGAGTATCAGGCATTATTGTCATATGTCCTATACTAGTACAGCTAATAAGAGGGTTATGACTGCAGGAATGCTATATCAGCCAGTTTTAATATATTCCTACAACTGCTTCCAGATGGCAGAGTTTTTCGTTTTCTTTTAAGCCTTAAATACTCAAAGAACTTCTTTGTGGTTATAGCTTCCCTCTTCATATCCTGACCCTTCTTACTCATTCAACATTGGAGAGGTCATTCTTCCACCTCTTGGCTGGAGGTAGCAATCTCTAGATCAGTACCAGTTAAAGGCCTCTTTATTCTTGCCAACCCCACCTAGACTTGTCCAAGTGAAATATCTGACAATTCAAGTTCATCTATAAATCATCAGGAAAAGAGGTAGATGTGGGGGAGGGGTCGTTTTTAAATGTTTAATGATATCTATTGAAAAGATGAGGGCAGCTAGGTGGTACAGTGGATAGAGCTCTGGGCCTGGAATCAGGAACACTCATCTTTGTGAGTTCAAATCTGGTCTCAGACCCTTACCAGCTGTGGGACACTGGGCAAGTCACTTCACTCTGTTTGCCTCAGTTTCCTTATCTATAAAATGAGAAGGAAAGAGCAAACCACTCCAGTATCTCTGTCAAGAAAAGCCAAATGAGGTCACAAAGAATCGGACATGACTGCAAAACGACCGAACACAAAACAATTGAAAAGATGAGCAGAATCTAAGTACAGTGGCAGAAATGACCTGCCACACCAAAACTATTTGTTGTCCACCTGTGAACACAGGAAACCTAATAGGAGCTAAAAGAAGGAATCAAGCCATAACCTAACTTCTAAGTAAATCTGAAAAGGAGGTGGCCTCTAATTTGTTGTTCTCAGATTAAGCTTTCTTTGCCTTTGTCCTCCCATTTTCACATCTTGTCTTTCTTTAGTATTTTCGCTTGAGTCTCCTTCATTTGGGTGACAACTAGTTTTAGAGTTATAACTAACAATCCCAGTCTTGGAACAAGCATTGCTTGGAGCAGGCAGGAGGAAATAGCACCCTCAAATCAGCTTTGTAATTCATGATGTGAAAAAATATATACAAGAAGTAATTAAGATAAATTCAACTGAGTGGGAGGGAAAATTTGGCTAGTAGAGAAGCTTAGGAAATAGAATCTGACAGTTGGAAGACACCTTAAAGGAATCTAGCTGAACCCATGGGATTTAGGGTCCCATACACTGATCTCCACCTCTGCCAAGCAGGCCTCAGGGAGACTCTTTCCCACATGCACCTGGGGAGAAAGGAAGGACCGGGATTACTCCTCCTCACAGAAGGGCAGGGTTAGAGCTGGAGGAAGGGGAGACTGAAAGAGGAGGAAGGCAGGAAAGAGTCTGTGCTCCTAGAAAATATTGTGGTTTTGCTGCTTGTTCTGTGTTCTGGAAGAGGCGCAATGACTTCAGGAGGGTGATGTCTTGACTTGCAAGTGAATTGGATTGAAGTGAGGCAGGGCTGTGCAAAGTCATCAGCCTCAGTTTCTCCTCTGGAGCCATCTGGGTCCAGTGGTAAAATAGAGATCAGGACGACTGGAGATGGCCCAGGATGCAATGGGAGACCTTGGCCTTTTTAAGCTAAATTCTTTCTCAGGTCTCAGTTTGTCTGAGGCAACACCCATTCAGTGTTAGTTCAGGCTAGGTTATCTAGTCAAAAAACAAAATCAATCTGGGAAGGGAAGACCCTCAGGGTTTCTGGCCAAAACAGAAACCGTTGCTGTTTACACTCACTCTGAGCCACCAAAACGTAAACGATGACCAAAAGAGACTTGGGCTGGGACCTATTGTGGGCCAATCTTTGACAGCCAAAGTGATTTGGATTTAACAGAAATGAAAGCCTTGGGGAAGGGAGGGGATGGGATTAGGTAGAGTGAATGTTTCTTTGTGGACCGAAGTGAAAAAAGGAAGGAAACAGTTGCAGTTCAAAGATCTCCCCACACCTGCGCACAATCCAAACCTCATCTCCCCAGTTCCTTTCCCATGCATCCTCTCACCTCCTCCTAGTCTGCTAGAGGAGTGAGCACAGGGGTCAAACTTTGGCACCTCTCCCCAGAGCAAAATTCCAGTTACCTTCCCTACCTATAGCTATGCTTACTTTGGCAAGATTTCTAAGTTTTCAATAGACTATTTCATAAAAGGACATTTTCTTATTGTTATACATTAAACATAACTCCCATTTTCACATTTTATAGCATTTTACTATTTTAAAAGTAGTTTTCTCACAATAGCATTGAGAGTACTGAGCTTCATAGGTTAAGAGCTGGCACCGTAGTGGACACTGGCACTAGCCACCTCATTTGATCTTCACAGTAACCCTGTGAAATAGATGTTTTTATCCCCATTTTACAGATGAGGAGGGGGTAGTTACAAATCATAAGGAAAAGAGGTGAGAGGTGAGGAGGGGTTGTTTTTAAATGTTTAATAACTTCAGATGAGGGCAGCTAGGTGGTGAAGTAGATAGAATGCTGCACTTGGAATCAGGAAGATTCATTTTCATGAATTCAAATCTGGCCTTAGACATTTCTTAGCTGTGTGACCCTAGGCAAGTCACTTAATCCTGTTTATCTCAGTTTCCTTATTGATCAAATGAGCTGGAGAAGGAAATGGCAAACCACTCTAGTATCTTTGCCAAGAAAACCCCAAAATGGGGTCCCGAAGAGTCAGATATGACTGAATAACAACAGACAAGGAAACTGAGGCAGACAAGTTAAGGGACTTGACCAAGTTCACACAGCTAATAAATGTTTGAACCAGGATTTGAATCCAGGTCTTCTTGATTCCAGGGTTAGTCCTCTGTCCACTATAACACACTGCCTCCAAAGAGAGAACTTTGTGATAGGTTCATAGTCACATAGCAAGTAGAAGACAAGGAAGATTTACTGAGGCTTTCTCTTTTGGTTTCTTCCTTTCAGACCTGTTGTCCATGCCTTACCAGCATTGGTTTACTTGCTATACTGGCAAGTTCCAAGCTATTTGGTAGTAGAATATGTACTACGTTAACAAAATATAGGTGTGTCAAAATCTACATTTTGGTAATGCAAAAAAAAAATTATAAGTGTAAGTAAATATTAAATAGATTTTCAAAGTAAGGACCTAAATTTCCTTAATCAAATAATACCTCATCCCCAACATCATGGTATGATGGGGAGAGGGGAGAAGAATTGGTAAACAACAAAGGAATTGAACTGTAATTAAATGATGATGGATTAAAAGAGATGTTTTGAAGACCCTTGTGAATTTAGCTACAAGACTGAAGCTATGGGCAGTCACTTTGCCAATCCACAAAGACTTAACATGGCAGGAGCGGGGTTGAAAGGAAGTTGTAAGGATCAAGGCAAGCTTATGATGGAAACTGAGCCTTGGCACAGGGAGGAATCAGGGTGATTAACTGAGAGAGGGAAGAGAGGAGGGAGGGAGATGGTTGGGTCAGGCCAGATCTCTCTCATTCCACACACCTTTTGAGGAATACATAATGTCCAGCAAACACAAAACGATGGCTCTGAGGTAGTCACTTCCTCGTTTCTGGTCCTGTGAAAGTGGAGGTGACTAATGCCAAATCCTCAAGGGCGAGAACCTTACAGTAATTCTGACTCTCATTTCCAAAGACTAGCGTACAGTATTTAAACAGTGCTTTTACGTCCATGAACTACTTTGATTTTCAGAACCACCCAGTGAAGAACATAGTACAAATATCACCGCATCGCTCCATTGCCTTCCCACTGTCTCTAGAATAAATTACCAACTTATCTATTTGGTTTTTAAGTCCCTTTACCACCTGGCCCCAACCTCCCTTTCCAGACTCAGTGAGCATTAGCCCTCTTCCCATACACTGTTATCCCTCAGTTTTTCACTTAGGACACTGTGTCCCATCTCTGTGCCTTTGCATTGGCAGGTTCCGCCACCCCAACCTGGAACACACTCCCTTCCTTGACTCTGTTTCATGGAGCCCTTCTCTGCATTTAAGAGGCCATCTTCTGCCTGAGGCTTTTCTTGAGGCCTCTCCCCCAACTGCTAGAGACCTCTCTCCCTATAGTACCTTGTATTTAACTACTTGTGCATACGTAGCATATATGTGTTTATTAATTTTATATTTATAACATATGTATTTTATATGTACTTGTCTCCCCAATTAGAATGTAAGCTCATTGCGGTAGGCATCATTTCATTCTTTATACTTATATCTCCAGCACCTAGGACTATCTCTGGTACATGTTGTGTCTGACTCTTCATGACCCCTTTTGGGGTTTTCTTGGCAGAGATACTGGAATGATTTTCAATTTCCTTCTCCAGCTCATTTTCCAGATGAGGAAACCGAGACAAACAAGGTTAAGTGACTTGCCCAGAGTCACACAGCTAGGAAGTATCTGAGGCCAGATTTGAACTCAGGTCTTCCTGACTTCAGGCCTGTCACACAATCCACTGTGCCACCTATGCCCCTGGAACATGGCACATACTTACTAAACACACCTTTATCATCCCCATTTTACAAGTAAGGAAATGGAGGCACCAGTGAGCAATGGTCACCCAGCTAGGAAGGGAAAGAGGTTCTTCTTGAACTCAGATCTCCTGTCTCCTAATCCAATGTTCTTTCTGCTGCACTGACTCACTTGGCAAGTACCCAGCTAAGCCAAGATGCCTTGCAACCTTGTCTGTACGTACACTGACAGCCTCTGGAGGTCCCTTCCCACTTTTTTTTATTCTGTGATCTTTCTATAACGTCCTTACACTATAATTTTTAACCTTAACTTTCTCCTTTAAAGACACAGCTGATCAAAACAATTAGTGCTGTACTGTTTATTTTCTCTTCCTCATTAAGTAGAAACAAAATAATTAACCACACTACTTTGTGAGGGAGGGGGAAGGATAGGAGTGATCTTTCAAAAATCACATGGTTGTCTGCCTTAATAGAAATCCATTTAATTCCTATTGCGTATAATTAGTCAGATCTTTTAAAGGTGTACGCATTCTCTCTCAGACAATATTTGCACGTTGAAGGATAGGCAGACATTTTCAGAAACAAAAGGGAACCAAATGAATTCTCCAGAGACTGTTAGGATCTAAAAACATGGCACTTGAATTCCTGTCATAGAGTAAGAAAAGGCTGGAAGTAGAAGAGACCTTGGAGAAGACCAAGTCTCTTATTTCATAGATGAAGAAATCAAGGCCGGAAGCAGTGAAATCAGTTGCTCAAGGCCACACAGCTGATTAGGGGCCTCATATGCTCTTGAAACTGCAACAGATCTACAATACCAGAATAGATCACTCCATGTGTGGTTAATGCCTTCTTTTCATTAACAACAAACTTTTATCAAGCATCTCCTATGTAAGGTACTAATTTCCTTAAAATACATCTGAAGAAAATTAGTGTGTGTGTGTGTGTATGTATATATATGTGTGTGTGTGTGTATATATACACACACATACACACACATATATACACACATAAATGTACATGTATGTATATACATATATATTACTTTGACTTTAAGAGAACTCTACAGTTTATGGACAGTGAGAAGGAGGGACTACACACTATATAATAATTCACATTTTCTATAATGCAGCACAACTTAAGAAGTACCTTCCTCCCCACACTCCAGTGAATACAAGGGTTATTATCTCCATTTTGCAGATGAGAAAACCAAGACTTTGCTCATTGTCACATAACCCCTTGGCCCTGGTCACACCAAGTTGGGGTTAACAAATGAATCTAAGCCTCTTGATTCCAAGAAGAAAGAGCATTGTTTTTGGACTCAGAGGCCCAGCTCTCCCAAGCATAATAGCTAAAAGACCTAACAAAAGTCATTTCCTCATCTGTAAGGTGGATGAGACTCCCTACCTGTACCACTCACAGTGTAGTTAGGAGAATCAAATGAGATCATAAGGTCAAAGTGCTTTGGATAGCCATCAGCTATACTAGAAAGGCGTTCTGTTAGTAAGATGGCATCAATCTACTAAATTTGCAACTTGTAGATTTTTTTTTAAAGCATAACCTTGTGCTTAGAGTTTTTAACTTTCCAAGGCATCTTCAAATATATTCTCATTTGACCATTATGACCTAAGAGTGCAAAGACATTGAACAACTTACTCAGTGTTACTTGGCTACTTTGTGGCAGAATCAGGATTAGAATTCAGATTTTGTGACAACTAATTTAGTGCTCTAGAATTTACGTAAAATATTAGACAATAGGAATCAGTAAAATGAGAAAAATTGTTAGGAATTTAAGATTAGTCATGAATGTTGGTCTCTACCAGAATATATTGGCATATATAGGCATATACATATACATGTACATACACGTATATATCTGACTTGTTCTAACTGCATGTCTTCTAACAGTGTTACCTCAAAAGCACAATAAAAACAAAAACAACCACCACCCCTCTCTAATTAATTAAAATTCAGATGTTTTTCAATATATAAACATTCAATTTGCAAATTTCCTATACATAGAAATAATCCACCATGCAATCCCAGTAGCAAGTATCCTAAGTCCTAGTAAACAAGACCTTGTGTCACCTTCTTTATGTCCATGAAAAAGTGATCTCCTAGTTGGAAGAAAGGAAGGGAGGAAGGGAGAAAGGGAGGGGGGGGGGGAGGAGGAGAGATGTCTATACCTCTTAGTCTCTGCTCATCCCCTAACTCTCTACCAAGCTTCCCAAGAATTCTACCCACTCTGCAGTCCCATCATTCCCTTTATGGCTATCATATGGATATGAGATAGATGTTCCCAGTTGTTCTATGGAAGGAATTTCCCCATGAAAACCATGTTAGGAATCATGGATAAGTTCCCAGGTAATAGGCTGCAAATGCCTATTTGACCTACAGAGTAACTGGAAATAGTGTCCATTTGCAATGAAAAATCATCTTGCATAGTAAATAGACCTTTGCTGAGCCAGCCTGGGAGTCTAAGCATTATTTATAACATGGTTGGACTTCATGATTCTTAAATTCCTTTCTGTTCCAATGGCCTATAAATCTATTCTATTGGGAAAATATATCTGGCATTCCAAAACTTCAAGTTTCTGTCATATCCCTGGTGTGGATGCTCTCTCCACCATGCAGTCTCCCTGTGACTTAGTAGATAGAGTTTAAGAACAGCTGTGGCTAAAAGATCCCTTGGTAACTGAGTCTCCCCAGATTTAGCATGGCCAGTCCTCAGGTGGCAGACATTGAATCCATCACAGATTCTAATCCTCAAAGGTGATTGACACAGGGGGTGCCAGAGCTTCTGCATAGCCTTTGAGAACCCTGGGTCCTCCCCAATAAGGATGAGGTGATGATGAAGAAGACCCTTGGTGGACGTCAGAGTTTCTGAATGTTATACAATTGAATTACTATAATACAGTCAGTTTATGAGTTTGGAATTTCTGTTTGTAAAACATGAACATCTTCAGGAGGAAAATGAAATATGCCTCCTGTCTAACTACAATAGGATTATTTCATTTTGGTAGAATAATGGGGAAAGTGCATTAAGAAAGTATTATGGAAAGAAGCCTGACCTTCAAGTCAGGATAAAAAGCTAATAGGAGACTATTGGTAAAAACCATCTGAAAAACAAGTCAGGCACTGATAGGTATTTCAAGGTTGTCATTTTAGAAATTTTAATCACATTCAAAAGAAGATTCTGATAAACAGTCACCACTATGACAAGCAGTGGCAGTAGAATGTAAGCCATGGAATGGCTGCTCCTTGAGGGCAGGGATTGGTTTTTAATTTGGTTGTTGTTGACAATGATGATGATATGATGATGAGGAGGATGATGATGATGAAGATGATGATGATCCTTTACACCCCCAGCACTAAGGAAGCTGCCTGGATCGTCATGCTTAATAATTGTTTGTTGATTGATTAATTAGCACTTTCCTACTGGAAAAAAAGAAAAGACCCAGTTTACATTTTGCATCTACTTCTATAGGTACATTTTGTGACCCCCCCCCCAAAAAAAAGTCACCTCCTTGAGGTTGGGAACTGTTTGACTTTTATCTCTGTATCTCCAGTGCCAATAATTGATTGGTAGATTGAAAATAGGATGGAACGAGGGAGAGACAATGGACCTCCATCAGGGTTCACATGGCATTCTAATAGACCCACACTAGAACATATATGGTATTTGCCCAAGAAATGAGGAAAGGGACAGTTTGAAGAAAGTTGATTGGAGTCTCCTCTTTGTAACTAGACAAGCAGGTAATAATCAAAGTATGATTTGTCCATTCATTGATCAAAGCTGATTCAAATAACATTTTGGTCATTTTCTCCTAGAATTTGAGTACAAACAATAGCATGGAGTGTGTCAAAAAGTGATTTGAAAAAAAAATAAGCATACTTTCTGCATGTTTAAACTTCTTTTTCCCACCTTGTAAGGAACCCCCATGTTGTTATAGCTCTGCAGGAAAACTGTAACCACACAGAAAGAATTTTAAATGAGCTAAAATAAAAGATAGAATAAAATAGGACTGTTTGATTACCCCCTGAGGGGTGATTGTACCAATGTTTACCCGCCTTCCTGCTGAGCAGTGGCTGACTGTCCAATAGGGCACTGCCACAAGAGTCATAGAAACACCCCGGAAGCTATCAGGGACATCCAGAGTTTATTTCTAGGCAGGACTGTGCACAGCCCATTAAGAAGGGATTCTATCACCAGATACTTAGTGAGCCCCTGCTATGTATGAGGTACAATGTTACACGGTATGGTAGATGCACTTGTATGAGGAATGGTTCCTGCCCTCACAATGTTTACAAATGAGCAAGGAGCTTATCGAATAGGTGGCTTAGTGTTCTTGTTTCCCCAGGCCTTTCATCCATTGGTCAGCATGCATTGAGTCTGTAATGGAACCAGCATCCTACCAGATACTCTAGAACAGAGGGATTCAACATGCCACCTGGTCACATGTGGCCACAACACTTC
Organism: Notamacropus eugenii; assembly: GCF_028372415.1. Classification (NCBI taxonomy): domain Eukaryota; kingdom Metazoa; phylum Chordata; class Mammalia; order Diprotodontia; family Macropodidae; genus Notamacropus; species Notamacropus eugenii. The sequence continues at coordinate 697,252,881 of NC_092872.1, read as the reverse complement.
CCAGAGCAGCTTGAACCAGATGAAAATGAAATCAGGAAATACTTAACCAAATAAATAAAAATATAATAAAACATAGGTAATGTAAAGATGGAGCTTTCTAAGTCAATGTGTAGCCCACAGGGATCTTTCTATTGGATTATATGGCCCTTTCTGACTGTGACACTGCTGCTCTAGAGAATACAGAAAAATTTAAGATCCTGCTCTCCTGTCTTATGACACAGCCTTGTTCAATGGTTTATCTCCATGTCACCTGTTATCCCAGTCAAGTCTTCCTTTGGGTCCAATCTAGGCTCCTCTCACTTCAGCATATTCTCCTACCTTCTCTCTCTGCATTCATGCTCCACTCAAGTCTTCCTCCAATGTTTTATCGAGATATGGAGATAACTCTGCATTCTAAGGCAATAGAGGACAAGTTCTAGCAGCTGCTACTAGCAAGCTGTAAAGGCTTCAGGAAAGGGTGCAGGGAGAGCCTGTGTGTCTATTCTCCAAGGACCAACCTAGCTCAATGTAAAGCAGCTCATCAGAGGCTGACCTGAGAATGATGAACTGTTCCCCCATAGCAACTCTCAAGGGCCATCTGCTAAGGTACAAAGGGATTGCCACATTCCCCAGTAGATATAGAGGCCAAACCAACCTGGATTGACAGTTTTTAATAGAGAGGAAAATTTATACATCCTAAATCAGCCTCTGACCAAACTACACTGACATAAAGACAGGCAAAGAGCTGAGATCCAATACTCCTCTACAGAAGGGATTCCAGGCTTAGCTGGTGCCAGTCTCCAGGAAGATCTTTTATATGGCTATAAGTGGGAACATCATTAAAAGTCATTGACCTCTGGCATGGTTTCCCCAGAAAGAAAAGCTATCTTGACACATGCAAGGAGGAGCATCTGTGAAAGGAATTGTACATAGTTAACCAACAACATCGAGGCTCAAACTGACTAAAGCCAAAAAAGACAAAAAGTGTACAAAATTGGACTAAAAACTAGAGTGACTTTAAGAAATAGAGCTGGGGGGGGGGTGCCTTTAAAAAAGAGTTCTCTTGGTTAGGAGATATAAAAGTTGTAACATAATCTTTACTAATTATAACTTGATGACAATAGCTTCAGGAGTTATGGATAAATGCTGTACTGTTGCTGTATACTGAGGAAAATGTATTTCTACTTTCGGGGTCATCCTTGACTCTTCACTCTTCCTTCCACATACACAACCAGTCGCCAGATTTTGTCATCTCTTCTTCCACAAAGTCTGTCATATGCATATTCTCCCACCACTCTCCACCCTAATTCATCTCCTCTGGACTAGGCTATTACTCTGGCCTCCTAATTGTTCTCCCTGTCTCTCCTCATTCTAATTCATCCTCTACTCAGCTGCCAAAGTGACTTTCCTATCATAAAGTCTGACGATAACACTTCCTTCTTCAATAAATTCCAGCTACTCCCTATTATCTCTAGAATCAAATATAAACTCCTCTATTTGGCTTTTAAAGCCCTTCATAACCTAGCCTCAATTTACCTTTCCAGCCTCATTAGGCATTACTCCATTCTAAGGACAAATGGGCTTTCTTACTGTTCTTCACATACTCTATCTCCCATCTCCATGCATTTGTACAGGCTATATCCCAAGCCTGGGACTCAGCTACATCTGAAATCTCTGGTTTCCTTAAAGGATCAGCTTAAGCATCATCATCTACATGCAACCTTTTCTGGTCCCCCCAAATATTAACGCCTTCCCCCAAGATAATCTTATCTATTTTGTAAGTATTTCATAGGAACCTAAACAAGCATGTTGTCTTTGCTGGATAGAATATAAGGTCCTCAAGAGCAGGAGTTGTTTCATTACTGGCTTTTTTATTTTCCCAGAGACAAGCACAGTGTCTACTACCTAATAGGCACTTTGTAAATATTTGTCAATTGACTAATGGATTGATGGACTGGAGGCAGGAACACTGGGAATATAGTATGTAATTTGTTTCTTAAATTCCATGGGATTTGGAGTTGGATGGGATCTTAGAATTCACCTAGTCCAGGAATTCTTAACCTATGGTCCACAGACACCCCCAAGGGGTTCTGTGACTGTATTCCAGGGGATTCATTAACTTAGTAAAATATATATATATATCTTAATTTCAATATAATTAGGTTTTTTGTATATTTTATTTCTCCTGTATATTTTATTTTATGCATTTAAAAACATGATTCTGAGAAGGGGTCCAAAGCCATCACCAGGCTGCCAAAAGGGTCCGGGACACACACGAAAAGGTTAAAAGCCTCTATGTTGTCCAACACCCCCCCCCCCCAATTTACAGATGAAGAAAGTGAGGCTTACAGAGGTAGAAGCTCTTATTCCAAGTTACACAAATAGTAAAAGATAAGATCTAGGATGCATTCTCTATTTTAAAAAAAACTGACTTCTCTTCTATTTAATTAATCACAAAACATTTATTAATCACCTACTGTATGCCAGGCACTACACTAAGTTCTGGGAATACAAATAAAAATAATAATAATAATCCCTACTCCGAACGAGCTCTACATCCCATCAGGTACATTCCATTCAATTCTTTCTGTCATTTGGATGATCCATAGATAAATTCATAGAGATATATGGAACCCTGGAAAACTCTCTGATCACGTGTAGCCTCCTATCTTCTGGCAGTAAATCTATATCTCATGTCTGGTTTATAGCTGAAACTCAGAGACAGTGTATGCCTTGCCAAAGGTCACAAAGCTAATCAGCAGCAGAAGGGAGACAGGACAAGATCACCTGTCTTTCAGGACATTGCCCTTTCCCTGTACCATATTGTCTCATTGCCTGCCAACATGTTTCCCTTTTACAGGAGAAGAAACCTAAAAGGAAAACTAATGTGTTTCTCAGGTGAGTGATCCATCACAGAGCACTGTTCTGAGAGCCCAGGGGAAGGGAGAAAATAAGCATTTATTAAGTACCTACTATGTGCCAGGCACTATGCTGAGAACCCTACTAATATTATTTCCTTTGGTCCTCCCAAAAACCCTAGGAGGCTAGTGCTAATGCTACCCCCATTTTACAGTGAGGAAACTGAGACAAACAGAGGTTAAGTGATTTGTTCAGGGTCACGTTACTGGTTTGAGGCAAGTCTTCCTGACTCCAAACCTAGGTCATATATTGCTAAAACGTTCCCATCCCCAAATTGTGGACTTTTATATAGTAAGCCAAGTATATCCCAACATCCCCTTTAAAAAACCCTTAAAACTACCTAGAGCCAAGTGCCCACATCCTTAACTGTATTTTGAATTTTCTTGAGAAAAGCTTATGAAAGACTCCCAAATGGAATTGTAGTAGGTCCAAAGAGCTTGAAGAGGGAAAAACCAAAACCAAAAGCAAAGGTACTTCGATGTACTTCAGTCTTTGCCAGCCCCAACATTCCTTCCACTCTAAGGCTCTTTGTCCCCATTTGGGGAGAGATGACTTTGGCTGTCTTTCAGAAGAGCACTCTGAATCACCTCATTGTCAGAGGAGAAAATGGTTCTCCAGTCACTGGTTTCTATCAACACTGAAGAGGTCAGCACCCTTCCCAAAAGCTGAATCAGAAGAGCTCTAGGCACTTCAGTAGTGAGGTTGACCTCTGCTATTTATGCTTCTCAGGAGACTGAGGCAGAGTGGAGACTGATGAGATGACAGTTTAGAATAAATGAAAGGTCTGTCTTGACTCCAGCTTCCCTAAAGAATACAATGACCAACTTTCCTATGTTTTCAAAAGCATTTTGGTCCCTCTTCCTGATTGAGAAGAGTGAATAGTGATTGAAATTAAAAATATATCCCCCTCCCTCTTGAATTGGGCCCTGCGTGGTGGACTCCTTGGACACTTTCTCAACCTTCTTGCTGACCCATGAATATTTCCATAAGGAACCCTTATCACTCCCTCATTTCCCATTCCATTCTGCTAGAGTGTCAAAGACTCTCAGATGATTGTAGGTTGTGAATGGCCACAAGAGCACACACGAGCTATTTTGAAATTGGATCAAAAGTGGAATTATGTTAGACTCAAAATACTGGAAGGGAGGAAAGGTGAACAGGTCAACTTTCTTGCTTTCTTTAGTGATACAAGAGACTTACCTGGGCTCCATTTACAAGAAAAGTTTTTGACCTTCGTATGGAAATACTTATCCTCTGGCACCCCCTACTGGTTGTAATGTAGCCACGGACAGAATTAAAGGTTGGGGGAGCCGCTGGTGACCTCATTTCTAACAGTCTTTGAAGTCATTTGGAATAATTAGTATTTGCAGCTTCAGCCCCAAATATCAGAAAACCACCAACTCCAAGCCCTCTCTACCCTTCTCTAAATATCGGCATGCCCACCATCCTTCAAGGCCCTTCCCAAGTCCAATCTAATTTCCTGTTTTAGCTTATTCCAATACTTCCCTTTCCCTACCTTCTTTAGCAGGAACTGCCTGTGCCACACACTTTAGCATTTGATTATATCTTGTGAAAGGATTTGGAGCTGGAAAGGACCTTGGAATTGTCTAGTAGACAAGCCCCTTATTTTATAGAGGGGAACATCAAAGTCTGGGCAAGTTCAGTAACATGCACATAGGGTCAGGATTAGAATTCAGGCCCTTTGACTCAAAATCTACTGTTTTTATCCCTATACCAGGCTACTTCCTTGATTTGTAATCCCATAGTTTAATGTGGTATTTTGTTATTGTTCAGTCAAATATAGCTGTGTTGAACCTACTTGAATGTGAGGAAGATGAGGCAGTACCTCATGAAGCAGTAGGAAACACTAAATGAAAAGCCTGGCAGCCTGTGATCAGATTCAAGGTTAGGAAGCTCAAGGAAAGTGGGAGACATAGCAAGAATTCCCAGGAGAGTTTTCAGGCAGAGAAAGGAGAGTGGTTGAGGGGGGTGGGCTGCTACCCACAGATACTGGCTGCATCTGCCTTCTCCTATTCCAGTCCAAATTCTCAGCTGTGATTGATCTACAGCCACACACTTGGGTCCTTCCCTTGGTATCACTTCAGCTTCTAGACTCCCAAAACTTAGACTAGGAGCAACTCTGGTCGCAGCTTGCTACCTCCAACTCTCAGTTGCTCTCAAGGGCCAGCAGAACTTATTGTAAATCCTTCACAGAGTTTGGGGAATGCTTCCTTATAGAATTTTCATCCATAGTCAGATGATGGCACTTAGCATCCTGCTGTATCGGTATCTTCAAAGCCATCACTGATGATAAATAATTTAATGAAGACAAAACATGCTACCAGCTGTCTTATTCTCCAGCTTTATCAGGTTGAAAGTGCAAGGCCAAGCAAAACATAAAGAAACAGTGTAAATTAGAAAGACAAGCGTCACCCTCCCAGCAAAAAAAAAAAACAAAACTTTATGGTTCTCATTTGTAAGTTGCACAAATGAAAAAAAAGTACACTGGACAAATTCACATCTTAAGCTATGAGTTATGCTCTCTATGACTACTTAGGAGCCACCCCTATCCATCACTAGAAATATATAACAAGATTAGAAGGCAGTCAATGGGTCAGCCTTGAGTGAAGGGTGACCCAGCACTTAGAATAAAGGTGGGGAACCTGCAGCCTCGAGGCCACACATGGCCCTCTCTGTCCTTCATGACTGAAGTTTGGATTCAGAGGGCTGCATGTGACTTTGAGGCCGCAGGTTCCCCACCCCTAAAGATTAGTGACCAGTGCTTAACACATGCCTGGCACGAAGTAGGCAATTAATGTTTATTGGCTTACTGATCCATTGCCTTCAACAGTGGTTTCCAGAATTTGACTTGACAAGATTTTCCTTGGATTTTATTATATTAACTTAGAAGTTATAGAGGCACTGAGATTCTCAAATCACATCCCAGAACACTGTTAATTCTGTGTTAATCAGTGTGAGGATGCAATGGAATTTGCCATATTTAGTTGCTTTGATCAAGTCTTTATTAAGTGCCTACTATGTGCTAGGCACTATGCAAGGTGCTAGGGATACAAAGTCAAAAACAAGGAGCTTATATTATGAAATTGATTAATATATAATAACCTTACAACTTTTCTACATCTTAAACTTTTAATAAGCAAAATGTTCTCCTTGAGTAGCAATCATTTGTTTTAAACAATTTGGTGTTTTGTTCACAAGATTTTTACGCATCAAGAAACCATACTTTATCATATTGGATATGAAATATCTTTGACAGTTCATTTTTCCAAATCTAACTTTGATTATAATTCACAGGTTTTTGAGAAGGTTTAAATTAGACTAGTTTTTAACCTATTAAAACACCTCTATCTCTTTTATCTTGGATATTTTTCTTCTCCTTTCAAGATGTATAGTATGGACAAGATCATGTTGTATCTCTAGCTGGGAATTCTGTAACTGAGAAACATTCTTGCTGTTTCTCAATATATCAGTTTATCAGAGCTCATTATTTCTTTAATGGGAACAAGACTTCCAGAATCATCGGAAGTTAAGAAAAAAATCCCCCAAACAGCTTTTTGGTAGACATTTACAGTCTGATAAAGATGAACACATCTTATCTGAAAATCTGACAACTTTTTTGGTATAGACTTGAATTAAAAAGTGAATTTCATCTGTAAAAATGACTTGTTCAGTTCTCAGTAGTCCAGTCTTTGTATTTCCTTGCCCGTGTCAAGTGTTGTTTGGTTGGTTTTTTCCTTTCATGGCAAAAGTTAGTAGGTTTTTTTTTTATTGGTCTTCTCACTCTTCTTCCAATTTCAATTAGTCTATGCTGAATAGTATAGGAATCAATAACCACCCTGCCAGCTTCCAGGTCTTTATTTAGGCTGTTTTACAGTAACCCTTTGTCAATTCTGAGCATTGTTTTTCATTTTAACCTCACTTTTCTATGTTCTTTGATAGTGGGAGTCACCCTGTTTCATTATGGCCTTGAATGATCTTTAAAACTCTTGATTTCCTCTTCTCCCCCAACAACTGCTACACAGTTTCTAACAGACTTTAACATGTGCTCTTTAACAGCCACATATTACACATTTCCCTGTAATATATCTAATCTTAAAAACCACAAAACTGAACCCACAAAAACCACAAAGCAATGATACATGCATATGTATGGCATAAAATCCAGCATGCAACTGACACCTTACAAAATGTGTGGAGATCAGCTCCTTCTGGTTTCATCCGGTCCAAGTCAGACTACTGAGTCAGCTTAATGACAACTGAGGCACATCTATATGACCACCACTGATGTCGCAAAATGAAACCATGTCAAAATTATGTAATTGGAAGAGTAGAAGCCAGGGAAATTGGGAAAGACTTTCACATGGGAGTTGAGCCTTGAAGGAAGCTAGGAATTCTAAAAGGCAGAGACAAGAAGGGTGCACATTCCAGATATAGATTAAATAGTTTGTACAACCTCTGTACATGGTGATGGAATATTGTTGTATGAGGATAGGGTAGTGCTGTGGGACTCAGAAGTTCATAAGAAAGTGATGAGTAATGTTTAGGAAAGGTAACCTGGAGCCACATTGTGAATTAAATGTCAAACCAGAGGAGTCTGTGTTAAATCCTAGAGTTAAGGGGGAAGCCACTGGCTGTGAGACTTGTTAACTGATTGGCTAGGGACTGAGCAAGTTAATGAGAATGAGGAGTTCAAAAGATGATGCCAAGTTTGCAGTCCTGAGTGACTAGAAGGATGGTGATGCCTTTAATAGAAATTGTTGTTTCTCCTTCATTCTCCAAAAGGTTCAATGACGTCATGAGAGTAATGTCTTGACGCACTTATGAATTAGATCTAAGGGAGGCAGCGCTGTGCAGTCATCAGACTCCCTCTCTCCTCTGGAGTCATCAGTGTCCAGTGACACAACTGGCGATGGCTCAGAATTCCTCAGTAGAAATAGAGAAGTCCAGAAGAGGGGTGAGACTGGGGGGAAAGATGATAACTTCTGTCTTCAGTATTTTGTTTCCTTCTTCAGAATTTACCACATACATTGTATTGATCTGAGCATTGGTCTTGTCATCCATAGTAGATTGTCAACTCCTTGAAGGCAGGGGCCATGTTTTATTTACCTTCATATCTCTCTTAGTACATAACACATACAATGCAAAACACAATTAATTAAGAAGTATTTGAATGAATACCTCTGGTGGATGGCAATGAGAGCAATTTCTGGTGGCATTCTGAACAGCTGAGCATTTTGGTGTTTTCTCTCACTCTCCTCCCTTCCTTTCATTTTTCTCCTCTTCCTCACTCCATACCTGTCACTGCCACCTGGAAGCTTTGCTTAGCCGCAGTTGTAGCATTTTTGGCTAAAGAGGTGGCTGGTCCCCAGAAGACAGTCTGTCTTAGCACATAGATCTAATTTAAAAGCCTTTACAACCTCTGGTAACTCATAGCAACAAGAAATATCAATGCTATAAAAGTGCAAGGAAGCTTGGAAGAGCATGATGGGAAAAGAAGTATGTTACTGCTTCTACACTTTTCTGTCTCTGGGGCGCCTGTGGCATTTTGCATCGTGAAGGTCCTGTGCAGATTGTGGGAGGATTAAGATTGTGCTGAAGGGAAGCTTAGCCCAGGATAAAGTATATCAATGTCATAACATATACTTATATCTTTCCGTGTTGTCTTCCCTCACCCATAAGAGAAGTAGGGATTGTTTTATCTATTACATTTGTATTCCCCTTAGCAGAGTACCTGGCACATAATAGAGGCTTAACAAGGTGAACGGATGGATAGATGGATGGATGGATGGATGGATGGATGGATGGATGGATGGATGACTGTGCAGCAAAACAGAGCAGCAGCTGATATCAGAAAATATAGAGGGGCTCTTAACTTGGGGTCTCTGAACTATATTTTTTAACATTTGGATAACCATATTTCAATATAATTAGATTCCTTTGTAATTCTATGTTTTATTTCATGCACTTAACATTTAACAATTATTCTGAAAAGGGGTCAGTAGGTTTCACCACACTGTCAGACGGGTTCATAACAGAAAATTAAGAACCTCTGCTCTAGAAGACATTGGGTGGAAAGGATTAGGCTCACAGCACAAGGAGTGATTGACCAAATCAGAATTCACCTAGGTTCCTGCCTTGGAGGTCATATGAAAGGCATCATGGAGTAGTAAAAAAGCATTGACTTGGGTGTCAGACGGTTTGAAGTCTCTGTGCTTTTCTATCTTGAGAAGGTCATTTATTCTTTGTGAGCCTCAGTTTCCTCATCTGCAAAATGAAAAGGTTATACTAAGTCATTATCTTGAAGGTTCCTTTTCAGCTCTAAATCCTGTGATAAGCACCTGGGTATCCCATGTTTTGCCTTTCATCATATTTTCCTTATTTCAAATGGAAAATCAAAATGAGAGCAGATTATGCATGACTTTCTTTGTGTGGCAGAAAGCCAGGCTAGGGCATTGTACTATTTGGGAAGAATTGGGTTTTCTAAGCAAAGGGCTTCAGCACATTTTTTTGAGAAATTTTACAATTTACTTTTTTCCCCCCACAGCTGCCATCTGTTTCTGAAAGCAATAATATGTAACTAGCTGGCATGTCAGTTGATTAGAAACTGCTGCCAATTTAGATAGGATTGATGGATTGCTGATGCGTGGTGCTGTTCAGAAGTGCACCTCTCAGCCACTGCAAATTATAAGGGATGTCTCATTTTAGAGCATAAATTCCCTTAACCACCTACACACTCATTTGCACACAGACTTTTCTATTAGTACAGAGACCATAAATGCAAGGTACCATGTGTCACCCGCTTTCTTCCCTTGGAGTAAGGCTGTCCAGAATGCATTTGGCATTTGATTTTATTCTTCTATTCAAGAAATGCAAAAACAAGTCACTCTATTATTCTCAGTTAGATTAACCTTTTAGCTAATTCTTAAAGGGGGGGGCAGAGATTTAATTCCTATTTTGATGTCTCCTTTCATGTAACTTCAGAAGAAAAAGAATGTGTGGTCCATCCTGAAGAGAATATTCCTTTTTCTGAAAGACTGCTTTTTTCCCTCCTAAGTTCAGATTCCAAGATGCTCACCCCCCTCCCCACCCCCTGCCATGGCTTCTAAAGTTGCTCTGAAACCTCTCTGAGCTGGTCACCCTGTGGTCTGGGGAAGGGAAGAAGGAATAAAATGGAAAAAAAAAAAGAGATGTTGCTATAGATTTATCATTTTATCACTTGGCCTCTTCTGTCTCAGAGGTTTTTATAGTTTTGGTTTTTATAAAGGGCTGGGGTGAAAGGAAGACGGCACCTTTGGTTTCTCCAGAGAGCTCTCTCCCCCTAACAAGACCATTAGCAACCAGCTGATGTGAAAACAAACCAGGTGCTATAAAGCCACAGATAAGGAAAGATGACCATGCCTCCATATCACTTCATCTTTAGAAAGCATCTCCCAAGGGATGAAGGCAGAATTGGGTGGCTGTGTCTAGACTAGAAGGTACCCATTAAACTCCAAGATCTTTGAGGACCAGGGCCATGAGTCATCTCAACCTTGTACAATGCATTACTTATGTATGTTTCTTATTATTGTTCTGTGTCAACCAAACCAGAGAAAGTTATAAGCATATCATAAGGATTCATCACGTGCATCAAGTTCATTCAAAACCATTTAAATGCCTACTATGTGCAACATTCCCTGCTAGATGGGCACTGAGAAAGATATGAAGATATATATATTCCCTGAATAGGGAAGAAAAGGCAGGTATATACTTATACTACAAATCTATACTACAAATTAAAATGTGGTAGGTGCATAAGAGGGAAAGATCCACATAACAAGATGCCATTTAAAACTAGAGGGAATGGAGAAGATTTCACCAATGAGGTGGATCCCTGGCAGCGTCCTGGAGGAAGTAAAAGCTTTTCAGAGCGGGAGGGAATGAGAAGACATGTTACCAACCTCTTGACAGAAAGGTGATAGATTCAAGTTGCCGAAAGACATACGTTTTCACAAACGGCACTTGTACAGATTTGTTTTGCTTGGTTATTCGTTACAAGAGTGGGGGGAGGGGGTTAGAAGCAATGAGATTAGCAATAGTGATATAAAAAGAGATCCACTGAAACCTTTTTTAGATGCACAGAAGAGAACAGAAGGAAACACAGACAAGCAAAATAGTTTTGAAAAGGCCGTGTTGAATTGAAATACTCTTTTAAAAGCAAGCTGTACATAACAGAGATTCACAGTTTCATGTATAATCCTCTTTTATGTTCTACTTTGTATCTGGAAATACTCATGCTTGGGAAGGGGGTGTTAAGCTCAGAATAAAAAAATTAATTTTAAAAAATCAAAAGGAAGGAATCTGGCACGGAGGTGTGAACAAGTGAGCAAAGCACATAGGTGGGAGAGGAAATTGGGAATAGTACGGAAATAGGGAGAGCAGATCAGGGCAGCAAGTAGTTCAAGAAGTGAAGGGAAGCCGTGTTCACTAAGACAGGACAGGCTCGATTAGGTTCAGTTCAGTTAGTACTGTACTAGATACTAAGAATGATGACTCAGGTGGCACAATGGATCTAACACCCACCCTTCAGGGCAGGAAGACTTTATCTTCCCAAGTTCAAATCTGGCCTCAGACACTTCCTAGCTATATGACCCCCTGAGCAAGTCACTTCACCCTGTTTTCCTCAGTTTCTTCATCTGTAAAATGAGCTGCAGAAGGAAATGGCAAACCATTCCAGTATTTTTTCCAAGAAAACTCCAAATAGAGTCACTAACTTTCCTATTCCTTTTTAGCATATTCCTTTAGCCTTATTGGATACATTCTTCCCAAATTGAAAACAAGATAGAAAATGAATGAGATGGTCTCACAATAATTCTGTAAAATGGGCTGCCACAGACCATTCAGGGGACCTGCCCTGTAGCCCCAGAAACCAGACTGGGAAAAAAGGGAAAGAGACTTACAGATCTGGCTCATAAGCCCTGGTGCTTTAAGCAAAAGAAAAGCCATTCTCCTCTGGGTACCTCAAGAAGACAAGCTGAGGAAGCAATTTGTCTCATCTTTTATTTGTATCAGGAGATCCAAACAGTTGTGCCTGAGCTGCTGCTGCTGCTGCTGCTGCTGCTGCTGCTGCTGCTGCTGCTGCTGCCATGGCATTTAGGGATTATTTTTTTCATGAGTAATTTATCTTTAAAATCTGATGGCTCTTCCTGACTTTTGTGTGGAAGACGGAAAGGTTAGGTCAAGTTAACTGGGCCACATTTTCCCCACAATCTTATAAAAGCCTATAGAAAGACAGAATTTGAGAAGTTGCAAAGCTTGCACCTACCAGGTGGTGCTGCCTGCTGATGAATCTGAGCAGCTGCTGTTAGGTCTCTGCATCCTCAAAGGAAAAGTAAATGTGCTGGCTGTGTCTGTGGCCAGGGAGGGACAGATGGTGGTACCTGCAGGAGCTCTTGGCACAATGGTGAGCTGTGCAGAACTGGTGGCCCAAGGGGTGCTCTTTGATTTAGGAGACAAGGTAGAAAGCAGAGACCCACTATAGCTGGCATAGGATCATGGGATTTAAATCTAGAAGGGATGCCGGAGGTCATCTACTCCAATCCCCCAAAAAAGTTAAATGATTTTCCCAAGATCTCACAAGTAGTAAGTGGCAGAGACAAGGTGCTTAATGTCTTCTTTAACTGTTAGTTCTTTGGAGAGAGAAGGTAAAGAAATGTGAAAGTGTAATTTGTTTAGCAAGTCACCTGAGTATTTCTGCCTGAGGCCCAGCTAGATTCCACTGCATTTTAGAGAGCTATCACTAAGACAGGACTTTCTCCTCTTTGAAATGCACAGAGGACCACCTGGGGGGAAAAGGCCCCATGTTAGCACACTAAGGTGAGAAGCACCACCCAAAGACTAGAATGCCCCTCTTCTGGGGCTGTCTGTCTCCACCACTGAACCAACACAATGCCACAGAACTGAGGCACATTTCTTGCTCATCCCCTAGGAATCCATTCCACATGGGACACTGAAGATCATTACATGTTCCTGTCTCAGTCTCCCCCTTCTGTACAAATGGATTTGCTCAGAGTGCTAGATTTCCTTGTCAAACCTCTACTAATTTAGTCTATAGTAAGCAAAGTACCAGCCATTAACTTCTGATCTTAGAAAAGATTTTCTAATCATATAATTTGGGTTGGAAAGGGATTTTAAAGATAATCCACTTCAATCGCCTTGTTTTACTATTGAGGAAATAGTCCTTGAGAGTGGAAGTGACCTTCCCAAAATCACAGTGTCAGGATTCAAACACAGGTCTTCTGACTCTAAATCCAGCACTTTGGTCAATATATCATGCTACTCTCTTAATTCCAGTGCTTTCTTTCTTTTAATTATTTCCTATTTATTCCATATGTAGCTTGTTTGTACATATATATATATTATTTATACATTGAGTTCCCCATTGCATTATTAGCCTTGAGGGCAAACACTGTCTTTTGCCTCATTTTGTATCCCCAGAACTTAGCCCAAGGTGTGGCACATAGTAAATGTTTACTGATTGACTGATTATCTGCTGAATGTCACATGGAAGTTGGCTTGGTCCTGGTCCTCAGCCTTATTCTGCCTCCTCATTACCCTTGGCCTCTTCCAACACCTGTGTACCCCACTCATGTGGGAACAGCAGGATGCCCACTCTTTTCTCTAGGGACCTCCAGTACTTTCCACATTTCACAAATACGAAAACGTACAACAACCAAGAAGATTTAAAAGTGGCTGGGAAAAGATGCTAGCCTGTTTTGTCACTTGAGAAAATAAGTATCACAATGCATGAATGGCAGGATGCACGAAGCAGCAGATTTTGGGCAAAGGACATCAGATATGGAAGCAGGTATTTGCCACTTCCTATATGGGAAAACTTGGCCACCATTTCCTCATCTGTAAAATGAGAGTACTAGTATTTATACTGCCTACCTCATAGGGTTGTTGTGAGAAAAGGGTTTTGTAAACCCTGAAGCCCTCTGAAAACGGGAATTACTGTTGCCTTTCTATTCAACCTTGGCCAAATCCTTACTGGTGGTACTTCACTTTGGGCTTCTCCAGGCAGCTTCCCTGGCTTCCTTCATGTCCCAGATAAAAATCCACCTCCTATGAGAAGCCTTTTCCAATTCCTCTTTGCTCTAGAGCCTTCCCTCTGTTAAGCACTTCCAGTTTATCCTGTATATAGCTTGGTTTGTTCACAGTTGTTTACATATTGTTCACAGTTGTTTACATATTGTCTTCCTCATTAGATTGTGAGCTCCTTGAGAGCAGGGACTGTCTTTTACCTTTCTTGTGTCCTCAGAGCTTAGCATAGTGCCTAGTGCATAGTATAAAATGTTTATTGACTGAGTTTGGAACTTCCAGAAAGATCACAATTTAACTTAGCAAACACATATGAAGAATCTATGCTGTGGGCTTCGGTATTGATTAGAGTCAAAAAGTCAGACCTAGGCAGAAAGGTAAAGAATTTAGGATTATTTCACCCAAAGAAGAGATTATGAAGTGAATGAAATATAAAACATTGATATTTCCCTTTTTGTAATGTTTAAAATGGAATCATGGAGCTCACGTAAATATTAGTAATCAGATATAAAAGAAAGGGGGAGGGGATACTTTGTGTCAAATCCTAGGGAAAACACACATGTTCATTAATCAAAATGGAGGTTGTGTGGCTTTGAATTAGTGCTAACTCTTCTACTTATTCAGCTGTGTCACTATGACCAAGGCTTTTAATCTCTTCGAGCCTTAGTTTCCTCATCTGTAAAATGGAGATAACATTACACATAAAGTGCCCCAACTGTAGGTTCCCCAAAAGATCACAGCAAGCAAGAAGGGTCCTTAGAGAGGATCTAGTCCAACCCACTCATTATAAAGATAAAGAACTGAGGCATAGAGAAGTTGTGACTTACTCAAGGTCACCCAGGTAATAAGTAATAGAGTCTCGATCTGAACCCAGAGCCTCTGACCCCAAGAGCATCTAGGTGGTGCACTAAACAGAGAGCCCAGCCTGAAGTCAGGAAGACTCAACTTCCTGAGTTCAAATCTGGCCTCAGACATTTACTAGCTGTGCGACCATGGATAAGTCACTCTTTACCCTATTTGCTCAGTTTCCTCCTCTGTAAAATGACCTGGAGAAGGAAATGGTAAGCCACTCCAGTATCTCTGCCAAGAAAACCCCAAATGGGATCATGAAGAGTCAAACACAACTGAAATGACTGAACAACAATCTCGTACATCAAATCCCATACTTTTTCTACCACAACACATTATAAGGGTTATATAAATGCAAACAATTGCTTCGCTGCCTGAATGAACTCATTCTACCTGTGTTTTGTATCTTGCAGGATTCCCTTGGTGCAGTACCAGGTGGACCCTCACTTCTTTCAAGGAAGATTGCTCCACGACAATTTTCGGTATCTTGCAAAAGTATGTTGCAAAATATTTAGTTTTTCCTTGTTAAGATGTTGTAATGCTTGACAGTTATTGAGAGAGAATGCAGCAGAATGCAAGGGCTGGAAGATGGGATCTAAGCTCACTGTGGGAAGCAAGTAGAAAGGAATTTCCTCCTGGTGTGCTCATCACTGCGATGGAAGGAGCAATCTGTCTGGTCTTTGTCTTCATGGCCCCAAAGAGGCATTCTTTGTAGAAAATGTCACAATACCTATATAATGTATAGAATTTAATAATAGCACTTTAAGGTTTGCTAAGCATTTTACAAACACTGTCTCATATTTTATCCTCACAACAATCCTGTGGCTATTATCCCTATACTACTATTATCCCCATACTACTATTATCCCCATATGAGAAAACTGAGGCACAGAGAGTTCAAGTGATATGCCCAGGGTCACACAGCTAATAAATGTCCAAAGCAGGATTTGAACTCAGACATTCCTGACTCTTGAGTCCGATGCTCTACCCACTGCCCCACATAGCTTACTTATTGGGGCAATGGAGTGGGAGAGAATGTAATTCTATTATATTTGGTTTGTTGTCATCTAACTTAGATCTAGCCTAAGGGAAAATGGATGTCAGGAATAGAATTTACTCATTTCTCCTAAGGGTATACTGTTCTCAGTAACCCACCTATTACTGCTCTTCAAAGGGACTGTAGTAGTTGCAAATTGAGGAGAAACATCTCAAATCAGTAAAATGACTTCACCCTCAATGATTGCCCCTATCCTTAGATAAACGTTATCTTATTCTTGAGGAGCAGATCAGCTCCAGTGAATTTAATTATCACCTCTATGCTGGTGTCTTCCAGACAGATATATCTAACTCCAATCTCTCTCCTGAACTCATCCCTATGTCAGTCTTATTGGATATTTGCAAATGGCTGGTCCATTGGCATTTGAAAGTCAACATGTCCAAAGCAGACCTCACTATCTTCCTGCTCTTTGCTATTTCTTTCAAGGGCACCACTATGTTTCTGGTCACCCAAGTTGGCTAGATCAGAGTCATCCTAGGATTTTCCCTCTTTCCCTCACCCCTTGTAAATAATCATTTACTAAATCTTATCAATTGGCCTCTACAACATATCTTGCATCTTGCATCTAAACCCTTCTCTCCACTTGTATGACATGAATTTAGTTCAGGTCCAGTTTCTATATTTGTATTTACTATTCCGTGTGCATGCTGTATTCTCTGCCCACCCCCACAATGTAAACTCTTTGAGGGCAACCATATTCCTTCTTTGCTTTTGTATCTTCCTTTGCTTTTTGTATCCTTTTTGTATACTCCTCCCCATCTAAGACATTGCTTGGAGCAGAGTAGGTGTTTGATAAATGTTTGGTGACTAAATGAATGAATTTTCAAAGCTGGCCTGAGACAGAGTGGTGTAATGGAAAGAACCTGATCCTTGGCTCTAGAAGGCCTGGGCTTGTAGCTCTGCTTCTTAATGATGGGACCTTCTTGCAGTGAAAACAGTGTGTTTCCAGGAGGCAGAAGCTTCTGGTTCTGGCACACAGGTTCTGCCTATCTCTCGGGCCTCCAGTTTTCCCTTTCCATCTCTTTGAAAATGCTTTAACTACTCATCTCAGTGGGTTTTCTCAGTTCCTCTCTTTGTATATAACTGTTTGCACATTGTCTACTTCCCCTTTAGGCCACAAGTAAGGACTGTCTCTGCCTTTCTTTAGATTCCAACTCTTAGCACGCAGTAGGCATTTAATAAATACTCATTGACTTGAAGGGGAAAAAACTATGTGATGCTGAGCAAATCATTCCTCTGAACCTCAGCTTTCTTCCTTGTAAAATGGTGATCATAATGCCTGCACTCCTTACCTTACATGAGAAATGGTGAAAATGAAATGAGTTGCTGTATATCTGGTGCTATAGGAATGTCAGCCACTAAGATTCTGAACTGCTCTGTTTACCAGAAGAAAGTCTAGTGACCACCATCCCCACCCTCATCTTCTTGGTCATTAACAAAGGATGAACAAGGTAGTTGGGAGAAAGTGTTTTGTGAATCTTAAAGTGACAAATGATGTATCAGAGACAGTTATTATTGTTATCATCCTGAGTTCCCCCATCAACTGTCAATCTTTAATATCTCCTGAAAGTATCTTCTTATTAACATTCTCCTAGTATGTAGAATAATGCTGATTTCTGTACCTGGTAGCTTTGGAAAACAAAATTAGCCTGAGTCTTCATGGAACAGACCTTCTGAAATGCACAAACATGGTAGTATGTTGTCCTCCTGCCAAGAAATAAACCCATTTCTGAACTGAAAACTAATAGTAGTAGTAGTGATAGCAGCTATCATTTGAGGTTTGAAAAGTATTTTACAAATATTATCTTATCCTCATAATAACCTTGGGAGGTCAATTTTAACCCCATTTACAATGAGGAAACTGAGGCAGAGGAAGGTTAAGTGACTTGCCCAGGGTCATACAGCCAGTATATGTCAAAGATAGAATTTGAACTTAGGTCCTTCTAGCTTCAAGACTGCTTCTGTCCATTACACCAAACTGCTTCTTATAAGGTACATAGAAGCAGCATAATCTATGCTGATTTTGGAGCCAAAAGGTCCAAGTTCAAACACTGGCTCTGCTGCTTACAATATGGCAGGCAGCTAGCAAGCATTTATTAAGTACTTATTATGTCCCAGGCAATGTCTAAACCCTGGAGATACAAATGAAAGCAAAAAAGAAAGGTAGTCCCTACCCTCGAGGATCTGACCTTATAATGGGGAAAGATAGCACATAAAAGGAGTTTGAATGGGTGGGTAAAGGAAAGAAAGGAACCCATATGGGAGTGTGATGGTGAAATCTGGAAGAATCAGAAGCGCTGCCAGGAAGGAGATATTTGATCTTGGCCAGTTCACTTACCTTCCATGGTTTCTTCATCAGTTAAGGGAATAATTTGAACTACCTAACCTTAAGTCCCTTCCAGCTCTAAATTTCATGTTACTAAATAGGCACCTAGACTCGAAGGTTAGAAGAGGTCTTAAAGATGATCTAGCTCTATTCTCTCATTTTACAAACGGGGAAACCTCACCCCAAGAAGTAAAGTGAATTACCTAAGGTCAAACATCTATTAAGCGACATACTTAATACTAGAATCTAGGTCAACTCCAAAACTGCTGTTACATGGCCTGTAGGAATTGTTTTTCCTCTTAAAACAATTCTCTTTTTGCAAGTCATGGAAGGACCAGAGAACTAGTGAGTCCTAAGAGTCAGAAGATTTTCTACTCTTGGCCCTGGGGAAGTCATTTGGCTATTTTTACCTCATTTTAAGACTTTCAGTTATACAAAGAGGTGGTGAACATATATACAGACTCCTCCTATTTCCAGCCCTCCTATGTATCACTTAAGGGAAAGAAGGAGAAAAAAGGTAACAGCCCTGTCTTAGATACATCCACGTTTCTAGGTGGAGATTTGGGAATGATTGTCCAAGGCTACAAGATCAATATCCATTGAATGCAGAAAGACTAACTGGAGTCAACTTTCAAAGGACAAGCTGAGCCTACCTAGCTTCTCTGTTCCTTCTACCCTGAGACTTTCTCCTAATTGTTCTGAACCTTACCAAACTATTTCTGTTGAAAAGATTTGGAGTGGGTGGAACTGAAGCTCAACTTCTTGAACATTTCTGCAGGATCAGAACGGAAGATTTAGGACTGGGATAAATTATTAGCATAATTTAACTTCCTGCCATCTCCCAGGGGAATCATAGTAGTGACAAGGAGGGGAAACATAAGGAAATTGAGGACAGTAGCAGATAATGATGGATTCAAAGGTTGAAAAGTTTCCTAGAGAAGCTGATTTCTCTCCTAATAAGGAAGAATAGATAGAGAGCTGCCAGAGATGGAGATAGGAATCAATGAAGAAGGGGAGGATAAAAGCAGGTGGAAAATGGGATAGAGATGGAAAGTGGCAGAGCCTAATAGGAGGAATCCTAATTTCCTTAGTATACAGGGCATAGATCTAGAGTCTGGTTAACTTCTAACAATCCATGCCAAGTCTATAATGATTGTGATGCCCTGTGATACAGATAGAGCCTGCTCTCTAACTCAGGGATAAAGCTAATAGGAGACCTGGTGACATCATCATTGCAAGGTCAGTAGTTCAGCATTAGCCTGCAGAATGACTGCCCGAGATAAATAGAACACACACTACATTGTGAGTCAGGATATCTAAGTCCACCTCTACTATTCACTCAGTTAATAAACATTTATTAAGTGCCTCCCATGTGCTAGCTACATGACCTTGGACAAATCATTTATTCTATTTGGGCATCAGTTTCCTCACTTGTAAAAATGAAGCACCTAAACCATATCATCCTTAAGGTCATATTTCTTTTGTCGGGGAATGAGTGAAGCTTCCATGCTGATGATTCCAGGAGATGGAGCTTAGAAACAGTGGATCTCTTTTTAAAAAGTCTTTGCATTAACTCTAGAGTAGTGGGTTATCTTGCTCTGTTGACCCTGAGGATTCTGTCTTGAGCCTACTGAAAAAACCTATATTCAGACCTTAACCACCACCCAAGGCAAAAGGCCAGTCCCTGAAGGGAGTCCATTTGAATACAGCCCTTCTGGCCTGTAAGGAATAGAGACTTTCCTTCAATAAGCTTGCGTTAGAGGACAATGTTGCTGTCCCTGGTACTGATCCAGAGTGACACATGCCAGGAGAAAAAAGCCTTGGAATGAAAATCAGGACATCTGCCTTCTCTTTCTCTAGCTCCCATGCTGATGCTCTAGAATCAGGCCTTTGGAAGGTCACATTTCACTAATAAGTGTGTATACTCTTCCCACTGGACTGGTGTTAGAGATGGTGATGTTAAAACTTTCCAAACACTCTAGACCAGGGGTTTTAACTTGGAATTCACAAAACAGATTTCAGGGAGTCTGTGAACTTGGAGACGGGGAAAAATACATATTTATCTCAATATAATTGATTTCCTTTATAATCCTATATATTTTATGTATTCAGTAGCATAATTTTAAGAAAGGGTTCAATAGGCTTCCTTTACCTGAAATACCTATGATACAAAAAATGGTTAAAATCCTTGGTCTAGATAATAGGAGAAATAATAATTATAACTGCTCTTTTCTATATAGCTTGAAGGTCTAAAAAACACTTTGTACATATTATCTCCTTCGATCCCCACCATGGCCCTGGGAAGTCGTGTCTTTAGTATCTCCATTTTATGAATGGGGAAGCCAAAGATCCAAGAGCTTAAGTGACTAGTGGAGAGTTAAGCTCTTAAGTGCTTGTGGCAAAATTCAAAACCAAGTCTTCCTGACATAGAAATGTTCATTCATAAAACAACATCAGTCTTTCCAATCACAGCGTTGTAAATTAGTGCAGGCATCCAAAAGGACTGTTGTCCTGGATATAGGGGACATCGAAGGGGGAAGCTGTGAGGAGCTGATATTTTGCTCCAGGAACTACAGGAGTAGAAGGATATTTATTGAAACAAGGAGCATCTCTTCTCAAATTGGTAGTGAAACATCAAAGCAGCAGTGTGGGCATGTGCTTGAAGTGTCAGCCAGTAGTTTTAATCCAAGCAAAGTACTGTGTGGGAGTCATGGAGATGTCAGCCATGTGCAAGAGCAGCCTTGAAAATTATTTTCAAAACTCAGAATTAATACTGGCTCCACCCACCTTTCCTAATGTCAGCCCTTCACCTCCTGACTATCCCTTTACATATCTAACCTTAGCTCCTGCCCTCCCTATCTTGCTTGACTACCAGAATGCAAGCACTTGCCTACAAAAAAAATAATGAAAGTTTCCCCCCAAACACAGTGTCAGCAACAGAATTATGGACAGCAGTAGATCAAGGATGTGGCCGATCAAGGAGCAGACTTGATTCTAGGATCCAGAGACAGTTCTGAAAATAAAAGTAGGTCCTGGAAGACAGTAGTAAAGGTAGAGTTGTGGAGTCAGAAACCAAGTGAACATCCAGAGTTAGAATGAGTTCAGTTTCCACTAAGGTCAGAGTGAGGTTATAGGGCAGAAATCACATGACTTGCCCACACTCACAGGTAGTATCAAAGCCAGTTTTTGAACTCGTATCTCCCAAACCTAATCCCATCATTCCTCCCATGAGTTCATGCTGCATTGTCATATGTCATATGTCATATCACAGCATTGTCAACAATCTCAACAACACAAAATTGGAAGTATAGACTAAAGGACAAGATTGAGCTGAAAACTAATGCTATCTGCAAATATTGATGACTGGAACAAGCAAGCTAGGACCTGGGAGGGCATAAACACTGGAGGGTAGATAGAGTAAGGCAAGAGATTAGAAAGTTCCAGAAAATAGTCAGGAACCAGGAAATCCTAAGAAACCAAAAGGAAAAGATAAACCAAGGAGGAAAACAAGACACCAGCACCAAGAAAGAACTTAAAATCTAAGCAATTCTCTTCTTCGTGTCTTTTGGCTGGTTTCTACTGGGGCAAGAACCAATCCCAATACAGCTAGCCTGAGGTTGGCAAGTATGATCAGATCACTGAGAACACTTAAGTGAGGCCAAAAGTGTGTGGAAGGGGGGAAACACTAGCTTCTGGACCGCAAAGCCTGACATGTACAGTCATCCTTGAAAATGGTGTTCAAATCAATAGAGAGGAAAATCAGTCATAGTAACAACTAGACACTGGCAGTGCTAGAGGTGGGCAGCTGCCAAAGAAGAAACTAAAATAATCTATGAGCAGGCTAGGGTTAGAAGTAGAGAGAGGAAAGGGCAGATACCAAGAGAGTCACCTAGTACATTCATATGGTTAAATCTTCACAATAGCTCTGGGAGATCAGCACAAGTAGTATTATTCCCCCATTTTGCAGATAAGAAAACTAAGGCCCAGAAGTCAAGGGACTTACCCACAGTCAGTGATAGTATCAGAGCCAATTTTTAAACCTACATCTCCCAACTCAAATCTGATCAACTCTTCCCATGACCTCATGCTACTGGATATGCCAATAGATTTTAAGTATAGACTAAAGAACAAGATTGAGTTGAAAACTAATACAAGTATTTTTCTTCCACTCAGAGAGCAGTGATAAAATAATGTTGCCTGCTATAACAGAGAAACAGTATAGAATAAGTATAGCAAAGGTTCAGCTGTATTATTGGTCAAACATCCCTTTTGAGACTTTATCAACAAAAGTGCTTTATGAGGAGGCCCTATGGAACCGTCACTTTGAGTGTTCTCTGATTTTAGAAGCTTTAGACCCACAATCTACAAGACTGTCTAAGAACAAGAGAAGGAGATTAAGGACAGATCCTTGAGTTATTAAGAGCCCAAGGAAGTGAGTTGACCAGGAGGCTCTCTCCCATTGGAAATGGCTGAGGTCTGCTACAAGGGCAGGAGACATCACAAAATCAGACCATCTTAAATATCTCGGTTGCAAGCGCTTCTTGCCATAAGATTCTTTAAAGCCAACAAACCTGGGGAGAAATCTCCCAGTGAGCCTTCCCTGAAAACAGCCTTTATGTTGTTTCTTTTTAATACACTTCAATTTATTATTTATTTCTTTTTAGCATTCTTTTCTTTTTAAATTTTGAGTTCCAGATTCTTTCCCTCTCTTCCATCCCCTACCCCCATCCACTGAGAAGGCCAGCAGAATAATGTCAATTATACATGTGAAATCATGCAATATACATCTCCATGTTAAACATATTGCAAAAAAAGCAAGAAAAATAAAGAAAGAAAATTATACTTCAATTTTTACTCGGAGCTCATTGGTTGTCTCTCTGGAGGTGGGTAGCCTTTTCCTCATGAGTCTTTTGTCATTGTACTGAGCATAACAGCCAAGGCTTTCACAGTTGATCATCATTATAACAGCACTGATATTGTGCACAATGATCTCCTGGTTCTTCTCACTTCACTTTGTATCAGTTCATAGAGGTCGTGCCATGTTTTTCTAAAGCCACCCCCCCCTTATCATTTGATAGCGCACAGGCAGCCTTTATTTTTTTAACAGGAGATGAAATGTTTTTCAACTTTAAAAAATAAAATAAAATCAGACCCAAACCTCCAAAAAGGAAGAAAGTGTTAGATTTCTCTGGAGAGAATCTCTTAAATACAAAAGCCAATTATTTTGCTTCACAGCACATCCTGTGGAAGAGAAGGCAGGAGCAGAATATTGGGACAGCTGTGGGACTGAGAAAAAAGAAGGATTTGTGCATTGTGATCCAGAAAAGCAGGAGTTGGAGTATGTAAGGAAGAAGAAAGCTTTCTAATGAGTGTCCTCCAGTGCCTGATGTGGGAGGGGGAGGAGAAAGAAAGAGGACAGCAGCCCCGACCCTCTCAGCCAGAGTTCCCTCTGATTTTGTTTCCTGCCTCTAAACAGATGCAGACTGCTTGGAAAACCTGGAAATTGCTTCCCAGCATTTTTTCCTCCAGGTTAGCCCAGGCTCCTAGACCACAGGCTTGATCAAGAGCAGAGAAACTCTAATAGGAGATTTCAAAAACTGAATTTCAATGACTGTTTATTAAACACCCTTACTTACTAGTTAGTTAATAAAAGTCTCCCTGCTTTTAGCTCAATGAAATTTTTAAAGGTCATGGGGTTTTTTTAGCTCACTGTCTAAAAATGTACTTTAAGTGTTTTATCTCTGTGTGTTGAAGGGCTTTTTTATCTTGTTTTGTTTTAATTAATTTTGGTTTTAATCAAATATAAACCTTTCAGTACCCTAGGGGCAGATGAGACCTGCCAAAGCATACATGAAAATGGGTTAGTTCCTGTATGAGGGCCTGGAGACTTTTACGTGTCTGTGTGTGTGTGTGTGTGTGAAAAGACAGAACTGCTATAACACAGTGGAGCTTTTATGAAGGACATTTTCTTTTGAAAGATATCATTGCTAATATACAAAGCTATTCCCCTAACCTGTGGAACACAAAATCCCCTACCCCCAGTGCCACCTGCAGTCCTGGCTCCCAAGTCACCATGACTGGTGGGGATTACCTGTGGCCCCTGAAACTGAGAACAAACAGCTCCAGACCCATTTCTCCCAGCACGGTAAAAGGAAATCCTTCCTTTATTAGGGATTTAGCTGGGTGCCGCAGCTAGGAGTGGCCAGAAATATGGCCAAAAGAGAGAGACCAGCTTAGTCTCACCAGTTTTAGAGATGCAGGTAGTCAAACAAAGGAGACTAGCCCACCCACAAGGTAAAGGCCCCAAGGGGTTCCATGCTAGGCAAACTGAGCATGCTCAAAGACCAGGTTATACTATATTTAAATCCCATTTATATTAACATATACTTATATACCAATCTGTAATGAAATTTACACACTAATTATTTGTGAGTATATATCATTTATTTAACCATTATTTAAATTTATGGCACTGTTTCATAAATTAGGAAATGGAAAATTTTTCAGTGAAAATTCAATTCGACAAAACATATTAAGTGCATGCTATTAAGTGCAGAGCACTGTGTCAACGGCCTTATTGTGCATAGGATGGGGAAGAGGGGAGAGAATACAAGACCTATATAAGATATGGTCCTGCTTTGGTGGAATTTGCAACCTAGTAGGCAGCACCAAAATAACTACACATAGCAGAGGTGAAAAACCAAATGCTTAGTGAGGTCTGACAGCATGGAAAAGTCATTGCTAGCTGTAAGGAAGGGGAGGGTTAAGGGAAGACTTTCTAGTAGAAAGGGTCTTTGAGTTGAGCTTTGGAGGATGATAAGAATTCAATATCTGGTGAGGGGTAATGGAGAAGTAAAAGCAAGTCATGCCATTCCAGGCACAAAGAACTATGTGAGGTGGTATAAAAAAAGAAAAAAGGTCTAACTTAGCTGGGTCTAATATGATATGTGGAGAACAGTATGGGATAAGGAAAGGAAGATGGCATCAAGATCGTAGACCTTAAATGCCAGGCTATAGGGAACCATTGCAGGATTTTGAGCAAAGGAGTGTCGCCCTTAGATTTAAGCATAAAGAAGATTTCATCTGGCAGCCATGTATACAATGGGCTAGAAGGAAGGGACAGTGGACACAGGAAGACCTGTTAGGAGGCTATTTCAATAGTCCAGGCAAGTGGTGGTAATGAGGGCCCCTTGTAGGCTGGTTATGGGAATAAAGAGGACAGGATGAGCACCAGAGATATTGCAAAAATAGAACTGATAACTAGACCAGGCAATTAGAAAGAAGAGAGAAGAGCCATAAATATCACCATAGTTCTTTATGTGGGAAACTTGGTGAATTGTGGTAGCAACCATGGAGAAACCTGTTCAGGGGTAAAGCAAAATAGCAACACACAGTGAAAAGAGCGCCATATTTGGAGCTAGAGGTCACGGGTTCAAAGCTTAGCTCTGATGCTTACTATTTGTGTCATCTTACCAAGTCCCTTAACCTGTGAAGGTATCAGACTAGGTGGCCTCGGAGGTCCATTTTAGCTCTAAATCTACGATCCTAAAATAACATCAATTTCATAGGTTCCAGGGGGACGTTCAGGTTGAGATATGAATGAAAAGGTTCCAAGCTATATACCTCCTTAGGAATATTAGATCCTGGGAGTTCCAAGTCAGGGAAGAATTTTTCTTTTGCACTTGTTCATTCAGCATCTGTATGGTGCTTTTAAGAGTATCCAAATCCCTAATGAAATGGAAGAAGGATTCAATCTCCACGCATGACAATTTCCAATCTTGCTGAAAGGTCCTCTGAAAACAAGACCTTCTGGTGGGGTCAACATTCTCATATGGGAAGGAGGATTAGAAAATGTCTCTTGTTGGATTCTGTTTTCCAAAAGCATTGGCTTTGGAATCCTACTTCATTTTGGCAGTGAAGTAGTCAGTACTGTCATACCTCAATGGCTATGTCAGTCATAAGCCTAGAAGGGCCTGACACGCTCTGTCTGGGCTGCAGCAATACTGAGGTGGATTAGGCCTATCAAGTCTATCTTCAGACATGGTTTTTAGATGCATAGTTCCTACCCTCCAATACAAAGCAAGAACACTTCATGGATATTTTTTCTGCTAACCACCACTGTTTCTAATCTCCCACTGTAAACGGTGATGCCAGTGAAGTCTTACCCTACTCACACCTCACTTGTTCTAGTAATAAACCCTTCCTTACTCACATGGGATACTTTGGATCCTGCACGTGTTTTTGTGGCATGAACACCCAAGAAAGTACCTTACCCACCCGGGGATATGGCACCAAGCATGGGCCACAGCACTGCCCTTTCCCTCGAGGAACAGAAAAAACTTGGTAAGACTCTTGCCAGTGAAAGGCAGAAGAAAATCCTCTCCTGGGTTCATCAATTGCCAGCATTGAGAGGGAACTCGGAGCTCATCCAGCAGGGGTTCTTAACCTTGTTTGTGTCCTGGCTGCCTTTGGCAACAGTCTGGGAAAGCCTATCGACTCCAGAATCACGTGGTTAAATTCACAAAATAAAATACAGAGGGTGACAAAGGAAACTAATTGAATTGAACAGTTATCAGAAGATATTTTAAAGGCAAGTTCACAGACTGTAGGTGATCTAGCCCAACTCTGAGGCCCAGAGAGAAGTGACTTGTCTAAAGTCCCACAGTGGTCGAGGTAGGCCTTGGCCCTCTTCCACCCCTATCCAATGCTCTCCCTCCTGTACCACCTCACTTCTTTACCCATTTGTGTGGTTGGTCATTCATCTCTTCACCAATGCACACTTTCCCTCACTCTCTCTCCCCAGTAATGCTACCATCATTTCTTCATTCTAGATGCAGCATATAGTCAGGTGTTAATGAACACTTGATTTTTATTTAACTCACATAATATAGCCAGTCAGCCCAGTGACAAGATATTAGCTTCCAGAATAAGTCCAAAGGTAGGGGTCTTGTCCAGGATTACTACCACAAGACTTAGATTGGTCCCTTGTTCAGAGGGTTTGGATGGGGTTCAGGGCTTGAAGGCCTAGACCAAACTGGGCCCAAACTAGGTTTCTGAGGATACCTACCAGACTGACTCATGCTGTGGGAGCTTGGGTAAGGTGACAAAAGGTCCAGTGGAGGCCAGACTGGTGCTTAGGCTGAATCATGCTCAGAAGGTAACCAGATATTTTTGAACTCCAGAATATCTAGGGACTTCCTGAGAGTCCAGTTCTTATTGGCCCTGGGCCGGCAGACTGTCTAAAAGCTCTCATCTGTATTCTCTTCCCTACTGATAAGGTTTTAATAGTTCACTGAAAATATTATACTATTAAAATCCACTACATATATGGCCAAGAGAAAGTTTCATTAAAACACATACACCTTCTTTGGTAGGCAATATGTCAGGCACAAGTGATGACAAAAAAAAAAAAAAATCGGGTCTTCTCTCTGTAGACATAACCTAAAGTCCTACAGCACTCCAGCCTGTGCTTGGGGTGGAAATGAAAGAGAGAACAGCAGGAACCCCAGCCATTCCACGTGATTCACCTTTGCCTTTTTCTTTGAGCTTCAAAATCTAATTCAAGGAATCAATTTATGGACCAGCGTGAGTCATGTAAATTATGAGAACAGAGGCTAATGTTTATTCCTAATAATCTCAGGATCCATGTACATGGAAAGTTCTGCGATTTAATTATATTTCATTAAAATATGAATCAAGGCTATCTGTGCATAATTCATTTCTGGGAAATAATCATTGTTCCATCATGCATTGGTTATTCTCACTGAATGATTGCCAGGGCAGGGGTAACTGGTACCGAAGAAATCTTAATCTTCCAGTCTTTTCTTTTTTGACCCATTAAAAAGGTGAATTCCTTTTGGATTTAAGTCGCTCCTATCAGTTAGAGTTTGACAGGTTAGATTTCTCTTCAAAATATGTCTCCTAGTCTCAAAGGAAATAGAATTTCAGAGTAGAAGAGACTTTAAAGGTTATCTAATCCAACACTTTGCTTCCAGCATAGAATAACTTTTACAATAACCTTGAAAAGTAGTCTTTCATCTTCTATTTTGAAATTTTGTTCATTTTTTAATTAACATTGATTTTCTCTTCCTCCCACCTCCCCCTACACTGGAAGAAGGGAGAGAGAAAGGAAGGAAGAAAGGAAGGAAGGAAGGAAGGAAGGAAGGAAGGAAGGAAGGAAGGAAGGAAGGAAGGAAGGAAGGAAGGAAGGTAGGAAGGAAGAGGGTAGGAAGGGAAGGAAGCAGGGAAGGAGGGAAGGAAGGAGAGAAATAAGAGAGGAAAGAAAAAGGAAGGAGGAAAGGAGAAAAAAGAAGGGAGGGAGGGAAAGGAGGAGAGAGAAGGAAGGAAAAACCCTATAACAAATAGCACAGTCAAAGAAAACAAATTCTTACATTGGCTATGTTTAAAACTATATGTCTCATTCTCCACTTTCTACTTGAACACTCCAGTAATAGAAAGTTATTACTTTCTGGTACAATCCTATTTTCAAATAGCTCTAATTTCTCAAAAATTATTTCTTATATTTAGTCAGACTCTACCTCCCTATAATTTCTGTCCATTGGTCTGAATTCTACTCCTTAGAGCTACACAACGTGAATTCCATCCATCTTCTATGAGACAGCTCTTCAAACAGCTGGAAATAGCAATTATATCTACTCTATTGCCAAAAATGATTGCAGAGAATTTGTGCACCAAAAATACAAATAGTTAAGTAATAACTATAATAATTAACATTTCTATAGCACTTACTGCACTGTGCTAAGCACTTCACAAGTATTATCTCATTTGATCCTCACAACAACCCTAAGAGGTTGGTGCTATTATTACCTCCATTTTACAGAGGAGAAACCGAGGCAAACAAGTTAAGTAACTTGCCCAGAGTCACATGTGTAGTATGTGTCTAAGACCATATTTGAATTCAGATTTTCCTGACTCTAAATCCAGTGCTCTATACATTGTGCCACTTATGGAGATCCAACACACACAAAAAAAATGCCAAATAATGCCTCAAAACAACATTTTAAGAGAAAAAGATCTCTGAGATAGATTTGGACCTTACCATGGCAAAAGGTAGACTGATATAGAGGAGAGAGTCAGTCTTGGACTGAGGAAGATCCTGCCTTTTCCTACACCTGTGTGATCTTGGGCAAACATAAGATCTTCTGATCCTCTCGGTGCCTTCAGGCAGCTCTCCAGGGTCAGTTATAGATGAGTTGCCAATCAGCTGTAGTAGAGATTCTTTGACAAAGAGTTCCTCATATCTAGGTCTTTAGGGAAAAAAACAACCCTAGAGCTGAATAATATCCCCCTTGAAAATCAATGCTGGTGCAAAATCTGGAGTTACATCAAAGATAATAAATTTATATTGGATCAATGACATGTGAATGCATAAATTAATATTCCAGCTGAGAATTTAATTAAATGAGAAATGTATTGAATTTGTAATAAAAGATCTGGATTATGCCTACTGAAGAATTAGTTTGTGTAGCTCTCTGGAGATTGGGTAGATAATCCAAGCTGTCTTTGCTACTGTTCTCATATGTAGTATAAGAAAGGCACCTGGGGAGCCTGACCCACCCTCTGAAGCATATGTGACCCTCCTCTTGGTGATGGAATCCAGTCTGGCCCCCACAGCAGCCTCTGCAGGTATTGCCTCCTTTGGGGAGTGGAGCCAGGCAGATTCCTAGCTTCTGCATTACTGCTCAAGGACCGTAGAGCCCAAGGTCATGGCTTGGCCACTGCTCTACACAGCGTGATACCAAAGATAGATGCAGCCCAGATGAGTTAAAGCACAAATACACGCAGCTCAAATGGCATTACAACTAACCCACTCCTTGGGACTGCTCAAGTAAGTTGATTATACTCAAATTTTATTACCTTGAAATAAATGAACCAAAGGCTAGACCTGGAACCTCTGTCTCTATAGAGATTTCAGCCATGATGTCTTTGTTGGAACAGATTTTTGACGTAGAGATCAGGGGTGGCCAAAGAGTCCCTTCAGCCACATCTGGCTCTTTTACTGTTGAAGTAAAATGATAATAGTAATGATGATGATGATGATAACTTAGCATGTGTCATGCCTTTTAAGATTTGCAGAATGCTTTACAAATATTATCTCATCTGATCCTTACAACAACCCTGTGAGGTAGGTGGATTATTATTCCCATTGTACAGTTGAGGAAACTGAGGCAGACAGAATCTTAGTGACTTGCCCAGGATCATACATCTAGTAAGTCTGAGGCCATATCCAAACCCAGGTCTTCCTGACTCCAGGCACAACATGCCACCTAACTGCTTATAATAAATTGGAACATGTTCCAGGACTGTTTGAATGTGCAAATTTTTATGTTTCCAAATATAAGGAAAGAGGACATTCAACCATTCTGGATGAGTGTTCAGGACACAATGATGTCAAGCAAAGCAATACTGAAATACATTAGAACTCTGATCAATGTAATGATGTTTGCCTCAGTTTCCTCATTGGTAAAATGAACTGAAGAAGCTCATGGCAAACCACTCTAGTATCTCTGCCAAAAAAACTACAAAACAGTCATGAAGAGTTGGACATGATTCAGCTACAAGAGCAACGATGGAATAATTACCTGTAACTTCTGTATGCCTCCCTCTTCTCTAAAGAGAATGAGGTCCAGAATGAGACATATTGGGTCAGACAGCCTCCGCTGGGCTCCTCTAGACCTTTTGGTTTAGAGGAATGGTTGTAACAGGGAAGAAAGAATCATTAGGAAATTACAACTATATTTGGAGGTGAGCATTGCTAAAACATTTTTAAGAATGTTAAGGGCCAGTGGACAATAACCATTGACAAACCAGCAGAAATGGAATTTCTAGTCATCTATTGCAGAATAAATTCATTTTAAAGGCATGCTTTTTTCAATCAAAGAAACAGCCCCTGTAAGATTGACTCTACTACATAAAAAATAAAAACAGATATAGCTGCTGTCCCACTTAGCTCCCATTCATCTCTCTTTTTATCTTTTTCCTCTCTCACTCTCTTTTTTCATTATCTCTTACTCTCTAATTCCTCTAAGTCTTCTCTCTTCATCTCTCAATCTCTCTTTTCTCTAGTTCTCTGACTTTTCTTCCCATTGCCCCTCTCTCATTCTATTCCCTTACCATTCCATCCTTCTTTTCTCCTCTGAACTCTTAAGAATCTGTTTTGCTAATATACAGGATAGTTTAGTGTTTCTCCCATTCTGCCATGAGTTGAGGCCAAGTGGGTTCCATGGTACACATTGAAGGCTCTCCAGTTGGGGAACAAAAGAAGGCACTGACATGAAGCTCCAAGCACTTAAGAGCCAACAAGTCCTGACAGATTTTCTGAACTAAAAGGCCAGAAATAGGGAGAAGATGGGACCTAGAATAGAAGGCCAGCACCAAGAGCAAGAACAGCATCCTGAGGGATGAGCAAAGAGACATGGTTCAGTAATGTATCCATTGTCACACAGTCAATACATGTCAAGCCAAGATATCCTGACTCCACATCCAGCATTCTTTTCCACTGGAGCATACTGCCACCTCAATGACGTTTACAATGCTTCCTCAATTTCCTGGGTGTATGTGTGTGTATGTACCTCACTTTCCCCAGTTCTCCTGTCTCCTCTCCTCTCACTACCCCTGTTCTCTGTAGAAATGGTGTCTCCACCCACCAGCTCAAGGGCATGTCAGATTCTCCCCATCATTCCTTTCATTCTATCAAATATCCAGAGGACATAGTCACTTTCCATCAAGTTTCCTTCCACTTTCTCATCATCAGCCATTTCTCTGCCCATCAGAATCAATCCCAGAGAAATACTTGCCCCTTCTTGCCTCCTCCATCTTATAAGCAATAAAATTATCAGGAAGGTAGGGATTTATCAGATTCTCTACTTTAAGCAATATGAGACCTCCACCCCATGCCCAGATAGTCAAAACCTGATACATCTTGCCTCTGTACCACTTTTGTAATCTGTTTTAGGAAAGCATCATCCCAATCTTACATCTGGCCAGGCCATCTGTAATGTACACACCTGACTTGCTTCTCTCTTTTGATCCACCCAAATGTTCTCACCAGTGTTTCTGCATCAATCTTCGTGGCTTTTGGTCCAGAAGTACATAGGGCTTCATAACATACAATGCTACTCTCTTCTCTTTATTTCTGTTTCTTTTGAACAAGATATTCCATCCCATCAAGATTGTGTCATTCTATAACAAAAAAACACCATCTGTGCCCTGAGTCCTTCAATATGCTATTCAGGACTTCAGATAGAGATCTATTAAGGCTAAAAACCCTCCCTTTCAAAATACAGAACTCCTCTGGAGGATTAAACCCATCTTCATTCATACTTGTCTCTGAATTTCTATATTCAGATAACCAGGTTTCTTTCAGCAATGCTCTGATCTTTGGAAGCAGGAAAATCAGTGTTGATAGGGAGGAGGGGGTAGATTAGAGGAGAGGTAATTTTGAATTGAGCATTTCCTGCATGTGTGTTCATCCTTCATTGCCAAAGAAGACCATGCCATCAGAGAAGTAATGACATGACTTGCACTTGACTTTGTTTTGAGTGAGGGAGGGCTGTGCAGGTCACCAGCCTCACTTCTCCTCCAGAGCCATCTGAATCCAGTGACCAGATATTCATCAGGATGAGTAGAGATGACCCAGGATGAGGCAACTGGAGTTAAGTGACTTGCCCAAGGTCACACAGCTAGTGAGTGTCAAGTGTCTGAAGTGAGATTTGAACTCAGGTCCTCCCAACTCCTGCACTGGTGCTCCATCCACTGTACTACCTAGCTGTTGCTGCATTTCCTGGAAGGGCAAGCCTGGATAAAGTAATACAGGGAGCTTCAAGGACCAGGGGGCAGCACCAGAGTATAGAGAGGGAAACAGGAGGACAATAAAAACAAACTATTGCTTTGATACCGCCCCAGGTGCCACTGAAGTCATATAGGAAGCTTCTTTAGGTGAAGTTTTCCTTTAAAAATAAAAATGGAGGGAACCACAGTAATAATAATAATATTCTTATGTCATTATTATAATAGCCAACACTTATATAGCACATTAAGTTGTGCAAAGTGTTTTACATATATTATCTCATTTTATCTTCACAGCAATCCTAGGAGGTAGGTGCTAGTACCGTGTTCATTCTACATATGAAGAAACTGAGGTGGACAGAGGTGAAGTCACTTGCCCAGGATTACCCAGCTATTAAGCATCTGAGACTAGACTTGAACTTATGTCTTCCTGACTTCAAATCTAGTGCTCCATATACTGGTACTATCTAGCTGACAGTGAGGGAGATTATAAGGATGTGGCCAGCAAAGGCATCCTTAACTTGCTTTCCATGTCTGTCTTAAGCCGGGATGCCCAGAAACAAGTTTATCCTCTCTGATCAGACTGTCACTTTTAATCCTTACACCTGAATTTGTTGTTGCTGTGGTGGTGATGGTGGTGGTGGTGGTTTTGTCACTCCTTCAGACTACATCTTTGTAACTATCTTAATTCATTTCCTAGAATACCAGGATTCTGTAATATTTCCAAATCTTTGCAAAGTTATGGTTTAAAAAAATCGTTTGGGTATTTTGTAATAAGCACTGGCACTTCAGGACTCTAGCATTTCAGCACCTTACCATGGTGTTGCATTGTGCACAACTAACTCCTAATTAGCAAAAAGGTTACAGTTTTGTAAAATATGGTAGCTGCCTTCAGTCCAATAAAAATATGTAATATACAGAGAAAATATGAATAATGAGACCACTGGCAGGGGGTTTGGGTAGGGGTGGGGATTCATTATTTGCATTAATGAGGACCTGACTATACTTCATATCTAGAATTCTAAAGGCCAGATACTTATTTGGAAACTCTTTGTAACATTGGTGCACATTAAAACTGGAGTATAAAATCCTATTATATGATGTTATCTGTTGATTACAGAGATGAGTTGCCTGAAGGAGCCTATGGAAAAAATGTTTAAGCTTGTGTGTGGTTGGAAAGACCAGAAGAGTGATTTTTATCAAACTATGTTTCTTCTTTTCCCTGGAAATTTCAAACCTTTTTATTGGTGCAATATGTACTAGTTGTTCTAAAGAGGAGTATGTTAGGAGGAAAAAAGGAAATAATCAGGATTGTTTATCATGCCTTGATCCATCACCAGCAAGTTAGTCACTAGGTAACTTATTAAGTCTTTGGGCATGGTAACTTGTGAAACTGATTAAGAAGTACCAAATGGCCCTTAGTCCTATGCAGCCTTCTTCCGTTTCCAAGTGATGATAGTAGAGAAAAGAAAGCAAAAAACTCTAAAAATCACATCATTTTTAGAACATCTACAAAGATTAATTTTTGTTGTTTTTTCTGTCATGTCTGACTCTGTGAACCCATCTGGGGCTTTCTTGGCAAATATGCTAGAGTTGTTTGCATTTCCTTCTCTAGTTCATTTTACAGATGAGGAAACTGAGGGAAACAAGGTAAAGTGACTTTCCCAGGGTCACACAGCTAGTAAGTGTCTGAGGGTATATTTGAACTCAGGTCTTCCTGACTCCAGGCCCAGGCTCTATCCATCACACCACCTACCTACCTCTAAAGATTAATTTGACTGTTGATATTCTAAATAGGAGGATCTTTGTTCAGTAACCAACATAACTGTTATCTAGTGAAAAAACTAAACACTTTCACATAGACATTTTTTATATAAATGAAACTGAAAGAGGCAAAGAACTTGCAGCTAAATGAAGGAACTCCTAGGTTCTGTTTAGAGAAGCAAATAATGGAATTAATTATGTTGATATCATTGTGGGCCCCAAAGCAAAAAGAAACTTCATTTCATGGGACCCTTGATCATCACTCCTTACATTGTTCATAGTGAATAGAGGTAAAAGGATGAACATGAAGATCAATGGATGTAGGGAAGCATCATGGGATGGCAGAGTATGGGACTCAGTAATAGGAAAACCTGAATTCAAATCCCACCCTAACATTTCTTAGTTGTGTGACCCTAGGTAAGTCACTCCTTTGTCTCAGTTTCATCATCTGTAAAATAATAATATAATTGTGATACTCAAAAAAGATAGTGGTTGATAAAAGTGTTTTTAAAAAGTCAGGTAGTATTAAAAAGAATAGAGAAATTCTTACAACTTGATAGAGTCCTACAAAGTAAATCAATATCATATTTGGTGACTAAGTATAAAAAGAGGCACAGAGAAATACAAGGGAAAATGTTTGAAAATGTGGCTCAGGACTGAGAAATGAAAGAAGTCAATGATTTGTAGACTTTTCCAAAGTCTCATACCTCTGTATCATGAACATTTTCCTCAAGGAGAAAGTCAGAGATATAAAACTGAGAAGCTCCAAAACGACACCACCAGAAAAGAGAAAGAAAGGAAAGAAAAGAAATTAGCTATTTTTTAAAGAGCAGAATATGACTAGTTATTGCTGTGGGAGGCATTTCAGAATCTGCTGTATGCATTCAGACCATCAAATTGTTAAAACAAAAGTCAAAGCAATAAATTAAAAGATAGAGATGGAAAAAAAATACCACATGCAATTACAACAGCTCTAGCCTAGACTATTTAAACATACCATTGACTTTCCAAAAAATGGGAATAGAACATTGACTTTAATTACTTCCATTTCTTAGAGAAGTGTAACTACTGTAAAGCAACTGCCATAACAAGGAGGCTAAGAGAATCCAGAGACTACTTTTCTAACAATTGGTTTCTTTGTCAAGCAGAGACAAGCTAGTGAAGGGCAGCACCAGGTTAGAAGAAAAAACTCATTTACAAATCATTATGGAGGAGGAAAATGGAAGATTTTATGACCAATATTGCCTCATTAACACCACAAAAAAATCAGTGGAGGAGAGGTTGCAGAAAGCTTGGCAGGAGAACCAACAAGACAGATCATCCCAAGAGTATTTATAAATGGAACTGTAATGACAACAAAGAGAAATGAAATGGAATAGATCTTTCAGTGTTTCTATAGCAAGCTCTTCTCATCATAAGTACTACATTTGGAATCTTTAACACCTCAATACCCAATGTGGTCTACGAGGAAGAGGAAATGGCACTCTAGAAAATAAAGTTGAGAAAAGCATATGGAACTGAATAGATAAATACAGAGGAAAACGGTGCTGAAAGCAGCACAGTTTTAAGGATAAATTCTCAAGATTTCTCCAGGGGAGATCACAAAAGAATGGGAAAAATCAATAACAATAATAATATCCTCAACCCCAAAAAGAAATAAAACCTAGAAGACTAGGTACAGGAACCATACACCTACTTCCTTATAACTATAAAATCTTGACCATTCTGGGTATTGATTTGCTCATGTTTAAAATAAAGGAGGATTATGAAGAATTTAAAAGGAAAGAAAGATTAGGAAGATTATGATAAAGAGGAAGCAGGGAGAAAAGAGAGGGGAAAATATAAGATGGAGGGAAACACGCAATTATTTATCATAAGGATGAATGTGAATGGAATGAACTCACCTACAAAATAGAAAAGAATAGTAGAATGGATTAAAAAGCAGAGACAATATGTTGTTTATTAAAAAAAACATGCTTGAAACAAAGACACACACAACTAAAATAAGGAGTTACAGCAAACTCTATTATGCCTCAGTTAAACTCAAAAAAGCAGAGGTAGTAATCATGATTTCAGACAAAGCAACAACAAAAATAAAGTTGCTTGAAGACATTAATAAGGAAACTACATTTTCGCTAAAGGGGACCTTTTACTGATTTGTTGCTCAGTCATTTTTTAGTCATGTCTGACTCTTCATAACCCCATGTGGGGTTTTCTTGGCAAAGACCCTGGAGTGGTTTGTGATTTCCTTCTCAAGCTCATTTTATATATGGGAAACTGAAGCAAACAGGGTTAAGTGACTTGCCCAGGGTCACACAGCTATTATATGTCTGAGGCTGAATTTGAACTCATGAAGATGAGTCTTCCTGACTTTGAGCTTAGAACCCTACACACTGGACCACCTAACTGCTCCCAAGAAAGAGACCTTAGATAATGAATTAATTTCAGTGTTTAACATATATGCTCTAAGTGTATGCATATTTAACATATATCATCTAATAAAAAGAAAAGATAAACTAGTTACAGGAAGGAATAAAGAGGAAAACTATAATAGAGGATGTCAACATATCCTTTTAGAGCAAAAACCAAGGGAACAAATGCAAGGTGTCTATAGTCATATGAAAAAATTTCCAAATACCTAATAATTAAGGAAATACCAATTAAAGCAATTCTTTAAATGAACCTCATGTCCATCAGATTAGAAAAGTTGGCCCCAAAAAGGGAAAATGACAAATATTGGAGGGAGTTTTGAGAAAACAGGCACATTGATGCACTCTTGATGGAGATGTGAATTGCTCCAACCATTCTGGAAAGTATTTGAACTATGCCCCCCCAAAATTACTAAACTGTGCATATTTTTTGACCCAGTGTTACTGCTACTAGGCCTATATCCCAAAAGAAACACAAAAGAGAAAAATGTACAAACTGACAAAATACATTTATAGCAGTTTTTTTGTGGTGGCAAAGCACTAGAAACTAAGGGGGTGCCATCACCGGGGAATGGCTGGATGAGTTATGGTCTATGTATATGATGCAATACCATTGTGCTATGTAAGAAATGATAGAGAGGATAGATAGAAGCAGCACAGTTACCAAACTGGTCTTCCCATTTCTCTCACATTTCCTAGGTCCCACACCTCTCACTCTGTTCCCATGAGACAATGGCAGAGTGCACAAAGAGAATTAGGTGTGGCTAGACAATGGAAGGATTGTCCCAATCACATTCTATGTGAACTTGCTGAATTCCCCTAGAAGACCATCAACTCTCTCCGGGCTGGGATAGGGCCCCTCTTAGCATTCGCAGCTTCTCTCCATGCTCACCTCAGTTGTCACCTCCTAGACAAAGGCTTTCCTGCTTCCACCCACCCTAAATGACTCTGTGCAGCTCTGCCTCTTACATCTGAATCAAGATATCACCTTTGCAATGTCATTGGTCCTCTTTGGAGAATGAAAGAAGAACAGCAAGTGCTGGTGCTCTGTCCCTTCTCACATTACCTTGTATTTACTAGTATGTTTACCAACAGGGCAGCTAGGTGGTGCAGTGGATAAAGCCCTGGGCCTGGAGTCAGGAAGATCCACCTTCCTCAGTTCAAATCTGGCCTCAGACACTTACTAGCTATGTGACCCTGGGCAAGTCACCTTATCCTGTTTGTCTCAGTTTTCTCATCTATAAAATGAGCTGGAGAAGGAAATGGCAACCATTCCAGTATCTTTGCCAAGAAGACCCCAAACAGGGTCACAAAGAGACCTACAAAAAAACTCTCCCTTCTTTCTAACTTCCCTATTACCATTAAGGGTGCTACTTTCCTCCCAATCACCCAAGCCCACAAGGGCACCATTATCAAATCCTCAGTCTCACACTCCAGAGCCAATCTGGTGATAAGTGCTGTCAATTCTACTTCTACTACATCTTTTATAAATCCCCTCTCTTCTGCGACCCTGTTAGCACCTTGGTGAAGGTTCTCATCACTTTGACCCTATACTGTTGGGATAGCCTCTGGTTGGTCTCTCTGCCTCAAGTGTTTCCCCACTCCAGTCTGTCTTCCACTCAGCTGGCACACTGATCCTTCCAAAGCAGACTTGTGACTTTGTCACCTCTCTAATAATTCAATGCCAGTAGCTTCCTGTTGTCGTTTAGATCCAATGTACAATCCTCTGTTTGGCTTTTACAGCCTTTCATAACCTAGCCTCTTCTGTCTTTCCTTAATTCCCACTAAGTACTGTTACATACAGTGACATTGGCCTCCCAGCTGTCCCTTTACACACACCACCTCCTGAATAAGAGCTCTCACTAACTGTCTTCCAGGTCTGGAACTTTCTCCCTCCTCATCACCCCCTTCTCTGGAAATAAGCTGCCTCTCCCAGTTTAAGTTCATCATCTCTAATCTCATCACCATGCAGTTGACCCACAATACCTCCCTGGACTTCCCGTCCCCCTGATTAGAGAGCTGGAGGGTAGAGGACCAAACTCCTCTCAATGCCTTTCTTCATAGAAGGCAGAAATCGACCTTTGGGATTCACACCATTCTGTATCTACTGCTCTGCATCCCCTCCCCTCTTTACTTCCTCCTTTTGTGTATTGTCTTCAACACCCCCCCCCCCCCCCATTAGATGGTAAACTCTTTGAGAACAAATACTGTCTTTTTTTTTTATTGTATCCCTAGCTCTTAGCTCAGTGCTTTGCACATAGTAGGAACTTAATAAATATTTATTGGATTAAACTGGATTCCTTTAAGTCTCAACTAAAGTCCCACCTTCTATAAAAAGTCTTTGCCATCCTCTGATCTTAGTACCTTTAGTAACTTTCCTCCTAAACTACTCCCAATTTACCATATATGTACATGTGTATATATTTTTTGCATATAATTGTTTGCATGGTGTCTCCCTCATTTGACTGTAAACATCTTCAGAGTGAGGACTAAATTTTGCTGTTTTCATTTCCCCAGCACTTTTCATAGTGGCTGGCACAAATGGTAGTTGACTGACTGACTGACTGCTTCCTCATCTGTAGAAGAAGGTGCTAAAATATAAAATGGCAAAGAGAACAAAAAATGGAAATATTCCATGTTGAATGAACTGTAAGGGGAAAAGCCACATTCATACACTGTCTGTAGAGCTCTGAATTTGTCCAACCATCTTCGAAAAAAAAGATATGGAATTACTTGAGAAAAATCACTAGGTCAGTTGACTCCAGCAATCCCTATATGGGACATATATACATCAAGAAAGTCAAAAATAGAAAGAAAGCCCCAATATATGCCCAGATATTTCTAGTAGTACTTTTTATGGAAGGAAAAAAAAAAAACAAGAAAGAAGACACCAACTAGGTTATGGCTGAACAAATTATGATATATCAATAGTATGGAATGCAATTTTGCTACTTATTTGATCCTAGAAAAGTCCCTAAGCTTTTCTCAGATTCAGTTTTCTCATCTGTAAAATGGAGATAATAATAGCACCTATTTCACAGCATTATTAGGAGGATCGACTGAGATAATATGTATAAAGCTGTTATTATAATTATAAGAAATAAAGAATGTGAGGGGTTCAGCAAAACACGGGAAGATACATGAACAGATACAGAGCAAAGAGGCAGAATCAGTGGAAGAATATACTCCAAGACGACATTAATGTTAAAAACAAAGGGCAACCGAATGTTCATTGTAATGACCATGTTCTCTGGGACCCAGAGAACATTTCATAAAATACACTCCCCTCCTCTCAGGAAGAGGGGAACACTACAAGTGTGGAATGTTGCACGCCTGTCAGATGCCACATTGCTTGGTTTGGATTAACTGGAGTTTTGAATTTTAGATTTGAGGTTTGTGTTTTTTAGTTATAAGAGGGTTCAGTGGGAAATGAAGCATAATCTGGAAACAACAGTGGAATAAAAACAGAAGATATATAAAACTCTTCAAATAAAAAATGAGGGCAGTAGACTAAAAAAATCTTTAGGATGTTTTCCAGGTCTAAATAGGACGATTCTGTGATCCTAGTCTAGCCCTTCCATTTTTGAAGTGAGAAAACCAGGGCCCAAGGAGGTTACTTACCCAAAGTTATGAAGCTTGAATATGTAGAGCTCTACTTGAAAAAGTTGTGATATTATTTAAAAGGTAACAAATAAATGGTTTTAGCCCCCTACAAAGTAAGGAAATATAGTTATTCCATAAAGAGTAAACATGTTCTCCATTCAGCCTGACTCAGATGGTGGGGAAATTATTTATTGTCTGCCCTCCAACAGCAATGAGAGACATGTTAATGTCTTAGAAGAGGAAGTAGAGTAGCATTGTGGAAAGAGCAGTGGATTTGGAGTCAGAAGACCTGGTTCCAAAATGCAGGCGTTTTCCTTCCTAACTGGGTGACCTTGAACAACAATTTCCCCTTTCCAGCCCTCAGTTTCTTTGTGAAACAAGGGGGCTGAACTAGATGACCTCAAAGTCCCCTTCCGGTTCTGAACCCAACAATTTTCCCAAAGTGCTTTTTTCACCAATTTTTTCCCCCTTTTTAATCCTAGGGATTCTTCTCTCACATATATATGTATGTATGTATGTATGTATGTATGTATGTATGTATGTATGTATGTGTGTGTGTATATATATATATATACACACATATATACATCCACATGTATGTTATACACACACATGCAATACAGTCCAGCCTTGAACAGAAAAACAATTTATGAAACTGAAAAGTCATCTTGTGTATGCCAAGAACTCGACAATGCATTTCATATAAATATTTAAAAAGAAGTCCATTTATGAACACAGCTGGGGCTGGTGATTTATGGTAACAATTACCCTTTCAATTAAACATTTTGCTTTCAGTTGCAAGAAACAGATTGTGATTGTGTCGAGCTGTGAGACCATAAAGCAAACAGCCAAGCTGAGCACTGCACAGTGTGTAGTGATGCCTTTTCCTTGTCTATCCATTGGCAGGGCTAACACTGTTGTGTCTGAGACAAAGCTAGAAGGGACACGCTGTTCTGGGGCTATGAGGTGCACTTATGGGAAGGCCAGACAGTTGTCGGTAGCAAACCAGTGAATACGTGCTGCCATTGGGTTCTGAGAGCACCTCTACTTGGTGGTGGATTCTTTTCTGTGGTTGCTGATATGACTGACCAGGGAAAAGGTCATGGTGGAGCCATCAGCCCTGTCCATGCTAGAGTCTAGGCAGACTCCACTGATTAGTGATGCTAACAGTCCCCAAGGTGGTTAATCAATGCCTTTTGCTCCAAGAGTTGTTTCATTCTTCATATGCTACCAAACCTTCCCCATACTTAGCCTACCAGAAGTAGAATTGGGCCTGGATAAACAGCCATAGCCACCAGAAAGTACTCACCCACAGAATCAGAAGTGTTCTGAGGCTATTTTACTCCAGATGAAGAAATCCAGGGCCTATTTTCACTAAAGAGAGATTTAAATGGACCCCAAGGGCTCATTCAGTAAAATACAGTGGGGGTACTGGTAAATGGCTCTTCCAGGACTCAATATTTTTCTCTGTGAAGAACTAAAATTGGGGGGAAAAAAGATTCATGGGGACCTTTGAAACCAGTACACCTACACACATGACTATACATACCCCAGGAAAGTGGAAATTAGAAAATAATTATTGTCTACATCAGCTCACATGAGGGACCCTATTGGGCAGAATCAATTGGTTATTAATAATTAATGATTAATTTTTTAAGTCCTCAGTGCCTAGCACAGTGAGTACTTAACAAATACTTGATATTGGATTGGATTGGGTTGGGTTTGATTGAATTGGAATAGGAATTAGAAAGCCAACAGCTGATTCTAAATAAGTCATTTGTCAGCTGGAATCTAATGAGTTTCTGAGCTTCCTTGGGTTTTGCCCAGTCATTTCTGAGGTACACCTGTATTCAAAGTAAGACTTTAATTTCTTCCCCTATTAAACACAGAAAGAGATTTAAATAAGCAAATGGAGTTGAGTTCAACATCGTTAGAAGATTATCCTACAATCAAAACCACATAACTTTAAATGACCATTGGTAAGGATCTGGAGGCGGTGGGATTTTTTTCTATTTTAATGGTTTTTATTCTGTCATTATAGTTGGAGGGGAAGGTATTAAGGGATAAAATTCTGATGTGTTTGTACCAGTTACCTCCGCTCTAGTTGGCTATCAGATGGATGATTTAGAAAACTAAGAAACATCTCTTTGTATAAAAAGGAGAAAGTCTATAATAGTCATTTTTTTTTGCTTTCTTCTTTCATTTTTGCTTTCTTCCTTTTATAGATTCTTAGAGTTCCTGGAATGATTTTTCAACATTGTCTCTGGTATGTTTGCCCGCGGGGCTCCAGTTCAGACTTGAAAGATTAGTGTTTCAGAATGGGAAGACATTACAGAATGAATCTTTGTATAGAGGGGGAATGGTGCCTTTACATACACCCAGGGCAGGCTCGGTGTGGTGGGAATCATCTGGGTCTAGTGACAAAGAGGTTGGAGTGCTCGTATGCTTACCTTCCCATCAGACAGAATTGAATGTTGGCAGCAGGAGGCTGATATTAAGCATCACCCCTTTTTGGCCCCTCAGAGATCTTCTGTAGGGGAGGGACTATTCCAAGTGGTTCCCTTCTAGCCACTTCACCTCCCCAAACCTGTACCTGAAATAACTGCTCTCCTTTCCCTCTATCTTTCTTTTATACTACTGCCTGAAGAATTGAGACTCCAAATCCCTGATAGCATCCTTCATTTACTGATTAGAGCTTCGTGGGTCTGCTACCTGAAGAGAGAGAAGATAATCCACATTGTTTTCCTGGCCTCCATGATGTTTCCCATCACCCAATGATAATGATAGTTGCTATTCACATGGTACCTTAAGATTTACAAAGCACTTTACACAGACTTTGGATCTTTCGATCACAGCCTACCATGAGGTAGGTGCCATAGGTATTATAATTCCCATTTTACAGATGAGGAAACTGAGACACCGAGAGGTGAAGCAACTTGTCTATGCTCACACAGCTCTCAAGTGTCAAAGACAAAATTGGAACCCAGATTTTTCTGACTGCAAATCCAGCATTCATTTCACCTAAAGGCAGTTAGGTGGCTCAGTGGATAGAGCACTGGACCTGGGTTCAGGAAGACCTGAGTTCAAATGCTTTCTAAGCTGTGCTATGTCACTTTTGACATATCACTTCACTTTTGTGGTCCTCAGTTTCCCTATCTATGAAAGTGGGGGATTGGACTGGATCTCTAAGGTGTCTTTCAGCATTTTTTGCTGCTCTTTAGTCATTTTTTTAGTCATGTCTGACTCATTATGGAATTTTCTTGGCAAAGATACTGGAGTAGTTTGCCATTTCCTTCTCCACAGATGAGGCAAACAGGGTTAAGTGACTTGCCCAGGGTCACACAGCTAGTAAGTATCTGAGGCTGAATTTGGCCTCAGGTCTTCCTGACTCCAGACCCAGTGCTCTATCCACTGAGCCACCTAGCTGCCACTCTTTCAGACCTAGATCCTCTGATCCAATCATCTGGTCCCTCTGACGATAGGACCATTAGAGCTTGTGATGTAATGAGTTAAGAGGAAGCATGTTCCCTGGAAAGTGATTTCTGAGTTATAGTGAGGGAATCTGTATGTGACAAGACACCAGCTTCAGGCTGCTGACTCCTGAAGTCTTTTCTGCTACCAGACTCAAAGACTTCCTCAGGACCTGTGTGACAATCTCTACTCCTTTTCTCTCTCTCCTACCCCTCCTCACTGGGGTGAGATCCAACAGCTGTCATGAACACAATATAGTCACTTAGAATTCTCCAGGTATGCATCTATTGGTTCGTTATCAAGCATATATGAAAGTATGTGTGTATACATACTTATATGCATGTATGAACACACACACATATGTCTTCCCCATTTGAATGTAAGCTCCTTGGGAAAAGCAGTTATACCCTCTAACTACAGTCCTGTCACATAGTAGGAATTTACTGAATGCTTGATGATAAACTAT
Source organism: Notamacropus eugenii (assembly GCF_028372415.1). NCBI lineage: Eukaryota > Metazoa > Chordata > Mammalia > Diprotodontia > Macropodidae > Notamacropus > Notamacropus eugenii. Next base: position 697,208,113 of record NC_092872.1, on the reverse strand, counting down.
ACTCATACATGCACACATGTATATGTGTATACATTTGTGCAAAATGCTGTATATACTTACATATGTACTTCTATATTATGCGTATATATGTGCTCATATACATGTACTTGCACACACACACAAAGAACAAAGCTGTTAGAAAGTGCTCTGGGCTTGGTGGAGAGCAGGGTACAAACCTTCCTAAGTCTGAGTTTTCTCATCTGTAAAATAGGGAAAATACCTGAACTTGAAGTGCAAGCAAACTAACGAATATAAAGTGCTTTGTCGGCCAAATGTACACCTTATTATTACAAGCCCAATACAGATTGATCATCACAGCTCCAATGAGTCATTATAGTCCAACTGTGGCAAACTTAGCAAACAAGTCTTTTTTCGGCACCCCAAGTTCAACACCTGCTGGCCCAGGTCCATTTCAGCCTATCAGGGGAGTCTGCTTCTCTTCTTAATTCACTTGGCTTTCATATCCAGCCTAAAATAGAATTCCTTCTCTAAACTCTCCCAGTCACTAAGGAAGCAGGTCCCTTCTCTCTGGCTTTCTGGCTTCCATCATGTCCCCCTCCTCTTCAGGCAGAATGGCATCCTAGGCCTAGTACCTTGGAGTCTCCAAGCCTCGGAAGACATCACTCTTTTCCTTCCCACTTCTAATCTCTTTTTCTTGCTACCCATTGTTCCCTAAGTGTCTCTCATCTTTTGCTTGACTGAGTCCTGGCCAACGGTCCAGAGGAAGCATCTGGCTTCTCTGCTAGCCCTTCATTCCAGTCAATTAGTGAACACAAACAGCCATTCACAAAGCATCCACAGTTACCTACAATAAAGAACGTGTAAGCAGGCTAAAAGCCATGGGTACATCTCCTAATCTTATCTCCTGCATAAAATATCCTAGCTTAGGGAAAAATGTGCAAGTAGTAACAGAGTCATTTGGTCCTCCCTGGTCCCTTGTCTAGAGGGTTCAAACAAATCTATAAACTCTTGGTGACAATCAATCATTGTTATTACTGGCAGGTCATAAATCTTCTTATTAGAAAGATTTCATATTATTTTACAGGGAAAGAAATTGACATACTAGGAAATTGAATGTCTTGGTCATAGAATGGGAAAACTAGAATAATGATCATTCACATCTATATAGAACTTAAAGGTTTGTGTCTTTTATTGTATGGTAGATGATATATTGTGCTCTCCTTTACAGGTAAAGAAACTGAGGCTCAGAGAGGTTATTTGGTCAGGGTTACATGGTATTAAAAATGACCTGCAACTCAAATCCAGATCTTCTGAATCTAAGTCCAGAGTTCTTTTTGCACTATGCCCATCCCCCTTAGTCTCAGTCCATGCCAGAACCCATCAGGATAGCGGAGTGGGGGGAGAGACAACTTCTAAGTTCATTCCACTCCTTTCTTTTCCCTCAACCCCTGATCTGGACTACCCCAGAACCCCCCTCCAGGATAGCCAGGTGAGAACATTGCCACTAAGGGTTCCCTATCCACCTTGCCTTCCCCCTCACCTGGACTACTTGTCTGGCCACAGGGTTTTTGAATGACAGTGGTCAACAACTTGATTCTTTCTGATGAAAAGGAAAACCAACAGGCCTTCCCCTCAACCCTTCTATACTATTCAAGTAGTATACGTGTTAAATGTTAGTTCTCTTTTGCCCTGGGCCAAAGTCCTGGTGGCCCTAGGCTAGTTATCCATTCAAATGATGTTAACCTAATAGAAAGTTTTCCATCTAAATTCTAGCCTTACAGTCAATTTTGGCTCCTGCCTCATTGAGTTTCATTAAACAACCTGTCTACAAAGATAAGATTTATTTGATGATTATTTAGTTACATGAGCTCCCACAAAGCAAGATCTTAAATCAGCAGAGAGGTGATTTGTAAACATAGCTCATTCTGTTTGACTATAGAAGCAGAACTAAGTTTCTCAGATACTCTCAGACAGGAGATCTTACACCCAACTGCCAGAAATCAACTCAACTTCAATCTGGCATTCCATTGCTAGGGTCAACGGCAACAAGAAAAAAGTCTAATCAAGAGGGTGGTTCTGAATTTGTGCAGACTTAGTGTTCTGTCAGATCTCCCATTGGCTGTGCCCTTCCTCTCACAAGTAATGTTTCCGATATTTAAAGTGATTAACCCATGTATGTAAATTTAAGGTCTTAACTGCTAAGCAAAGATTTCAGAAAAAGCTCTCTTACCATTTTTAATAATGGAAAATTAACATTGCCAGAGGATCAAAAATCTACCTTTACTAGCTCTTTCTATAACATAGGAATTATTTAATTTATTATCCAAGCAATATATTACTGAATGGCTGGAAAGATACAAAAGAAAAGGCATAGTTCTTGACCTCAGAGAGCTTAAAACCTTGTGTCAGAGACTCTCATGTCCCAAAAATTAGGAGGTTTTTCTGACTCTTCGATAAGCCACCAAGCTCTATTGCCCTGCGGACTGGCCTAACTAGACTTCAACATATGTTAACAATACTTCCAGGCAGTGTTTGAGACACCTCTGAAATGCAGACAGGTATTATTATACAAAGAACAATTAAAAAGTATAATAGAGGAAGGGGAGAATAATCAGGACTAATGCTACTGAATATTTCATCACCTGACATTCCTAGTTCTTCCTCCCCTGCAGAGGTGGGGGCCTCAGGGTGTGGAACATTGCAAGCACTGTCAGACTTGACTGACATGTGGGTTAGTTTTGCCAAGTGCTTTTTTCCTCTTTATTATTTTTATTCTTTGTTATAAGGGATGGCCCTCTATATAGGGGCGGGGCAGGGATATATTTGGAATTGAAGATGGAATCAAAACAAAAGATACTAATAAAATTTGGGGTTGTTTTTTTTTAAGGAAATACTTACCAAAGGTTGCACAGTGAGTGGAGCACTAGGCTTAGAGTCAGGAAGCCCTGAGTTCAAAACCTACCTCAGACACTTACTACCTGTGTAACCCTGGGCAAGTCATTTAATGTTTGCCTCAGTTTCTTCATCTGTAAAATGGGGATAATAACACCTACCTCGCAGTGTTATTGTGAGGATCAAGTGAGATCAACCTTGTAAAGGGCTTAGCACAGAACCTGGAATTTATTAGGTACCACTTAAGTGTTAGTTCTTACTGTAACTATTACTCTGGAGCTCCTGAGTTTGCTTTTTTTCCACTGACATTTTCAGGCCCAAGTACTTATCAGGAAACTTCACTCTTCCAAAAACCCCTAGAAACGTTCTGGCAAAGGCTGAAATAGGTGAGCTACCAAATGTTATTTAAACCGGTATTTGAATGTGAAAATCCAAATAATGAGAAAGGGGAATTGGGAAGGCATTGTGACACCTCAAAGATGTAGCATTTCTTAGGATTTTGCCCCAGAGCAGAGTTTGCTTGAAGCTAGCACATAGTTATTCTGACCTGGCCAAGGCAAGTGCAAGGCAGTCCCCCACCCCATTCCCACCACTGCTACTCAGGAAACAAACATGGAAATGCTTAAGGTTGATGAACTCGTAAGCCATGGCATCACAGAACAGAGGTAGCAGCCACAGGAATCATCTGGCCCAAATTCTTCATTTTACAGATAGAAAAACTGTAGAAATTATTTACCCAATATCACCCAAGCAAGATAATGACAAAGCCAGGACTCGTCTTTGGCATTCACAAACATTCAATGTGAAAGAAATCTGTTCCGGACTTAAGTTATTACCTCCATTTATTCCCCTTAAGTCGACTCACTATGTAGGAAGACTTCCTAACAGCCTCTTGCTGCTGAATCCATGCTTCTCTTTCCCAATCAGTGTCTGTATGTTGCTTTACAAGGATTCTTGTCATTTCATTGTGCGCCTCTTTTAAGTAATTTCACCTCTGAGTCACTTTGCTCATGTGGAAAATCAGAACACCCGCTCAAATGACCTAATAAGACAAGAGCCCTGGAAAGTCTAGAGGAAAACCTACCATGTCATTACTGTGTCCTCCCCTCTATGAGCCTGGGCCTGTGTCCTTTATTTCCAGCTACCTCTCCCTTCTCTGCTACCACCCCCTTTCATATCCAGCAAATATCCCTGCTTTTCCAAGACAAGCTACATTCACTAAGTGCTTCTTGGTTTTCTAAATGGCTGGCCACACAATGCAAGCAAAAAACATGGTGGGCATTGTTAACAAATGTTGGAACTAGGGTATTTTCATTCATTCACTCTATCATATCAAACAAACCAACTTCTCTTTTCCATATATAAATTAGAAATATGTTCTTCTAGGTTTACTCAACTATTAGCACGGCAGTGACATTTTCAAATTTTGTACATCCTCAAGCATCTAGAATGTTATTTACATGGATCATAGGGTCATAGATTCAGACCTGGACAGGATATTGAAGATCAAATTCACCCCTTCATTTTAAAGATGAAGAAACCAAGGCCTAGACTTGGTGCTTAATAAATGTTTGTTGGATGAGAATGAATGAACCTGACTTTGGTAGTACATAAAAGGAAAGAAAAGCTACCAGTTTTCCTTTAATGTAATGGCTAATAGTATTTTTTTTTTTTTGCTTAGACTGCCAAACCCTTATATGAGCCTTCCTAAGACAAGGCGTATTTCAGACCAGTTCTTCTCATGGAAGAAAAAATAGGAGGTATTTACTCAATAGATGAAAGTGTCACTGGTGAATTTATCTTTGTGCTTTCTTAAGTAAGCATGTAAATCTGGGGCTTATTGTGCAGTATGTAGAATTAGACAGAACTATGTTTCTATGAGAATGAAGGACTGGATTCCTGAACCACCAATCTTATTTTAGCTGGGTATCTCTCTATCAGCATTCCAAAGCCTAGATTCCTGAAGTTGGAAAGGCTCTCAAAGTCATCGTCTAACCCATAAGCACGAACCCTTCTGTACCACCCCCAACAAGAGGGTCATTTCGACACCATTTGAAAACCCCCAAATATCTAGGTAAGCCTAAGCTAAGTATAGGGAGACATCATGGTTCAGGGGAAAGTATAATGGATTTGGAGTTAAAGGACCTGGGTTCAAGTCCTAGGTCTGCCTTTACTAGCTGTTGACCTTGGCCAAGTCCTTTTACCTTGCTACCCCTTCTGTTCCTCATCTTTGCTGGAGTATGTAACATCTAAGTATATAACCTTCAGCTCTAACGCTATAATCCTAGAACCTCCCAGGGCAGCCCACTCCTTTTCTGAGCAGCTCTCCTGAGGAAGTTCTTCCTTAAATTTCATAAAACCTGCCTCTCTTCAATCTCTTCATTGCTCCTAGTTCCACCATCCAGGGTCAATCAGATTAATATCTAATCCTTCTACAGAGCAGCTCTTCAAATACTTGAAGACTGTGATCATGTTCCCACCAAGTCTTTTCTCAGACTCAACTATGGTTTTGAGTCGCCTCCCCTTCCTGATTGCCGTTCTCTAGAAACCCCCTACTAGGTCAATATCCCTTCAAAAACATGGCACCCAGGATGGATCACTACACTCCTAATACTGTTGCAGAGGAGAATTTCTAACAGTTGGACTTTGAAATAACTCCTGAGTCCACAAACACCCTCTCCAGAAAGTATCTCCAGAGGAGACACTGCCTTGTTGCATCAAAATCTGCAAAAGCAGGATTCCTGTCTCACAAATGTCCTCAAAATGCCACAAACAATGCTAGTTTCCAAAGCATTTGCAGCATTGTTCATTAATGAGAAAAACTGACATATGGTCTATAGTTATAATTTTCCAAGACAATAGTTTTGAATCAAAAAATCTCCCTTAAAAAATAGACTTGAGGGGGTAAATAACTCTGTCTGGTGACATAGTCAAAATCTCCTTTACTGAAATGTTCCATTTTCTCACCCAGAATTATCCTTGGGCTTCATCCACACCAGATCACAGTTATACAGAGAATTGCCCATTTTCCAAACGTTGGCTCCCCACTGGTGCTAATGCAAATGCTAATCCCCATCAGATTCCCCACAGCTAGAATAAACATATGAACCCCAACAGACCTGATACATATGTACACAGTCAGATTGAGAGTCACATACTGTTCCTTAAGGTCTGGCTCTCCTCTCCCTAATCACTGTTTAAGAGAGAAAAACAGAATCTTTCCAACCCTCATTCAGCAAAGGGTGAGTATCTGTTCACTTTTGGAGGGGCAAATGGAGAAAGCAGTCAATCTGAAGGGACAAGAGATGTGAGATTGAAACCCAACTTGCCTTGGACAAGTGACAGTTATCCCTTCCATATCAGCAGGATTTGGGACACTGAACCCCGGATCTGGAAAATCTGCATAAAATTGTTTGGCCCTCCCTTCATACCAGAGAAGTCTGAGTGTTTTCTTTCCCTTTAAGGGGGTATTTACAGTATCTTATTGTAAAATTTAGTTAAATATTTGATCATAGGCCCTGTGTTATCCATGGCCTCTCAAAACTCCCCCAAAATTCCCATTTCATTTCTTATGTGGACCCACAATATACCAAAACCACAATGGGGAAAGTTGAGATATGGAAAGGATAACTGTATTTCTCTGTGAGACTCAGGTTTCTTACCTGCAGAAATAAGATGAGGGGTGGGGAGATGATCTCTAAGGACCTTTCCAGTCATCATTCCTGAGGTCAAAGTCACGGAGTATGCCTTCCCTTCACCTGAAACTAAAGGAGGGGAACTCCTTTTAGACAGCTATGCTCTGCAATGTCATTCACGTATGAGGGGGTAACTTGTACAGAAGCAGAAATAAAGATGTGAACTTCCAGAAGTGGGTTTCCACTCTGAATGTTCTCCTTTTGGCAGCATGTCAGTTTTTAACCTTGCTGGAATATGAGGTGTTTGGGGGGATGGCTGGATTTTTTTTCATAATTCATATAATTTTCCTTTTGTTCACTGAGTTCTTTCTTAGCTAAAAATAAAACCATTTCAGATAAATTTGTATCCAGGTGTCCTTCCAACACAGTGGGATTGTATAATCAATAGAATAGAAGCAGTCTGCTATATTCTGGAGTCTGCTTGGGGAATCCCTCACATATGCAGGTCATATAGCATCCCTGGGGCCTTGAAATCAGAGCTTGTCTTCTCTGTCTTAGTTCTGAATATCAAAGGGCAAAGGAGAGGGAATGAGGAGCACCATGGGAATGACAGGAAGGTGGCAGCCACAGCAGGAACTGGCATGGGGCAGCTGGGTCTCTGCCCACACACTGACATCCAGGAGAGTAGGGAAGAGAGTGATTTCTCCCCCAAGGGGTACAGCATCATCTACCTGATTGGTCCATCTTCCCAATGACTTTCTGTGCTTCACAACAGGACCCTCTACCATGCGCAGGAGTGGGCATATTTTCAGGACCTGAGTTTGGCCTCAGACATTTATCATGTGGGTGACTTGGGGCAAGTCTCTTAACCTCTCTTTTCCTCATCTGCAAAATGGGGATGATAATAGCACCTACCGCACTGGCTTGTGAGGATCAAAAGAAGTGGCATAGATAAAGTGTTATGCATACGTTAAAGTGCTATAAAAACTCTAGCTATTATGATTAGGTAAGTATCATTATTAAGGATAGGGCATTGTGGCAGAGTAGAAAATGCATTTAACTTGGAGTTAGAAAGACCAGAGTTCAAGACCTATCCTTTGAACACATACTGTGTGAACATGGGTAGGTCTTACTGCCCCCCAGCAATTCTCCAGGACAATACATTATGGCCAAGTTACTGGCTTGCAATGGCAAGACCCCTGGATCCACTTCCACCAAGGAGAATTTGAATTCTTTAAGGAAGGAGGCTGTTTTTGTTTCCTGAGTTCAAATGTGGCATCAGACACTTACTAGATGTATGGCCCTGGGTAAGTCACTTAACCCTGTTTGCCTCAGTTTCCTCATCTGTAGAATGAACTGGAGGAGGAAATGGCAAACCATTCCAGTATCTTTGCCAAAAAAAACCCAAATGGGGTCACCAAAGAGTTGGACATAATTAAAAAATGACTGAATAATAGTTGTTAGGAAGTCCTTTTATATTTAGACAAAATTTATCTCACTGTAATTTGTGTAATTGGTCCTACTTCCACCCTCTTGGAGTCATGTACCACAATTCTAACACTTTTCCACATGACAGTCTTTCAAATATGGAGAGACATAACCCTTCAAATATTGGGAGATGTAGTCCTTCAAAGTCTTCTCTAGGCTAAATATCCTTTCTACTAATCTTCCTATGACAGTGGTCCTAGTCCTCTGTCATCATGGTCACTCCCCTGTAGGCCCCATCCCAATCATCAGAATCCCTCTTAAAATACTGTATCCTGAGCTAAATAAAATACCAAATTCTAGATATGGCCTTGTGGTTCTGTGATAGATGAACAGAATCCGAGAGCTGAAAAGAACTTTAACATGTCATCTGATTCAACCTTCCCCTTTCACCAGGTAAATGACCAATCTATCCAGGTCTGAGAACTGTTTCTTTTCTCACTCATCTCCATGCAACTTTTATCCCTTTTATTGGGGTGAAAAAAAATTTACACCAAAAGGATATCAACAAAGAAATAACCACATAATACTTACATTCTTTCATTTTCACACACCCATTGTCAGAAAAGTCCTTAGAAGTCCAACCTCAACCTAAATCATGATGCTCTATTTCATGAGCACCTTCCAGGTGCTCATCTAGCCTCTGCTTGAAAACCCTCCTGAGGTAGTCCATTCCATTGCTGGAGAGCTCTAATTGTTGAGAGGATTCTTCCTATCTTGATCTAAAATCTTTGTCCTGAAAAATTCTACGCACTCATCCTAGAGGATTCTGCCCTCTGAGACCAAGGAAAGTAACTAATTCCCACTCCATAGGATCAATGTTTATTCAGAATTATTTTTGTCATTCACTGAAATGACTTGTAACACCCATTTGATTATAACCAACTCCCATTGGAAAATGCCAAAGCCTTAATTTTTTTAAGCAGAATTCCAACTGGATATTAGCATAGAACTATTTGTCCAAGTATAGACACCTTATTCTCATGACAGTACAGCCAAGAACAGGATCCCTAGTGATACCACTATCATGTAATCTCAAGATTTTTCAAAAATTAAAGCCACTCAAATATTTAAACACATACGGTGTGCAAAGCACCAAACTAGGCCTTGTTGTACAAAGATGAATATCAAAGCCCCTGCTCTCAAAGAGTGTCTCCAAGTGACAATATAAGGACTCATGTGGCCCTAAGAGATAATTACCCAGCCTTGGCTCAGGAAAGCTTCCCTCCAGGTCTCAGCAAATCTAAACCTGACTTAGTAGTTGGAAGAAAGCCTAGTCATGCCAGGTTTTCTAGATTAGCCAAGGACCACTATTTCAGATGCCTCCATATGCTTAGAAGGATGAGAAAATAAGAAACCAAGTAATCTAGAAGTCTCTACCCAGCTAATATGATTGCCTCTGCGGGGCAGGAAAGAGGAAGTGAACATTCTTTTCCACAGCAAGCCATCCTCATCTGTAAAATGTAAGAATTGGACTAGAAAACAACAATAATAACTGATATACCTAGTGGTGGCCTGAGGTCTTCCTAACTTTGGCACTGAAGCTGCTGAGCCACCAAGATGGCGCCTGAGGCTGCAGCTGTCATGATCCATTTCTACACCATATCTTCCCCTCTCATAGAGATGGCATTCATTAAAAAGGCAGTGCATGGTCACTGGGCCAGCCTGACCTCACATGAATGGTCTTTGGGATAAAGGACCTTCTTCATTCCTCTTTGGTCTTTGACCCTAAATACCCAAGATAGTGTAAGCAACTTCTCACATTATATGTGAGAATACATTAACATAGGGTCCAATATATGAAACCTAAAAATGTGATTCTTCCCTTACACTTTTGTGACCCTGGCACTAGAATAGTCTCTTTCATCTGGATGACTTACAAAACATTACAAATATTACCCACAGACTGAATGGTTAATCTAATTATTTTTTGCTTTTGTATATAAATATCAGGGAGCTTACAAGAGTGCTAAGGGATGAAATCAAAATTAGGAAATCTAGAAGATTTCCTAAAGAAATAAAGAAATCTAGAAGTTGAGAGAGATCTCAGAGGCCATCTAGTCTACCATCTCTGGTCTGATTAAAGAAGGGGAGCCACTCCTCCTTAGACACATTGGACGGCTCTGATTGTCAGAGAGAGGCCATGTTATATAATAGTTAGAATGTGGAGCTTGGAGTCAAGAACTGTGTGGGTCACACAGCTACTAAGTGTCTGAGGCCACATTTGAATTCATAAAGATGAGTCTTTCTGATTCCAAGACCAGTGCTCTATCCACTGCACCACCTAGCTGCCCCAGTGAAATCTAGAGGCCCCCCCAAAAAAAATGTAGTGTGAGAGACTTTGCCAAATGCTAAAATTCAGGTATGTTATGTCATGTTATAGCAACTAGACATATATTGATTTATGTTTTACAAATTACTTTACATTTTTATCTCCTGTAAGCCCTATGTGGGAAAGTTTACAAATATTGTTAGACCTGTTTTGCAGATAAGAAAGCTAAGGCTCAGAAGGATTAAGTGACTTGCTCATGGTCTCACAGTGTTTAAGGATGAGAGCTGAAATTTGAGCCCAGGTCTCTCCTATTCCAAGTCCAAGACTCTTGCCACTATACCATGCCATCTACCAATCCAGCTGCCTGTAAAGAAGGAAATGAGACTGCTCTGTCATGGACTATTCTGAATGAAGCCATGCGAGTATTCAGTGATAACTACTTCCCTTTCCAAGTGCTTACAAACCAGCCCTTGAATAGCATGTTCTTGAATTCTGCCAGGAAAATCTGGCCTATAGATTGCATCACCCTCTTCCATTTTTTTTTTAAATCAGAATAAAATTGGCCCTTCTCCAATTCTGCAACATCTCTCATTCTATACAATCCTTCTAAGAATCACGATGACTCAGAAATCACAGATCCAGAATGGGGGGTGCATGGCTAGGCAGCAATTTGTCTGAAAACAGTCTTGGTGGGGTTTAGTGGACAGCAGGTTCTGTATAAATCAACAACATGATGTGACCACCAAGAAAGCTAACCTGGTCTCAGGCATAGCTTCTAACAATAAAGAGGCAATAGTCCCTGAGTTAGACCCCTTCTGACATATTCTGTATAGCTCTGGACCCCCAGACTAAGAAGGGCATACAGGGAACATGTAGGGGAGAGTAGTCAGAATGGCAAAAGGCCTTGAATCCACATCATGTGAATCAGCTGAGAAAATGGGAGATGTTTAGCCTAAAAAAAGAGGGATTTAAAGTGGGGGAGCAAGTCTTTGAAGAGCTGTCATGTGGAACAGTCATTCAGAAGGCAGTGAAAACAGCATGGCTTGTGGGTTCAAATCCCCCTTCTGACACTTATTGCCTAAGTGAACTTGAGCAGGCCACCCAGCTTCCTCATCTGTAAAATGGCAGTTCTAGATGTAGCAAATTTAGAATGGAGTCAGAAAACACATCTTAAAAATTAAGAGGGGGGTGTCCCAAGAGTGGGATGGGCTGCCTATCCTCTTAATTTACAGCATTTTTCCATCTCCCAGACATGCATTCACAAAGTTTTATTTTAAATAAAATAGACCTTTCAAAATCCGTGTTCTAGGTATGAACCCCATCTCATCAAATTGCAATGAGACCTATGAGTTCCAATTTGCCCAGTAGCATTAGGTATGATTCCTATCTAGTTTATAAAAGCATAGCCTCTTCATGACCCTACTTATACAGCTGTACAAATGTGTAAGCTTAAAACTTGCACTAAGACTTTTGGGACACCCAATACCAACATCTGAATTGGAAGAAGTATAGAAATCATCTATAACCTCTATCCTAGAATTAAAAATTGAAAGGGACAGTGGAGATCATCTGGTCTGAGCCTTCGTTTTACAGAGGAGGAAACTGAGGCCCAAAATGGTCACATTTCTGTTGGAGCCTACGTTGGGGGGTGGGGGGGAAAGCAAAGGGAGTAAAGAGGAAGAAAACACATCTAATTATGAAATTTCCTTTCAAGCTGTCTAATATCTTCACTCATTCTGGTTGCAGCTCCTTTAGAAAAAGTCATTGAACCTATGAGCGGGTGTGAGAATAGCTGCTAGGTTGATATATTCCTCATTTCTGGCCCTGGACCCTTCTTTGAATTTCTTGGAACATCATGGCTGATATCACCAATGGTACTGATATCCCTGATCCCAAGAAATTAAATGTATATCATTATAGTATAGAAATAACTCACCATTTGAACATCTCCATGTGAGATTACAATGTGTTCGCCACATAAACATACCACCAATCTGCTCATCCAAAAATGCTTTGTCATTTTAAGATTGATAAAAAATTTAGAGAGGTACCATGATGTAGTGGAAAGAATGGCTTTGAAGTCAAAGTCTGAATTCAAATCCTGATTTTGCTACTTATTTCCTGTGTGACTTTCAGCAAGTTATTTATCCTTTCCAGACCTCAGATCCTTTCTCCATGAAACAAAGGAATTATATTAGGTGAACCTCTAAGATTCCTTCTCAATCCAAGGATCTTTGTTTGAGTGATAGGATATGTGTAAAGTTACCTTAAAGCAAGCCAGGAACCTAGCAGATGTCATTGTTAAGCTGTTTATGCTGAAAATGGAGAGAATTCCAAATGAATGATTTAATGGTGACAATTCAACCAGGTTTTTAGACCCGCATAAACCACAGAACTCACGACTGTCAGTCCCGAGAGCCCTCATCTCATCAGTTAGAATATTTTTAGCACATGGGACTTTGTGGGGATTTTTTTCCTCTTTGGAGTAGACCAATGAATGAAGAGAAATTAAAGAGAAACCTTGATAAGCCAAAGTCCATTAAGAAATGCTCAGGAAATTGATTAAATACAGACTTTTAAAACTACATTTTTAAAAGCTCGCTGCTTTTCTGTGGCTTTTCAGACAGCTACTTAATAAACATTAAGGACAAAATTCATTTTTTTTATCTCCACAGCTCTCCCCCAGGCCATCTCTGCAGCACAGTATGGCCCCCTGCAATGAACAATGACTGACCTTGGAGGGTTGCAGAGGGCCAAAGAACAAAGCGTTAGACCCCTTTTCTATGGTCTGGTTGCCCAACTTCTCTTTCAGAGGTGACGACTTCCATTAACAAACTCAGTAGCGACAATCCTCCCCCTGCCGTCCCCCTCACCCTCCACACACCATCCTGGACCACTCATCGTCCTGGACACCATGTAGTAGGGCTTCAACGGGTCGTGACGACTGAGTTGCAATGGTTTTACACACTTCCCCATTTCCCTGCTGCTGTCTGTCCTTTCTGCATCGCCTTTCTTGGGCTCTGATCTGCCCATTTTACTGGCTTGTGGACAGACTTATAGCTTCCTGTATACCAACCACCAATGAAAAGTGCCAGAGGGGCTCTTTGTGCTGGGTCCTGCGTTTTATCTTCACCACACCCATTTACTTGGCTCTCTGTACTCTGTCAATACCCAGTGCCATATTTGGGTGTCTTTTGTGGAACCCTCTCCAACTATGTAGGCGACCATACATCTATTCTAGGCTGGAAGACAAGAGCCAGACCAGTGGTACTATACTTCTCAATGAATGGAAGGCCACGGGCCCTGGGAAAAGTTTCTGTTTTGGCACGGCCAATGTCTGTCTCCTCCCCGAATTCATGGCAAGGGTGAACAATCTTTCCAACACACAAGACCGGGCCAAAGAAATTGGGCAGAGAATCCGAAATGGAGCCAGTAGGCCCCAGATCAAAATATACATAGACTCCCCAACAAACACCTCTATCAGTGCCGCAAGCTTCAGCAGTCTGGCTTCACCCCAGGGCAGTGATGGTCCCAACAAAGCTGTCAATGTGGGCATCAAGAGAACAACATCCATGGAGTACAAGGGTGACAACGGGAGTCCAAACAACAGCGAAGAGAACAGGAACCCCAAAACAGGCGGTGACTTTCATGATGTCGAAGATAATGCTTGCATCATCCGGATAGGTGGAGAGGATGGCGGCCAGCTGTCTGACCCTGAAGCTGATGGCACTGGTGACTGCCAGATGGAAACACCTCCAGAGAATAAAGCAGAGGGTCAAAAGGGCCAAACACCCAATCATAAGGCAAAGGAAGGGGACGCTGGAAGCTTAGACAGCTACACGGCTTCTAGAGAGTCCCTGGTGAAGGTCCGGATTGGGGAGAGCAACACGGACCAAAGTTCTGTTAACAACAAGTTGCTCCACAAGACTTCCATGCTCAAGAAGACCTCTCTGCGAAAAAAGAAGCATACAGACGAGGTCTTTGACCACGAGATCTCTGCCTTCTTCCCTGCCAACTTGGACTTTCTGTGCCTGCAGGAAGTATTTGACAAAAGAGCAGCAGGGAAATTGAAAGACCAGCTCCACCAATATTTTGAATATATTCTGTATGATGTCGGGATCTATGGCTGCTGCTGCCCCTGTAAGATCCTGAAGAGCTGCTGCCCCTGCGACAGCCTGAGCAGCTCCTGTCCCTGTAAGATCCTCAACAGTGGTCTCCTTTTTGCCAGCCGCTACCCAGTTATGGATGCTGTCTATCACTGTTACCCCAACGGAAAAGGGACCGATGCCTTTTCTTCAAAGGGAGCCTTGTTTGTTAAGGTAAGAACCTCTTCTCTCTGGTGCTTTGTCTTCTTCTAGTATACCCCTCGGGGAAGGAAGCTGTCCTTCCTAGAGTAACTGCATGGTATAGCATGGTACTAACTAACCCACTGGTTGACCTAAAGCAAGTTACTTTTGCTCCTCTATAAAGGACTGACAGTCTCTAACATCACAGGAGTCTATGGCTGTGTTCTATGGGATGCCTAGGATGTTACACAAAAGACACTTTCATTAGGAAATCTTTAGCCACCATGCCACTGCAAATAAGTAAAAAAAGTGACTAGCAAGGACTAGCTCTTATGCATAGAGAATACTCTTCCACAGTTAAAGACTTAGTTTCAATGAGGATTGATATGAAGAGCTAATGCAGATTAAAGGTGGTAAATTTGATAGATTGGAATTTCAGAGGCCTTAAAAGTCCATTAAAATTTCCCCATTAATTTGATCCTTAATTGATGTGTTTCATTAGACTTCTACTTCCCTAACTGCTTTCTAAAAGAGGCGCACACATCACTAGATGGCTGCTTTGGGGGAGGCTCTGCCTACTACAATGTGGCTTCATTTTAGCAGTAATTAATTGAAATTAATAATTGTTTCTTTTAATTTAAATGCAGTTGGGGGCGTTTTTAGGTCATGATAATTTGGCCATTATGGATTGTCTTCTCATTCAACGAGAGAAATCTATTTCCCTCCCTCCATCCCCCCCAATATTTTCCCAAAGTTAAATTCAAGTTTTCTCAAAGAAATATTTTTGCTCCCTATTGTGTAGTCAGATCTTTTGATGTCAGAGGTTAGAAGGGGTAGTTTTATTATTATTAATACTCAAATTATTATTTAAGTTTTTATCATTAATAAAAGGAGTCTTTACAGTTACAAAGCACTTTGCTTACAGTTTCTCATTCAGTCCTCAAAATAACACTGCAAATAGAGCCAGATTATTGCCATTTTACAGTGGCTGAGGTTGACAGGTAAGATGACCTGCCCAGACTGAAACCCAGGCCATCTGATTCTAAATCCACAGGTCTTCCCTCTGTTTCTGATTCCTTACTATAACAATACCAATAGGAATAGTCACCATTCATAGAGTGGTTTATATATAATCGCCCACTGTGTACATTGTCCCATTTGATCTTCACAGCAACCTTTAGAGCTAGATACTCGGGAGTTCTTTTTTTCTCACTTCATGATGAGAAACATGAGACTCAGGACCCTGTAGCTAATAAATGTTTGAGGCAGGATTTGAGCCCAGGTGTCTCCTGACCCTGGGACTCACATTTTCCATCATACCACCTTCTCTGCTTTGGCAAGTCTTCCCCACAAGGACTCTGCCAGCTTTGACTCATTCCACACATTTATGTAAAGCAGAAAAGGAACACGTGCCAGTCTATGCACCAGAGAGATGAGCAAACAAGACCCAGAGAGTAGGGTCCTGGCTGGAGCACTGGACTAGGAGTCAAAGGATTTGGGCTGCAGGCTTAGCTCTTCAGCCAACTAGATGCGTGACCTTGGATGGGTCACTGACCTCTCTATATCTCTGTTTCTCCATCTATAAATTTAGCTTAGGTTAGCTTCCCTGGATACAGGTTAAGTTGCTTAAAGGTAAGGACTGTTCCACTGTCATCTGTGGATAGTAATGAGAGGTAAGATGGCAGATGGGTACAAGGCTGGCCTTGGAGTCAGGAAGACTTGGGTTCGAGTCTTGGCTGAAAGACCATGGGTGGATCAGTTAGACTCTTAGTGTCCCAAGCAACTCTTTAAGACTGTAATTTATAGATGAATTGCCTATCTGCATGAGTGGAGGATATCTCCACACTAAGAGTTCCTTCAACCCTGCTGAAATCACAGGGCCAGACCAAACAATCTACCACAGACCCTAGCACAGGGCTGTACTTGGTAAATGTTTGTTGAATAAATTAATAGAATGTCACATCTAACCCTGCAAAGCTATGTTCAATATCTCCTTGGGTTAATGAGAGAGCTGATGCTAATGAGGCTTTTGTTTTCTCAGTCCATTGCTGTGACCATCACAAATTAGCATTTTATCTGTCCTTAAGGTTTTTGGTTACAAATTATCACTAGAGGGAGAGGAGAACATGGCGCAGTTACGTGTTTCCTGCCTTGACCAAAGAGTAGTGGAGGCACACACACACACACACACACACACACACACACACACACACACACACACACACACACACCGTCCTCAGATAGCTCTTATAGCAATGGACTCCCCATCTCCCTTTATTACACTGACCAGTTGGCTGAAATATTTCATCAATCTTTCCATTAAAACCTAGAGTTTGGCACTATGTGTGTGGCCCCCTCCCAGTTCTTAGAGGGACTGGGTGCCTCAGGGCCCCTATTGCTTAGTCCAATAATTGTGCAGAAACCCTGAACGCATGACAACATGGGGCAGGGAAAAGTGGGGGCTCTTCCTTGGGAGAGCTGACAATGCCTCAGAATTTGTGTATTCTCTGTTATGAGGTCCTGAGCTTTTCACCCAGAGTGTAATGCGGTGAAACCAAATTAATTCCTGTTATAACAAGATCTACTCCATCTATTTTTGTCCACCATTTGTCAGCATTTAACAGATTATATTTTGGTCGTGGCTGACAGAATTACTTTCCCATAAAAGCAGCATTCCTTATGTAAGGTTTAGAATGGATAGTGCCCCATTAACTTGCATTCCATTTAAAAAAGGAGCTTTTGGGGACTGGAAGGCCCAGCAATAGAAGAGTTTGTCACTTCACCTCAGCATCACCAGGTCAGAGCACAGTCCATGTCAGTAATAATTTGAAAAGCGTTTTGTGCTCTTACCACCTGGGACTAATTCATCAACTCTGGTATTTATTTTGGTAACTCATTGAGCAATTGTCTGTGGTTCCTAATACCTCACCCCAACCGTGACCTGCAATATTGATTCAACAAACATTAACTAAATACCTACTGTGTGCCAAGCATCGTGCTAGGTACCAGAGATATAAAGACAAAAGCAAAATTGTTCTTAACCTCAAAGAGCTTATAGCTTAAAGAAGAAACAATAGTTCCATATCCTTAGAATTCCTTTTCATAGGCAACTCTCCTAGAAAATTTAAGATATGATTATTCAGAAACATTAAACCTGACTATTTTAAGCACTTCATATTATATAAATTTTACTTGCATAAGTTTTATTACATATATACGTAGAGAGAGACAGAGAGAAGAGAGAAGGAAGAGTGTTTTACTTAACGCTAAACCAGTAATTCTTGGCTACTGCTACCAAGATTAGGGAGCAGGATTTGTAACTTCAAAAGCAGTATATTTAATTTCTCTTTTGAGGCAGACCCTGGAGGACTCAGGTGACAATAAATTCTAACTCAAACTTCCTTATGCATTTGAAAACATGTGCTCACACAAACAAAACATTTTTTAAAAATCCCTTTCTGGTATCTTGCTTTAAAAAGTGTTCAGATCCAGAGTAGGCAGATATGAATCTTTATTAAGTATTCCATATGAATTCTTCATCTATCCTGCTAGGGATTATCAGAAGGTCATACAAGAGAGAACATCGTGATATAACAGTCTGAACACTTTCATCCCTAAGTAGGTTCAGATTGGCATCGGTTCCAAATCTGGGAGCTGAGAAGGGAACCTTAATGCCTCCAGTCATGGATCCCTGGGAATCTTCCCTTTGGGCACCACACTGCTCTATGCTTCCATTTTCACAGAATCTCAGAGTTGGAAAGGATTTCTGAAGTCATTTTGTCCAACTTTTATCTAAACAGGAAACTCTTTTATAGGAGATACATGTTCATTCAGCTTCTACTTGAAGACTTCCAGTGATGGGAGCTCACAGTCCTTTGCCACAGCCCATTCTTGGACAGTTCTAATCATGAGGCTTCTTTACTTGAAGTTAGAATCTGCATCTCAGCAATCCCCTCCCCTCTTTAATTTTTCTTTTCTTCTTTCTTGGTTCTGCTCTCTCGAGTCAAGCAGAAAATACTTAATCCTTCTTCCACATGACAGTCCTTCAGATACTTGATGAGAGTAGTCACATCTCTGCTACATAAGCATCCCCAGTTTCTTCAGCTGAGCATTCCAGATGTGGACTGACCAGGGCAGAATACAGGACTATTCCCTTACCCATTTTTAGATAATTTCCCTCCATAAATGCAGCCTAAGTTCACAATAGCTCTTCTGGATGCTATGATACATGATTGATTTTCATTGACCTTGAAAGTCCAGTGAAATTCTAGCCATGGTTCCACCAAATTGTATTTGTACAGTTGTGCTTTAACCCAGAAGCAGGAATTTGCATTCATTTCTATTTCATTTCATCATTTTTTATCAGTCCAGTATTCTAGTCTGCTGAAATCATTTTGCATCCTGTTATCCAACATCTTAGGCATCAATCCAGGCTTTATGTCACCTGCTAATTTAAGGAGGGCCTGCACTAGGGTAGAGACAATGGGAACAGAATGAAGGAGATATAAGGTACGTTTGAAGGGTAAAACCGATAGGATTTGATCATTGTGTAGATATGAGATAGTCATAAGGAGAAACACCTGCCTCAGGGGAAAAAAATGATAAGTCCATTTATGGACATGATGAATCTAAAGTACCCTAAGTTTACCTCGAGGCAGTTGGAGATCTGAATCTAGAAATCAGAAGATCAGGTTAGGAGACTGTGACTTGGGAGTCATTATAGAGGTGGTAGTTGAGGTCATGAAAGTGAATGAAGTTGCCAAGGGAGAAGAAAGGAGAATCAATCTGTCAATCAACAAGCAAGTATTAAGTGCTTATGACATGCCCAGCACCATGCTAAGCCTCAGGATTCCCCCTACCTTCATGAAGCATACATCCTGATAGAAAAGCCAACATGGACATAAGTAGGTACATACGAAATATATGCAGGGTAGATGGAAGATAACGTCAGAGGGGGAGGCACTAGCATCTGGGGGGATGAAAAGGGCTCCTGCAGAAAGTGGCATTTGAGTCGAGTCTTGAAGAAACATAATTATCCTAAAAGATAAATATGAGAAGGCATGGGAGACAGCCAATACAAGGGCACAGAGATGGGAGATGGAACATCATGGGTGAGGACCACCAAGTTAGACCCATGTGGCTGGACCACAGTGTGTGGTAAGAGGACTGGAAAGACAGGAAGGAGCTGGGTTGTAAAGAATTTTAAATGTCAAACATTAAAATTTTCATCTGATTCTGGATTAAAAAGGAGCCAGGGAAGTTCCTGGGGGGCATGGTAGGGGAAAGATGCAAATAGAAGTTCCCCTTGGTTGTAAAATCTAGTGTTTCTTTCTCTCCTGTTCCTTTCTCATCTCCTTTTTCTGCTGAGCAGGCTTCAAACATCTTCTGCTTTCTCTATTGACTCTTTTGTTAGGGTCTTCTGCAGCTACTCTTGTTGCTCTAGGTCCCACCATGGTCACTGGTCCCCTGGAAGAAGAAGAAGGCTCTTTCCAATTTAGCCCGCAGTGTCTGGCCATGGACATTGGCCTGTTCTACTTTGACCCTACAGATATTGGCCTTTCTTTTATTGGAAGTCTCTATGGCTTTGAAACTTTGTAAGTCCTATCCTGTCCCCTCTGTCCTATTCAGATTGTTTGAAGTATTGACTGATTATTAAGACTGATCGGTTCTACCCTATCTCCAAGCAAGGATTCTTCCCCTACTGTACTCAGTTTGGAATCTTCAGGGACCCTGTGGCCCCAGTCATGGGTCACTGCAGTCTTTCTCTGAAACTTGTCTTCAAATGAAAATTCCCCCTCTCATCCAGTTTCAAAGCCCAAGCTCCCCTTTGGAACTCTCAGCTCTCAGCTCATTTGCAGAGCAGAGATGTCTGACATGCATACATACTCTGAGCCCAATAAATCGCCAAGTCCTTCCCAGCTTACACTACTAGTTCCTGGAGTCCTTTCTGATGATATACCCCCAAAAGGTGGTCTTCATCTTCCATAATCCTGACCTTTCCAAGGAAAGGGAAGGGAAAGGGGAAGGGAATAAGCATTTATTAAGCACCTACTATGTGCTAAGCGCTCTGCTAAGTGCTTTATGAGTATTATCTCATTTGATCTTCACAACCCTGTGAGATAGGTGTTATTATGATCCTCATTTTACAGTTGAGGAACTGAGGCAGACAGAGGTTAAGTGGCTTGCCTAAGGTCACACAGCTAGTAAGTGTCTCTGACCTATTTGAACTCAGGTCTTTATGACTCCAGATCTCCCACTCTATCCACCGCCTCAAAAGAATGGCAGAGGCAGAGATGATGGCATCTATAAACTTAGCCTCTCTTCTAGCTCCTAGTAGAATATTCTACACATAGTAGGCACTTAATAAATGTTTGTTAACTTAAATCCAATGAAAGTTCAAAATATCAAATATGCTCTAAATGTACAGTAGGAATGAGACAGTTCCCAAAAAGGAATTTTATCAAACCACCCTAGCCTTAAATTCCATTCAGAATGTTCTCACACTTGCTGTGAAATTGGACTTACATCACACTCAGAACTAAATGTACATGAAGAGTCATCCCCACCCGTCCTCATTAGTGCCCTATATGGTCTTTAGATCCATCTCACTTTGGTCCTTATAACTGTGATCTGCTCTGCCAAGGAATGGTTTATCATTGATGTCACATAAATGAGGTACTGCTCTACTTGAGTTTTCATTAGAATTAGTCTTTCTGTAGAAAATCTAGTAGAAAAGTAATCCTGTAGGGAAAGAAGGCCAGTGTTTATTGCATCTTTTTCAACCCAACTGGGAGACATAGAGTCACCTGTAGGTATCATATGTGTGTGGAATGGTCTGGTAGGACAGATGCTGGAGTTCGTAAGTTATAGGACTGGCCCTCTGATAACACTATGAACCCCTACTAGGAAAAACTATGCTGTGTCATTATTAGCCTCCCCCCACCCCTCATCACTGCTATCTCAGAGCACCTCTGAAACATTGTCGTCTTCCAGGGATTCCTCTTGACAGGAAACATCAGTCACTTTTCATGGGCTGATTTACCCATAGGAACACATACTTGCATGCATCAGTGGATCTGTGATCTCATCAATGTGGGCACTCCTCCCAGCTGGGGTATATCACTCCCTACCCATTCCCTCCTATGTGAGTTTTGTCCATGGTCTTTCACAAATCATCCACAGGAGATCTACCCAGCATGCTAAAGGCTTTCTCCTCAGATTAAAAAAAAAAAATCTACTTCAGTGATAACATTCAGAATATGAGGCTGTCCAATTGCAATCCCATTTACTGCCCCGTCTTTGATACTGGATTTCCATTGAAATTTGCAGCTCTATCTAATTAACTATTGGAGGTTCAGTCACTGTAAAAGACTGGGCTGTGGAGCCCAGATGTGTTTTAAGAGAGATTCTCCATTGTTGGCTGCTTGGGATCAGCTCACCCTCCCAGGAATAGAACATTCTGGAATAAGGGTCATTTGGGGACTGTGAAGCTCTATCATTTCGAGGCAAAGTACTTGTTGAACTGTCGGTGAGAAGGCGTGCCATACATGTGGTACATGAAGGACGCCTGAAATTGTGGTTTAGTTCAAACTAATCTGCCACCAAAAATCCAATTCATAACAAACATGGCACAGACCAGATACTCTGTCAGTGTCACCAGCTTAAAAGCAGTAATTTAGGGCTTCAATTTAATGTAACAAACATTGGCTTGCACCAATTATACGCAAGGCACTGTGCTGGAAGCTACAGAGACAAAGGTGATCTAAGGTGGGATCTGCCTTAAAGAACCTTACAATCTAAGAGGAAATTTGATGAGTAGTACGATGTGAGAAATACCAAGAAAATGAGGCCAAGAGTAAAATATCCATGCCAGGCATGCACAACCACTGAGATAAGAGGGCAGGTGAAGAACACAGGCCACTAAGTAACTCAAGGTCCATCCCTAAATCCGCTAAAATCCTGCAGTTTCATGACCGTAAGGACAACAAGAACAAACGATTTCCACAAGAACTCTTAGAATCAGAGCATTTTAAGTTAAAGTATTTCTGTTAGATTACTAAAAGAAAGAAAAGTAAATGGGAGGTAGGAAGGGAAGTTTCTTCTAGGAGTTGGGCTGTGAAGAAGAGGAAAGAGACAAGGTAATAGCTTTAGGAGGAATGGTAGGGTCTGCTGAAGGGTTAGTAAGGAAGGAAAAGATCTGAGAACCTTTGTAGGCAGCAGGGAAGGCATCAATGGAAAGAGCATTTAGAAATTAGTGGGAGAAAGGGATGACTAAAGACCCAAGCTCCTCGAGCAGACAATAAGGAATACATAGTGTTGTTTCTGGCAGGAAACTCCCAAACTGAGTCAAAAGAAGATGATGGAAATTTTGAACTGGGCAGAAGAGGGAACAATAACACTGGTTTACAACATTCTAAGCTTATCCTGTGATGTCGAATGTTACATTAATCTGCGTCTATCCCCATCAGTCTGTAAGATTCAAGAGAGAAAATTAAGTTTCATTGAAGTTTTTGATCTCCCCTCGTGTCCAGCACAGTTCTCCGCATATTGTGGGTTAACAGATGTGTGTTAAATGAAAAAAAATAGATTTTGTAGCTGTATTTTGGATAAAAGTTTGCTTTAAGCTGACTCAATCTGATAATTTCTAGTAGAACTCGTAATTATGGTCACTAGTTTTTATTTAATTATGTTTTAGATCCATGAAGGAAAATGTGGTCTCCTTTGTAATATGAAGATATTGAAACTCATTTTCATAACCCAGCACTTTTCCCATTACCCTCAATGCAAGGGCAGAGACTATTTTTCCACTGAGGAAGGGTCCTTGAGCCATGGAAAAAAATCCATAAATAGCCACATTGTTTTTTAAAAAGTTATTCCATTTCATATTTTGATGTTTTTTGAGAGTGGAGAGAGTTTGAGAGAGATAGAAATATAAACACATTTGGCTCATTTAATTTTTAAATGCAAAACAATGAACAATAAGCCTTTCGATTAACAGAATGATCACTTACATCACATATAATATAATTATAGCCAATTAATAGAGAGGGGGGTAGGACGCAGAAAAAGGCAGAAGGAAGGCAAAGACCCCAGAGAGGGAAAGCAGTACCAAAAAACTAAATAGTAACGAAATTTTGGTGAAGCAATGTCTCCATCTTGTGGCTTTTCAGGTCCTACCACAAAGTAGTTTTTAAAAACTGTGTTGTTCTCACAACTATGGACAAAAGTATATGATATTTGCATGGCTCATGGAATCAAGTTGAAGGTCAGCTCTGGCCTTCAAACCAGATTTTCTAGACTCCTGATATGGAGGGTAAACTGTTCATGCTAGTTCATGTATGTTTCCCTTGCCAATTCCTAATGTCTGCCCCTCGTGTATAAAAAAAGATGAGGAGCAAGGACCCACAAAGGATGGGTGTAAAAGAAAGCAAAACCATATTGGAGAAAAAAGAGGCAGCCTTCAGCATAATTTTAGCAGCATTCTTCTGCAGCTGGAAGGAAATTAGAAAGATTAGCTAAACAGTCTTAAGCAAATCACTTACAATTTGGCTACTGTGCAGGATGGCCAATTATCAGCCATACTGAGGATGGAAAATTTCTTGGAATATTTGCAAACTGAATCTCCAAATACACTGATCCAAATTCTGTCTTAACTAAAATTAACTAAAACTCTCTAACCGTGATGACATCTGGCCGTCAAGACAACAAGCATTTATGAAGTGCCTACTGCATGCCGAACATTATGCTAATCACAGGGGACACAAAAGGGAAAAAAACAGTCCCTGTTGCTAAAGTGGCTTACCATATAGTGGAGGAGACAACCTGCAAACAAACAAACAAGACAGAATCATGTTAAATGGGGAGAGGAGGTAAATTCAGAGGGAAGGCATTAGCATTCAGGGGGACCAGGAAAGGCTTCTTGAAGAAGGTGGGATTTTATCTGAGATGTGAAGGTAACCAGGCAAGCCAGGAGATAAGAGGAGGAAGGAGAACATTCCAGGTATGAGGAATCAGCAGTGAAAATGCCTGGAGTCAGAAAATGGATTGTCTTGTGCAAGCAGCATTTAGGAGGCCAACATGGCTGAATGGTAGAGTCTATAGAAGGGCATAAGAACACCAGAAGGGTAGAAAGGTGAGGGGTTATGAAGGGCTCGAAAGACCAGGCTCATTCAAAGTGACTTATACTACTGTCATTTCTCTGCCTGGATCGTTTCTTATACATGGGTGGGTATCATTTTCTTCTCCACTCAAAACCCCTTGGATCTCTTCATCAAGGAGAATTTCTTTGAGAGGAAGATTCCACCAAGGAGAAATCAGCGAGAGTCTGAGGGAGAATGTGCCAAGAATTAGGAGGAGTAGAGGGCAGGAAGTAGGACCTGGAGATGACCACACTTGCCACTAAAGTGACCCTGAGTTGCATTAGGAGAGGCAGAGCATCCAGGACTCATTTGTTCCACTATCTTCTACCTCCAGACCATACCTGGAGCACTGTACTTGATTCTGGGTTTCACATTTTACAAAGGCCATCCCGGGGGAAGGCAAGCCAGGTTGGTGAGGACCTCAAGATCATGCCAAATAAGGATCAATTAAAGAAAGGGCAGACGTAGCCTAGAGAAAAGTGGACTTAGGAGGCATATGATGGCTCTCTCCAAAGGCCGCTCCTTCCATTTTGTTCACAGCACTAGTTGTTAGGAAGTTTATCCTGGAATGTAACCTCCACCTCCATTTCTCAGTTTTGTCCTCAGCAGCCAAGTGGAACAAGTGCTGTCCCTCCTGCCACACGACAGATTTTTAAGGACTTAAAGCTAGTTATCATGTCTCTATTTGGTGCTAGCACAGCACCTGGCACACTGTAGGCACTTACTAAATGCTTGTTGACTGACTGATTCCAACTCTGAGATTCCATGATTCCAAATGCCTCCACAAAGATATAGAGCTTTTCCTGGCAAACCACAACAACTACGTGACCACTTAAATTATCAGTGCATGGCCCCATTTCTTGATGTCATCATTTCTCAAGACTTCTAACAACAATACAATAAAGTATATAATGTTGGTTGCTTACTTACTATAAAATTCCATTAAAAAGCACCTCACTGTTCTACAGAGTCTCATATTTCAGGTGATATCGTACTTCACCTTCTACATAAGGATGTGTGGTTCATTCACACTGAAACTGGAAAACTCATGACAGGTTGTATCCTTGTTAGGCATCAGATCTGTGAGTGTTGTGCTATACTTTTGAACACTATTTGTGAGGAGACGGAGCAAAGACAAGAGTTTGGGTGGAAAGGACCAGGAGTTTTAGCATACTACAAGGTCAACATGAGTCAGTGGGTGTAACATGGTAACCAAAAAAACAAAGGCCCATTCTCTCCTTTGGTCAGACCATATCTGGAGTATCATGTTCAGTTCCTGGTACCATATTTTAAGAAGGAAATCAATAAATGAAGAGCATACAAAGAAACCATGGTAGTGAAAAGAGTAGAAGTTATTCCATGTTCACTGAAGAAACTGGGGGGGGTGGGAGGAAATCTAGTCTGAGAGAGAGAAAACTTGTCGGGGACCATGATAGCTGCCTTCAAATATTTGAAGGACTGTAATGTGGGAAAAGGCTTATTTTGTTCAGCCCCAAAAGAAAGAATTGGGATTAATGGATAGAAATAAAAGAAGGCAGATTGAGGTTCAGATTTAAGGGAAAACTTTCTAATTAACAAAGTAGTTGAAAAGTAGAACCACCGATCTCAGGAAGTGGTGAGTTGCTCGTCACTTGAGGTTTCTGATTATAAGTTAGATGTCTACTTGTCAGAAATGTAGAGTCAATTCACGTACCACATAGGCATTGTACGAGGGGGTCTCCAAGACCATTTCCCTCTATAAGATGTATATTTCTAGCCTTTGGGACCTATTAATGGGACCTATTAATGAGATATTTTCCATTTTGTGCAGTGGATATTGGGGGTTAGAGGGAAATAAATATTACCAGTGATTCTTTATTTCTCCCCCAACACACAAGCAAATCTAAGTTAGAGGAATGTCTCATGATTTCTGCTGATGCATCATTTCAATAATTCTATGCTGAATATCTATGATCCAGGAGATATCTGGCAACTCACTCTTCCTACCATCTAATTAATGATGTCCACTTTCCTTTCCTTTCTTCTCAGGTACAAGTGGGAAGTACACCTCAGGACCAAAGAATCGTAGGATATATTTCCTGCACCCACTTGCAAGCTGAAGGAGGTATGGAATTACTTACTCCTTAATTCTTAGGTTTGTAATTCAGGCAACACTTTGCTTGAGAGAGAGAAAAAGACAGACAGACAGAGAGAGACAGAGAGACAGAGACAGAGACAGAGAGACAGAGAGAGAGAAGACTATTCCCACCTACTTGCATCAGGGTGGGCACAGGGAACAAGAACAAAATAATTCATGCACTCACACACACAAAAATAGCATTGAAAAATCCTCTCCCACCTTGTTGGAAGCAAGACAATTCCTTGTACCTTGTCATGTAATCAAGCATGTATATACATCACCCTCCTTCCCCCAGTCCCCAGCTAATCAGAACATGGGCAAAGCAGAAGGCTGCATAGTGTCTCAAACTGCAAAGAACATGGCAGTGCCTATATTATCAAAGTAACTCCCTAAAAGCTCTCCACCCCAAAGAACAAGGCAGACACGGAAGCTTTCACTTCCCACGCGTGTCTGCCCATTGTTCCAAGAGAGACAGCTGTCACGATTCAGAGGTTACCTGGCAAATGCTGCTCATCCTTGAAGAAAGCAGAATTTGCTGAGATTATATGACACAGGCATGGTGACATGTGGCATACAATCACGGTGACACTTGGTGTACGATATATGATTCTCCAGTCCAAAGTCTATGGGCAGAGGGATAGAGCTGAAAGGGTCTACCAGAGGATTCATGTTTCCAGTACTAGAGCAGGAACCATGAAACCCATCTTACCCACAAAGCTCTGTCACCATTCTCAGTAAAGAGAGCTTCACTTTCTCCTTGACTTTTACTACCCCTACAAGAAGCCAAGAATTGATCCTTGCTTCAAGAATATTCTTAAGTGGCACCAAACACAACAGTAACTGAGGAGGAGAGTGACTTTGATTGGATGGCAAAGTGATGTGTGTCTCACTTCACCCTAGAATTTACAGAGATGGCAGGTGACACCTAGTAAACTTCTTGATTCACAGATCAGAGATGGAAGGGAGGTTAGAGGTCATCCAGTATAAAGCCTTCATTTTGCAGATGAAGTCCAAAAAAAATTTGGTAATTCACAAGGTCACACATGTAGCAAAGGCAGAGTCAAGATCTGAACCCAGGCTGTCTGATTCCTACCACATAGGATTTATCTCTTCCTTCCCAAGTCCAAGAGAGAACAGAAGGAGTTCTCATTTTTTCCAAGGTCTTGCCCTTCCCACTAATCAATCCCTTCATAAAATCGTAGAATCTTTAAGATGGAAGGGACCTCAGGAATCACCTAGTCTAGCCTTGCTCCAGATGTGATCTGACCTAGACTGAGGACAAGAATGTTATAGGCACCTTCATTCCAGACACCCTATTTCTAAGTAACCTAAGATCATATAGCTTTTCTGACTGCCCTCTTATTGTCTATTAATAAATCCCCCAGGTCTTCCTCATATGAACTGTTTTCTGATCTCTCCCTCATTCTTTTGGTTGATTCTTTGACGGAAGTAAAAGACTCCATGTTTCTAAACATTAAATTTCATTCTATTTATTTTAGCCCAACATTCTAGTCCATAAAGATCTGGAATACAGATTCTGTACTTCCAATATTTTCAAAATCCTTCCTAGAACACACAAAGAAGATATGATTTCATCAGATTGGTAAATTCCTAGGATGGTAATTCCTTCCACCAACACAGATAACAAACCATCTGTGACTTAATAGTTAAATCCTAGGGAGTTGCCTGAAAAATCAGAGAGGTTAAGTGATTTGCCCAGGATCACACAGCTACAAATTGTCAGGCCCAGTTTTTGAACTCAGGTCTTCCTAACTCCATTGCAACCCTCTGTCCACTATACTATGGTGTCTCTGGCTTCATGTCATCCACAAGTTTGATAATCATAACATATCTTTATCTGTCATTGACTAAGGTGGTGTGCAGAATAAGGCCCCAAATATGCACATCTCATTCCCACAGCTCCCTTCCTGAGGATAAGTCCTGCAGCCACAGGTGAGTTCTCTGAATGAAGATGGCTGCTAGGGGTGAGGAAATCCTTAGTGCCACTTGGGCAATTCAACAGCTCCTGCGTCTGGAGACAAGATAACCAACAGAGAAATGAAAGAATTTTCTAGAGCATGGCAAAAAGCCCCTACTGACAGACACAAGATTGAGAGTGTCTAAATCTATCTCAAAGAATATGACAGAATTTATATATGTTTGAATTTCAATTACCCCAAATCTCTGTAAAGTCCATATGTATTTCCTTTCCTCCTTCATTTCATATTGTTACAGCTGGAAGAAATCTGAAAGATCATGTAATTCAGGGATTCTCAATGATTTGTCATAGACTCCTTTGACAGCCTGGTGAATCCTATGGACCCCTTCTCAGAATACTGCTTTGTTCTCTATATTCATAATTGAAAGAAATGATAAAATTCAGTTATATATTATTGATAATAAAGATGTAACCTTCCCATCCATGTTGACAGACCCCCTGAAATCTCTCTATGGGCCCTTTAGGAGTCTTCAGACCCTCGGTTAAGGATACTTGGTTTAATCCAACACCTTCATTTTACAGATCAGGAAACCTGGGCCCAGAGTTAAAAAGTCCAATTTCTGTGGTACTTTGCAATTCACAAAGCACTTTTCTTGCAACAACCCTGCTAAGTGGTGCAAGAATTATTATGCCCACTTTACAAAGATGAGGAAACTGACTCCAGAGAAGTTAAGTGACTTGCCCAAGATCACAAAGCTAGCTAATGGTATATTTGTGCATGAAATTGGGAGGATGTTAAACATATTGGAAGACAGACTCAGCATCCCAAAAGAATCAAAAGATTCCAGATCTAGCATTCAGTCCATTGTACCACTCTGCCTCTCTCATAAAACTGCATTCTTCCCTTAAATTTTGCCATTCAAAATTTAAATCCTTAGGACAGTTTAGATGTGCTCAGAAGATAATCAAAAATTCCAAAAGATCAGTTATGCCTATGTAACAACTATATAAATAGTTGTAAATTTCACAGAACTCCACCCTAGAAAGAAAAATCCCTATTATACAGGAAAACTGTAGAGGACCTAAGATGGAAATATCCTCTCCTACTTACAACCTGTTTCCTCCCCTCTAAAATGAAGAGTGTTGGACTGTATGATCTCCAGAGGCCCTTCCATTATAAGTCTTTTGACCCTAATGAGAATCAGGGACCTATAACAAAGGCCGCCATGATGGGTAATGGGTTGGAGTGACCTTGCTCTTTGGAGCCTGGTGAAAAAGTCCTTGCTCAGAGTGAGCTTGCTAGAAGAACCAGCAGCTGGAGTTGGTCCAAATTCTTGGCCTGGTTTCTGGCTGCCAATTGTAGCATAAATTGTTAGCAAGCTTATGCTCTGTTTAAAGATATTGTTTGCTCTGTTTAAAAATATTTCCACTACTTCAACTACTACTCTATCCAAAGCCAGATATGCGCTGGGCTTTGTTTGGAGAAATCGTACACTCTCAGAGGAAACTTTCAGTTTATTATGTAGGTGAGTTAAATAAACCATGGTGAAGTCCCTACAGTAAAGCATGGGGACAAGTGTTAGGTCGACATGAGGTTATAGGCTTGGGCTACTTGGAAAGATGCCAGGTTGTCATTTTTGTCCCGTGGATTTAGCTCTCCAAATCATTACTCATTCTGAAGTGCTTGTGACTACTTGGGGACTTGAGTAGTGAAGTCATTAATTTACTGTCAATATCAAGGTCTTGAGTAGCTTTCTAAACCATCGGTAATTTTACAAATACGGACCTAGCCCCTTCTGGGCAAGACACAGACTCACTTTCAAAAGACATCTGGAGCCATCCTAGGATCTGGTGAGAGAGACGGCAGCACCTACCCTTCCCAGGAGGCATAAGGAGATTGTCCAGCACTGCTATCACTGGTCTTGGCATCAGAGCTGCCTCCTCGAGGCAGGATTATTGTCATCTTATAAAGCCATGAGCCATTCACAGAGCATACTTAGATTCATCTTGTCAAAGGCAGTGAAGGCTATTTTCAGACATGCTTTTAACACTTAGATAACCTCAAGTGCTGCTGTTGATGCATGAGGTCCAGTAACAAAAAAGTGCCATGCAAGACAAAATCAGAAGCTGCTCACAGGTTTTCTGTGGTATCATTTCCCTTCCATTCTATAGTATATTCAGCTCTACAACTATAGCCATCCTCCTCCCCAACCTGCTGCTATGGCTTCAAAGGAGAAATAAAATTGTCAATACTTACAGAAATACCACATTTTGGTTTCATTTTATAAGCTAAGAAGTTTATCTAGGAGCCAGAACCCAAACCACCAGTTTCTGCAGACTGGGATCAATCTTGGCAGCATCTCACCATTCATTTTTTCTAGCTCAGACTCAAACCCAGAGTCTCCTAGAAATATCAGAATATAACTCATGTCTAGGTCCTTTATATTCATAGTACTTTGAGCACCCTCCAAAAAGAGGAGATGTACTAGGAATCTCTATCTATTCTTTGATGAGCCTCAGATCCCCCAGAGGACTGAGACAACCCTCCAGACTTAGAGTACTACCTGGAGACTGAGTACCTCATCATGAGGGGAAATACCCAGGCAACCACTAGAAAATCAACCCCCTTCCACTGGACCTTCACAATCCATAGAACTAAAAGAAACCATATTGTGGTTCTGACTCTTGTTACTTCTCAGCTCCTAACCTTACTTCACCTTGGAACTCAGTTTCTCCGAGAACTCCTCTCTCTCCAAAATATTTAGTCCAGAAACTTCTCCTCTGTGTCCTTCTCTCCTCTCTTTGAACAATGTGGCTTTTCCTCTCACAGGGCCATGACTCCCTGGAGACACCTTGAAGATATGCAGGGGTCCCTTCCAGGGAACAAAATTTGAGTCCCTGTAGATCCCCTTTTATCTACATCTCTCTCTCTCTCTCTCTCTCTCTCTCTCTCTCTCTCTCTCTCTCTCTCTCTCTCTCTCTCTCTCATTTTATTCATTTTATCTGAGCCATACTTTATTTTCTTTTTTCCTAATTTACTTTATTTTTCCCCAATGACACATTAAAACAATTTTTATCATTTGCTTTTTTTGAAGTTTTATCTACATCTCTTAGGTCTATATCTCTGTTTCTCTAGTTTCCCTTTATAAAAGCCTCATAGGTGTATCTCAGGTGCTCTGAAACTAGTCATGTATCAGTCAGTATGAGTACTCTGGTATTCAGGGTAAAGAGAATTCACAGCCCACCAAGAAGACGTCATCAATACCAGACCAAATTTTAAAATGTGGCAGGATGGATGTTTGTCCTTGTGTAGGGAGACATCATCAATACCAGAACAAAGGTCTCACTCTTTAACCTTGTTACTGTTGACCAAGTTCTCCTTGGGACACCTTCTACATATGATTGAAGGCTACCTTGACTGGGAAATGGAGTATATGGAGTGAAGGCAAGAGGGAGTCTGCTGTCAAGTACTAGCCCAAGACCTTGTCTTCCTTTCTGAACCCCTTCTTCATAACCCACCTCTAGCCTTTTATTTCTTGTATACAGATTTAATGGCCCAATCTATGAAATCACCTCTGGGTCCCCTGTTTGTGGTATAGCAAACCAGAGGGACCTGAGAATGTAGGGTGGGAAAACAGAGATGTACCTTGGATCACTTGAATATCTTTGTATTTCTTTCATTCTCTCTTTGGAGAGAGCAGCACTGATTCCCCAGTTACTCATATTTTAGAAAGCATCTGGTTTTCATTCCAGCTGTTACAAAATGCCTACATCTCTGCTTCTTCCAATGCCTGCAGAGCTGTTCTGATGGTAATGCTTCACATCTATGTACACAGGCTCATCACTTCCAGCCTGGGCTCTAGGCTGCCAGCATTTCAATTTCAGAGCTTGCTTGACAATCATGGGTTCTGGCTCTGAGTCCCTCGCCTCACCAGCTTTATGATGATCCTATAGGAATAGTATAGAAATACTTTTCTTAGGTTCCTCTCTTCACGGCCAGCAGCCCTTGTCAACTCCAGCCTTTAAGAGGGTAATAAGGGCTCTACTTTAGGCTGCCTAGAAGTCCCTCTCAAAATTAACCAGAGACTTGGTTCTTCAAGGGATGCAACATCACCTGGATGTTGGGGATTACAGCTAGGTCCAGATTAGAGTGAATAATAAACCTCAGATCCCATTGAGTGATCAAATTATTTGTATTCGTACTGCATATTTCCATTGGGCTATAACCAATTATATATATACATATGTTGTTCATATGATTATATAATACTTACATATGTTTTATATAATTTATATATATTGTTTTATATAATTATAACTCTAAATAGTATGAATTTGAATATATAGGACCACTTCATCGGATTACTCATTTGCACTAATTAGAACCTAACCATAACCTTTTCCTAAATTCCTTTTCTGTAGGAATTAATGGTACATACCTAAAAAATATTGTGTGTACATCAACTGTACATCTATAAGAATAGGTTGTGCATCAGTCTAAAACAGTAGCATTCAACTCTAGACTATCCAGACCTAGGCAAATCATTTCCCCTTCTGAGGTCTATTTTTTCTCTATATAAAATAGACCAAATGATCTCTAAGGTCCCTTCCAGCCTCAAATGTTGTGAGCAATATAACCTATTTGGTCATGTAAAGTATCTTCATGTTGTCCTAATTTTCAAGAAAAGGAAGTGAATGGAGTCTGCAGACTATAAGCCAGTGAGCTAGATTTCAATTCCTGACAAAATTCTAGATCATGTTACTAAAGCGATGGTTAGTGAACATCTAGAAAAGGAAGCAGTAATCACAAAAACCTGACATGATTTCATCAAGAATAGACTGTGCCAGAATAACCTAATTTTTGACAGTTATTAGACCTGGGGAATCCTATAGATAGTTTACCTACATTTTATCAGAGCATTTGACAACAATTCTCATTATTCTTGTGGAAAAGTCCAAAGGATATGAGCCAGACATTAGTACAGTTAGGTAGACTTGAAACTGGGATGGTCATTAATAAGTCAATGTCTACTTGTAAGGAGGTCTCTAATGAAATGCCCCAGGGATCTATCCTGTTTAACATGTTTATCAATAACTTGGATAAAAGCAGAGATCACAAGCTTATCAAATATACAGCAGACACAAATCTAGGAGGGATAGTTAACACACTGGGTGATGATTTCCAGATCCAAAACTATTTCAATAGGTCAGAACATTGTGCCAGATCAAATAAGATGAAATTTAATTCTGATAAATATAAAGTCTTATATTTGGGTCTTAAGAAATCTATTTCATAAGTAGAGTATGTAGGAGCCCTACTTAGAAAGTTCTTTATCAGAAATTTTTTAAAATGGGGGCAGGGCGGGTCTTAGTGAACTACATTCTCAATATGTGTCAACAGTATGATATGAAAGTCAAGAAAGTTAACAGGACCTCAGCCTGTATTGAGAGGCATGGTAATGAGGAGCCATCCTCCTGAACGCTGCCCTGATCAGACTGACCACATCTAAGTGTCACATTTTAAGAAGGACTTTGATAAAATGGAATATCCAGAGGAGGAGAGATAGCCAGGTTAATGAAGGACCTCAAGACCACATCCTATGAGTGTGATTCTAAGATGTTTAATGGGGAGAAAAGCAGATTTAGTGGTTGGGACTTAGGAATCCCCAACCTCTACCTAGGGAGTCAATTCTTCTGGATTTTCCAAATCCTTATGACCACTGAAGATGAAGAGAATGGCTAGAAAGCATTCAAAATTTACCAAGCAGTCCACAGAGGTAAGGGAGGTAAGGAGGACTACTGTAGGGAGGAGGAGACCTAATTTTCATTCCTACCCTTTGCAGAAAGTTGGTTAGCTCTAGCTTACTACCCAAGCCTGGGAAGCTAGGGGTGGGAATCCTGGCAGCAGAACCTGGACCAGTTTGTTGTCACATGATCTAGAGCTTAAAGATAACCTCTAGCTCATAGCTGATTGACTGAGAACTCCTCCCATTTTGCTAAAATATCTTCTTGTCCTCGGGATAGTGATGAGCCCTGAGCAGACCACTTTGCTGGCATCTGCATCTCTCTTTTCCTTTTGAGAAACTGAGTGGACTTCCCCTTGAAGGGAAGCTTTATTCTCTGTTTCTTCTCCAGAGCAAAAGGGCAGTTCTTATGGAACTTCTTTTAGAAGACTATTGTCCTGAAAACAAACAAACCACTAATTCTTTCATGAAGTAATATCTCTGAAGGAAAGATCCTTGAACTGCAATGGGGGGCATCTCTAAGTGGATGGCTATTCAGAGCTCTGAGCTGCAC
Source organism: Notamacropus eugenii (assembly GCF_028372415.1). Taxonomy (NCBI): domain Eukaryota; kingdom Metazoa; phylum Chordata; class Mammalia; order Diprotodontia; family Macropodidae; genus Notamacropus; species Notamacropus eugenii. Next base: position 697,173,088 of record NC_092872.1, on the reverse strand, counting down.
CAGAGATGGAAACCACAAGGTGGTTCTTACGGAGCCAGGGCTGGGCTCTGTGCACTCCGTGGGCAGGTACCAGCCGCCTGACTATGAGACAAGTGGTCCATGACTTCCCTATGGCTTTTTCCCATCTAGAAGACAGCACCATTCGATGTGAACAACTGAATCAGCTTCAGGATTGGCTGGCTGATTTCCGAAAATCTACCTCCTCCTCCAGCACAGCCAATCCCGAGGAGCTAGTGGCGTTTGACGTGCTTTGTGGAGACTTCAACTTTGACAACTGCTCTTCTGGTGAGAAAGCTTTTTCCCTCTCTTCCTCCTCTAATCTTACAAAACTGAACATGGGTCCTGGAAGCCTCATTCTGCCTCTGCCCTTACTTCTTATGGGATTTGGGGCATATCATATTATCACCCTATGCCTCTGCTTCTTCATCCATAAAATGAAGAGGTTAGATGATATGTTCTCTGAAGTCCCAGCTGTGATGCCATGACTGCCCCTCTTACCCTAGCCCCTGGTGACACATCATCAGTCATCCTCACCCAGAGTGGTGCCTCCCTCTAGTCTTAGGGAAAAATGTTCAGGGCTGAGAAGCACCTTGTTAGTAAGACCAGAAAGAGCAGATGCTCTGATGTTTCATCCACTGCCATTTTCAACCAATATCACCTGCTGTAGAAACCATCCAGATCTGGAGACTCCACTCATTGGGTGGTCACTGCTGCCATACTGCTCTGAGGTACCAGTTTTCAGCCTAGAGAGGAGAAATGGGGCCAGGCTAGCTTCTAGTAGTCAGGTGACTGACCAGCACCAGGCTCTGTAGGATTCCAGACTAGATGTTAGGACCCCAGCCCTTAAAAAATGAACAAGAAACCTAATTTTCTTTTGTAAAACTAAGTGTCTAGAGAGGTGGCTCTTCTTCCATCACACAAATAATAAGATTAATTCCTCCAGTGTGGACATGAGGCACTGTTTTCACAAAGGTTATGAAAAACAAACAGGTTTTTTCACTTTTGTTTTAGATGGTAATAATAATAAATAATAGCTGGCATTTACATAGTCAGCTTTGTGGTTTGCAAAGCATTTTGTCCAGGTCCTCTTCCTTGATCCTCACAATAATCCTGTGAGGCAGCTACTATTACAATAACCATTTTACAGATGAGGAAACTGAGGCTAAAAGAGCTTAGGGGACTTGCCCAAGGTCACATGACCAACAAGGGTTTGAGGTAGGATTTGAACTCAGATTTCCTCACTCAGGACTATGCACTGTGCTGGGTAGCTGCCTCTATTCAGACGTGATGGGTGAACAACATGCCTTCTAGTGGACAAATAGATCTTCCCTCCTCTAGACAAACACACCAAGTCTAAGGCTGAAATCCCAGAGCACTGGACATCAAGGAGAGGGGAGGGGCAGAGGAAGGAGAAACCATAACTCCAGGCATTCTTGGGTCTTCACATGAAATCTTGGACCACTTGCTCCTAAGAAAGTCTAAATGATGGTTCTAAGGATCAGTCCCTTCATGAACTCAGGAGGTGACCCAAGGCCAGAGGGAGCAAATGGAGCCTACTGTCCTTGGGCAGGGGAGAATTAGAGGCCAGTGGGGAAAGGAATCTGCCCTTCCTGAACATTGTAAAAAGAACCTTTATCAAGGCATTCTCATTCCTTTCACTCTTTCAGGGGAGGGGTCCCATCTTATGCCCTTAGTTCCTCCCTCAGTGTCAAATGCTGCCTTGTGCTGATTAGGTACTTAATAATTAATAACTTAATAATTTTGTGAAATAACTCCTATGTGTAGATTCAGAGAATCCAGAAGCATCTTGTACCAGGCACCATTACAGAGCTACAACTGCTTAAATCTAGTTCATCTAAGACTAACAGGCATCCTCCAAAGATGATCTTGAAGCCTCTGTGAGCAACCTCTGGCAGCCTAGACAGTTTCTCCTTCCCTCCCTGGGCAAGACCCTCATTCCTGCATTCCAGTCTCTGCTCTGAGGGAAGAACTCCTCTTGAAAGCTTTCCAGGGTCACTGTCAGGCAAGGCCAAAGCAGGGGGAGGTAAAGACCCTTGGCATTCCTGGACTTCCACTTTGCTTAGGAACAGGCCTGGTTAATTTCTTCTTCTCTGTTCAGATGACAAGCTGGTACAACAGCACTCCCTGTTTACACACTACAAGGACCCTTGCCGCCTTGGTCCAGGGGAGGATAAGCCGTGGGCAATCGGTAAGGCATCCCCTCCTGCTTCACAGGGGATCGTGTTGTCTCTGCTGCATGATCAAGGTGGCCCCTGCAGGGCCACAGGGTGTAGCCAGGTGAAGTAGGACCAGTCAGGTATCTGTTGGTGTGGGTTCTTACAAGGACTCAGAAGCCAATGCACATACAAGCAGCCATGAACTTTCCAGGACAGACCACAGACTCAGAGCAATGAGACATGGATTATAGCCAAAGAGCCCCCTGGTCACCCCTACCACCCACTTCCTTTAGGAAAGAAGCAAATGTGCCAGTCCATTTCCTGACAATAGCAGAGGGGAGAGCAGACATGTTAGGGGAGAAGGGGGAGGGTCTCTTTCACACCTGAGAAAAGAAGCTGGTCACAGCGTCCCCTCCCTGATGGTCCTTCCTTCCCCTCCCCTCAGAAATAGGGAAGGGGCTGCAGCAGGAGCCACCCTCCTGGATCACATTGACCATACTGTAATGCTAGGAAGGGTGTGTACACCAGGGGAAGCAGGGGTGCACATATGGCAACTCAGCCCATGGAATGTCATGTTCAGCCACAACATGGGTTTCTCTTTAATTCTCATTCTTGTGTCCTTTTGGTTCTCAGGTACTTTTTTAAAACAAGATCGCCTCCATGACGAGGAGGTGTGCACCCCAGACAATCTGCAAAAGTAAGCTGCTTCACTCTGGCATTTTCCCTTTAGCAGACAGAAAACCTGGTCTGGGTCATGACCCAAAGAAATATCGATCAGAGAGGCATCAGAGCAAACAGGAAGGAGAGCTGGCTTTGGAGTCCAGTCTTATCATTTACTACCTATATGACCTTGGGAAAGTCATTTCCCAGTTTTGGGTCTCAGTTTCCTCATCTGTAAAATGGGGGGTTAGATAAGGCAACCTCTGAAGTCCTTTATAACTCCACATCCATGATCTTATTTCAGGGGTTGGCGGGAAGGTCAGTGATAGCTCTATGGATGGCCACAGCATATATTCAGAAGCAAAGTTTCAATAGATTATTATGTCAAAGGGAACAAAGAACCCAAAACAGACTTGTATAGTGAAAAGGGAAGTGGATGTGGAGTCAGAGAACCAAATCCTGGCTTAGGCTACTGACCCTCTCTGGGGCCCTGGGCAAATCACATCTTCATTTGTAATAGGAGGGGTAAGGATGGGGACTGGAAGAGATCATCTCTGTGGCCCTTCCAGTTCTGTGAGCCTAGGCTCAGAGACACAAGCAACATATGAGCTCTTCTAAGACTACACTAAAGTCACAGGGATGAAATGAATAATGTCCCTATTTGCTGGACAGCAACATGGGCCAAGGACAGCCCAGAATCATCCTTTACAGCAGAACAAACCTCCAGGAGACAGCAGTCCATTATATTTAACACTTGGGCAGGAGATCAAGAAGCTCACACACACACACACACACACACACACACACACACACACACACGCATACACAGTCCCAGAAAGCACACACCTGTTTAAGATGTTCTAATCTGCTTATTCCCCACATTAGTTAATGGTGCCCTGGCACAGCCAGGGGAGGACCCCAGGTGAGAAGAAGAGCTACTGTTTGGCTCAGGAGCAGGCTCTGGTTCTTCACCTTCATGATCCATGATTATTATACTGTTATTTTATATAATAATATATTATATCATTATGATCACCATTATCTTTTTCTATGCTCAAGCTAATCAAACGTTTTTTCGACAAAGGGCTTCCCTCCTTACAAAGAACATACAAATGGATTTCTTGGCTAGAAGTTCACCTTTTCACTCAGCATACCCCAGTTGCACTTGGTTTCCTCACAAAGGGAGCTGAACTGTATTAGGAACCATTCATTCAATCATTAATCAACAACCATTTTTAAGTGCTTACTTCATGACAGGCTCTGTACTAACCAAGATCCTGAAAATGGGAGGCTGGGAAGAAGGGCCCTCCAGGAACAGGAGACCAGAGATGGAGCACTGTGTACAGGGATAGCTAGCCCATTGGTGTGACTGGACAGGAGAGTGCCCGGAGGAGAACAAAATACAAAAAGTCCAGGAAAGGAAGAAGGGGCCAGATGACCAAGAGCTACAAATGCCAAACAAAGGATTTTTTATTGGCTCCTCAAAGTAATAGGGACTTACTGGAGTTTACTGAGTAAGGGGATTATATGGTCAGACCTATTATGCTTTAGGAAAATTTCCTTGACAAGTAAAGGGAAGATGAATTAGAGTTGTATGAGACTGAAGGTAGGGAGCTCAAATAGAAAGCTATTCCAGTAATCCAGATGTGGTGGCAAGGCTGGTGGCTAAGGTGAGTACAGGAAAGAGGATGTATTCCAGAGAGGTTGCAGAGAAAGAAATTCCAAGATTTGGCAACTGATTGGGGATGTGGAGTGAGCAAGAAAGGAGTCAATTCTCCCCTGGGAAGCTGGGAAGGATTGTGGTGCCCTGTACTGTAATAAGGAAGTTCAGAAGAAAAAAGGCTTGGGGTTGGGAAGAGAGAGAACAAGTTCTGATTTGGATGCATTGAGTTTGAGAAGTCTCAGAATATCCAGTAGAGCTGGTGATGTAGAACTGAAGACCGAGAAGGAGATTAGGACTGGTTATGCAGGTCTGGTGATCACCTGGATAGAGATGACCATGATGAGAGTCCATGATGAGAGAGAGACAGAGACACAGAAAAACAAAGACAGACAGAGAATGAGACAGAAAGACAGAGACAAAGAGAGAGGGACAGAGAGAGACAGAGACAGAGAGAGGAGAGACAGACAGACAGAGAGGAGACAGAGACAGACAGACAGACAGAAAGACAAAGAGAGACAGAAAAAGAATGAGACAGAAAGACAGAGACAGAGAAAGAAGGACAGAGAGAGACAGAGACAGAGGGAGGAGAGACAGAGAGAGGAGACAGAGACAGAGAAGAGACACAGACAGAAAGAAAGACAAAGAGAGACAGAGAGGGAATGACACAAAAAGACAGAGACAAAGAGAGAGGGACAGAAGGAGACAGAGACAGAGAGAGACAGACATAGAGTGAGGAGAGATAGAGAGAGGAGAGATACAGACAGACAGAGACAGAGAGAGATAGACAGACAGAAAGACAAAGAGAGACAGAGCGAGAATGAGACAGAAAGACAGAGAGACAGGGACAGAGAGAGACAGAGACAGAGAGAGGAGAAACAGAGAGAGGAAAGAGAGACAGGCAGAGGCAGAGAGACAGGAGGCAGAGAGACAGACAGATAGACAGAGAGAGAGACAGAGAGAGGAGACAGAGAGAGACAGACAGACAGAAAGACAAAAAGAGACAGAGAGAGAAAGAGGAAGAGAAGAGGAAAGGAGAGGGCCAAGGACAGAGCCTTGGGGAACACTTGGAGTTAGTGGATAAACATTCAGCAAAAGAGACTGGAAAAGAACAGTTGGACGGGGAGGAGAACCAGGAAAGTCACAAAAACTCAGAAAAGAGAGAGGATTCTGGAAGAAATAGGGCCAACAGTGCCAAATGCATTCAACAAACATTTATGAAATATCTGCTGTTTCTACAGCTCTGGGTTCCATGCTAGGAGACATACAAAGCAGAGACAAAACATAGTTTCGACTGTTATGGAGTTTACAAATCTAACAGAAGTATAAGACACACAGACAGGTGGAGTTCCCGGCTTCATGGAAGGCTGGAGTTCACAAAGTGAGCAAATGCAGGGCCATCGGGGAAACTGAGTGATCGAGGTGCTTAATTCCTTGTCCAGCTGTAGGCTATGCAGGAAACAAAGGAAAAAACCCATCAACTGAAAGAGAACATTGCCACCTACAGATGTTTCCCCTGCAGAAAACAAGCCTAGAGCTCCAACCCCTCCAAATGGAAGGAAAATCTTTGATCATAAGACCTGGCAGAGAAGCCAACACAGCATTTGTATTGGCAAACATTGTGCTAGATGTAGCCCAGGCATCAATTTTCTTTGGCCTGTTAATAAAATTGGACCACTGGGTTACATGATTTAGATAGGTCAATGGGGCTAGCCACAGAGTTTCACCTCTCATTCAAAAAAAACATTAGTTAAACTTAGTTACCTTCTTAAGAGTTCTACTGAGCTTAGGGCTACCAGTGCTCTGGACATGCCTGTTTGGGATGCCTAACTCCTTGGTCCCTATTTGGAAGTGGAATAACAAAAAGTCAAGTTTATACATAGTATAAAATTTAAAATTTGCAAAGTTTTCCTCACTGCAACACTGAGTTAGATAGTGTCAGAGTTATCATTCCCATTTCACAGAGGAAACTGAACTTAGAGAGGTAGTGATTTGCCCACCTGCATAAAGAGTCTCCATCAGACTAAGTGTGAAACCTCCCTCTCCCCCATGACATAGTGACTTTGCATTAAACTGACTTCCAATTTAATGGCTGATAGCCACCAATTAGATAACAGGGCCAGGCAAATCTAATACAAGCTGATAACTTTCAAAGCAAAGAAAATTCCATCACAGGCAGATCGCATTCTAAAATCTAAATGAGACTTTACAGAGGATCTACATTTACAAGACCAACAGTTGAAGCAATTTCTAATTCAAAGTCTAAAGTTACATGAACTCAGGGCTGTCTCTTCCTACAGCTAATTTGAGGCAATTAATTAGATTATAGTCTAAATCCAAAGCACTATCCTATACCAAGAAATTATCTTTTATGAGGTGATGATTAAAAAATGACTCCAATCCTTTGCTTATCAGTAACTCTCAGATCACTGATGCTGGAATTAATTAGGGAAGGCAAATGGATGATAATGGATTCCATTTCTGAGATTTAATGATGTTCTGAATGTTATTAGAGTATCTTTAATGCTGATAAATTACTTTTTGTAGAAACCCATGTTCAGTCGTTGAACCATTTTCACGCTCTTCTTTCCAATTTGTCTACAATTTAACTGACCCTACCCAGAACATCATTTTAAAACTATGCAATATGTTGTCTTTTACTTGATCCTGGATGCTTCTGAGAGGTTAAGATTGCAGGAAAGACACTTTCTAGCTCATTCATCCTCTTGAACCAATCCCTATCTTCAAGTTCATAGTTTTTCCTAAGAAGTGGCAGGTGATTGGAGGTAGCAGGGGACAAGGAATTAGGTGGTCTACTTCTCAACCCAAAATGGATTTAAAGTCTACACATCCATCCCACTGTCCAACCACAAGCCTATTCATATTCAAGTCTCTCCATTGAACTCTCCAGAGTGCTGAAAAGGAACTTAAACATAGAACCATGGAAAGAGAACAGGGTTGGGAGCCTTGGTCTTGGGGTCAAATACCAACTCTGTCTCTTTCCACCTACATGACCTAAGTTTGGGCTCCAGTTCCTCATCTATAAGATGAAGAGTTTGGATTAAATGACCCCTAAGGTCCTTCCAACTCTAAATCTACAACCCACTCCCACTTCCTCATGTTACATACAAGAAAACTAACTGCCCTAAAAAGTGATTGTCCAAAGTCACATTGCCAACTAGCAGAGCTGGGACCAGAATCCAGATTCCCCTGACCTTTGGTCTATCCAGTACATCAGGCTGCTCCCAATACTCTTATTTGAGAGTAATAGCAAATCCCATAGAGTCAGGTTGAGAACTAGTTTCATGGAAATAGTTCTAGGCATGGAGTCACAAGAACTGGGTCTCCATAGAGTTAACTCAGTCCCTGTTCAACCCTAATTCACTACAGGACTTTGAAAGATCACCTAACTACTTTGTATCTCAATTTGCCCACCTATTTAGATGGAATGAATAAATTACCTAGTCATAGGATTATACGCTTGGAGCCAGAACAGACCTCTAACCCAACTCCCTCATGTTACAGTTGAGGAAACTGAAGTCCAGAAAGGTGACCTGTCCAAGGTCACACAAGTAGTGACACCAATGGGACTGGAATTCAAGTCCTCTGACTCCAAAGCCAAGTGCTCTTTCCTGGACCCCTCTGCCCCCTACTAGGAGATTCAGTGAGATAATACATGTGAAAATAAACCTCCATACTCTCTGTGCTCTACCCCATGGAAATTAGAATGCAATAGAAATATCCCTCTGTTATGGAGCGAGAATCCAGCTCCTAGAAAGGAAGCCTGGGTGGTCCCACACTCATCATGGTGCCACAGGCTATGTGTTTCAAGCACTCATTCTTCTTCAGCAATAAGAAAAACAAATAGACTGCTACCTCCAGCTTTCATACTGCACTCAAACGTACTCTGGAAAAAGCCAATTTTTGAGCCATTAAAAAAATTAAGATTAAAAGGCCATATTTTTAAAAGCAGTTTCATCACAACAGTACTGGGAGGGCCACATTGGCCCTCAGGAGCCAAGACTTATTATTCTTGGCTTAAGGCGACACTTCCACCTTCCCTAAATGAAGCTGGGCCTATAGGCACCAGAGTCACCTTACACAGCAGCACTCATCTAAGCACCTAGGCTTTTCAATTTAGAGACACTGGTTTCCTCTCCCACAAATCCTGTTTCCAAAGAGCCAAGTTTACCTGAGTCACAGCAAGAGAGATCTGAGTTTTTGAATGTTTAATCAATTTAGCTTAATCAAGATTATTTCCCCTTTTACAACCTAACGGGAAGGGCAATGCCACTGGCAACAACCATAGATGGACAGACCTGAGTCTTGTGTCTTAGTTTGGGGAGAGAGTTGAGGAGGGGTGGTCAGAGTCATCTTTCAAAAACCCCCCCATCTGAAATGGTGAATCTTGAGTCTGTCTACTCACAACTTGTTTGTTTGTATGGACTAGGGCCTTGGAAAGTGAAGAAGGCAGAAAGGAGTATATTGACTATCCCACCAGCAAGAGCCATCCTTCCAACCAGAAGGTCTTGGTGAAGGGCAATGGCAGGAGGATTGACTACATGCTCTACTCTGAGGAGGGGCTCTACCTGGAGTGGAAAGTGGTGAGTGTTTCAGGAAAGAATGTGTGTGGGGTGGCAGGCAGGGATTCCCTTGGGCAATATAGGCTAGTCCAAGCTACTTTGGCAGGCAGCCCTGCAGCCCACTCCCCAGGATCAGATGTGACATCTATGGAACTGGGCACAAACAGCACCAACTTGCTAGATTGGAGAGGGGCAGGAAGTTTTGAGTTGGGGTGACCAGTTCCCAGAGCCCAGGTTAAGGGCCTTTTTAAATGACGTCTGAGGCCTCATTTGTAGCAGATGCAATGGGATCCCCTGCCTCACAGGGTTGTGAGGATCAAATGAACTGATCTACGTAAAGCACTTTACAAACCTGATAATTGCTACATCAGCGTCAGCTCGGATGCTGACAATCATCCTATAACCGACAGGGCCCAACCTAAGGCAAGAACTGGGGGGTCAGTGGAGGGAGGGGGAAGGATAAGCTCAGCAAGAGAAGCCTGTGTAAGAAACCACAACCTTTTAAAAGGAATATGGCAGCGGCCACCTGGTCTCTCCTCCACTGTTGTGCCAAAGTCTTGTTTGACCAACTCTTTCTCTCCATTCACCTTATTGTCAAAATGTTCTTTTCTGTACTTAACTGCAATCCCCCCTGTTAAATTTTATCCTCACTTCCTCTTGTTCTTTACACCATTATTTTCCTGTAGGAGGTGGAGGAATTCAGTTTTATTACCCAGTTAGCAGGTCTGACTGACCACCTACCTGTGGCCATGCGCCTGATGGTCAACACTGGTGAGGAAGAGGTGTAGACGCGCCAGCCCCACGGTCAGTCAGGACCCAGGCCAGCCTAAGAAGACCTGGTCTATGTTCTTGGGATACAAAGGACTTTTTTCCAGTGCCACGTGAGCCAGATGAAAACACCTGGCCTCCATTCGCCTCTCCCAACACCTCCAAAGGTGGACTAGGTCCCTTCCCTGTTGCTCCTTGGAGCTAGGGAAAGGGGACAAGGGTGATAGGAGGTGAGGGACCAAAAGGGATCCACGAGGGCTGAGACCACTGTCTGGAGGTACTCAAGGCAGCAGGGTCAGCCTGAATTTCTACATGTTCACTGTGGACCAAGGAATGCCAGTGGCCAGGCAGGTAGGGAGGGGAGGGGAGAGCCGAGCCCTCATTCCTTTTAATCAGTGCCATTCTTACAAAACATGGTTTTATATGAATTATACAGCACAACTTAGTTTGTAATCTGTGGGGTAGTGCTATTAATGGGTTTTGCATCATTTCTTTGTATAGCTCTTATAAAGCTGAAGGCTTGGTTTTGGATTTTTTTTTTTTATTTAGCCTGCCAATGTCGTCATAGCATGCCTGTGCCCTAGCATGCGCTCTAACTGCATGCTACACACTCGAGATGAAACAGCCATTATGAGAGCCATAGGGTAAAAATAGGGGGGGAAAAAAAAGGAATTTGAAACTCAATCAGGAAATTGTCCAGGAAGCCCCCTACGGAGTGCTGGACAGCCATTTTTTGCTTTTTACCAGCACAATGGGGCTTTTCCAAACCAACAATTATACTCTGTCTCCAGTGACAGGGAAAATGCTGTGTTCCTTTCCAAAGGCCTACATTTGAGGGGAATTGTGCTCTAGGAAGAAAAAAAATCAACTTTGAGGTTCCCAGGAAGGGAAGGCCCAAAGGGATCAAGTTAGAGTCAGTCTACACCTGACTCTAAAGACTCCCAATGCTCCAAACAGAGGCTTGTCAGGGTGGAAAACTAGACAAGGGATGTTTATGGGAAAGGGACATGATGAAAAAGGAAAACTCAATAGAACTTGCGGTTTTGTGGAAGAGGAAATCTCACCATACCAGTGGGAAGGAGCCATCTGCATTTTAAAAAAACGGTTTGTAGCATTGTTCTTTTCCACTCTCTAAACCCACAGTTCTGTTTGTATGGCATGACCTTTCTTAGCTTCAAACCTGAGTGACTTTGACCAGATGACAAAGTTAGGACTTCAGGGTTCTTCTCCATCATGTGGCATCATTTTGTGATTTGGGGAAGGAAAAAAAAAAAATCCCTTTGTGCCTCAGTTTACCCACTGGCTCAGTGGACTACTGGTCCCTACCTCTCTGGCCCAGCTGAGCCCCAAGGGAATTGGCTGCAGGGTTGCTGACAGAAGACTGGCTGTCCATGGTCAGCTTCTGAGTGATGGGTGTCTCCAGGATGAAGTCTGCCTTGGCCTATCTGTTTCTATCTCTTCATCCAATAGCCACCCCAGATCTCCTGGGATCTCATTCCCAGTTGCTCAGCACATCTACCTTTTCTTTTTGGCCCACGGTTGAGGGCCCCTGGACACCAAGCCATAGCAGGGGAGGGAGGAAAGGGGAGGGGCGTACAGCTAAGGATCCTTTGAGGGCTGGGCCTTCACATTCTCATTGGGCTCTCCCAAAAAAGGATTCCCAGTCAACCAAACATGAAAACTGAGGAGGGGATGATGTCAAGGAAGAAAATTACCAAATCAACCTCCTCCATTTGGTGAGACTGATCATTAACATCTCTTGCACAGTCCACACAAATGGAGAGAAATGGCATCTTGTGTTCTCAGACAAACAGCCCCAGGGCACCCTCCTGTACCACTTGCTTTCCTCAGTTGTGTTTTTTTTGGGTCCCCCCTTTGGCTGGCCCTGAGCAGCACTGGTCCGAGGTATCACTCTACTCTCACCACCTGGGAACCAGTTTGATCCTGGATCTGAAAATCACCTGTCCAGGAGCCTGATGACCAGCCAGACCTCCTCCAACACGCTCTGCTGATTCCCTGTAGGAACATCCTGTCTTAAGCACCTTCAGCTTTCTCTTCGTAGCCTCTTTAAATAGAAGTAATCAGGCATTTTCCTCTCTCTCTAGCCCGTGGAATTTTTTTAACTTTATGCTAAACTACTACTTAGATTTTGACCTTGGTTTTTTGGTGATCTCTGGTTTTAAACAGAATGTTATTGATTGTTCACACAACCATACAACACCTTGAGCTCTTACTCACACCAGTCTTATATCCCAGCATAGCCCACAGTAAGAACAGGGTGATGACAGCACCAGAACCCCATGGTACAAATTCTCCTTGTCTTAGTACATTGACCCTGTGCCTTCTGATGCCTCCTTCATCTGCATGAGAGGCTGAGTGAAGCTAATGGGCAGGAGCGAGGATGGGGAGAAATGACTTTCCCTCATCCCAATCCCACCAATCGTCAGTCCTCAGCCAAATAATGCAGTCAGGAGGCAAGACTGGCTATGGACAGGTGACCTGTGTGTGACCCATCCAAAGGCCTTAGCCCTTCACAGCCATGAGACACTGCTACTGTTTGGGGGAACAAATACCCCTCCTAAGTCAGGGAAGCCCAGGGCAGCTCTATGTACGATTCTGCTATAGGATTAGACCCAAAGTTAGGCTCCAATTCATGGAAACCAAGCCTGACAGCTCATTGTCCCCAGGCAGTTTAATGGCAGGCGTGAGAGACAGAGGCCAACCACCCTAAGTCTGAGAGGGAGCAGAGCTGCCTGAGGCCACTCCATCAAAAAATGCTATTTTTCTGAAGGGAGCAAGTTTTAAAGCCCTGCAAAACAAAAGATGAGAGGGTGCGGACTCGAGCTGACAGTGTCTGATCAAATCATTCCTCTTGCTTAGTGAATCAATCCTCCCCACTCCTGATCTCACCTCCAAGGGTCACCATGGAGTGATCACAACCGCAGAAGGCAAGGGGCTCCAAGCTATGCCAAGGGAGCACTGCCAGCACCTTGTCATCTTTACCAGGGAGTTTCATCTAGAAATTGTGGTTGTAGCATCTCTACCTTCCCCAGGCTATAGTGCTTTGAGGAATGTTCAGCTCCTGACCACCCCACCTGTCCCTTCCCTGATTCTCCAAACAAGACTCCCAACATTTTTTTGGAATCATCCTCACTTTAGAAAGGGTTTTCACAGAGCTGGAGAATCCCAATCTCTTATAAGAGAGAAGCCTTTAGATTCTGGGATTTTTTAATACTTACTTATTCTGGTTTGTCAGTGCGCATGAAACATGTGATTGTATGTTTGACATGCAACAGGCCTCATCAGATTATGATTGTTCCGGCTGTGAAGCAACACACCCCAACCAACAAACACAACCAACATCCACAGCCGTAACCCCACACATACAGAGACTTGCAGATCGCCCTGAGTCCAGGACCAGTGATACAGAATGTCACTTTTGGCTGGATCCAGCAGGGGAGTCAAGGAATATTGAGAGCCAGTCTTCGTAAGTCAGGAAAGGACTGGTGCCTCTCTCAAAGGCTAGAGATAGAACATTCAATGGTTACCATTGTTCTGCCAAGCAGGGCCGTCTGCTGGGAACTGTATTCACTCACCTAGAAGCAACTGTTCCATCTGGAGCAACAGGATGGCTGGGTCACATACTCCCCTCCTTACTGACTACACGGCCTTAGGCAAGTCTTTCAATCTCTCCATGCCTCCATTCTGTCCTCTGTGAAATGGGGACAAAGTCCGGCAAACCTTTGGCAATCTTTGGCTGGATGGAGCAGCATGTTCCCTCTTTCCCCTTGAGAACCTAGCCCTGCTTTTATCCTTTTTGATAAAGATGTAAAGTAGTGCTCAGAGATCACAACTTCCCATCCCGAAATCCTGGCAACCAGCCCAGAGTATCTGCTTGCCATACTGGTTTTATGAAGCCGGTAGATTATCCTAAGGGGGCTTGTCCATAAAGTAAATTTTTACAATTTTGATTTTTTTCAAATTTCCCTGTGACTCAGATTCAGTCAAATCGAGTAACGTCCAAGCTGGGAGTAGCTCATGGTCTCGCTCCCAGCCCAGAAACAATAATCTACTTCTGCTTCTGCTTCTGCTTCTGCTCCTACTCCAGGGCTGGGGAAGGGGAAGATGCCTCTGACCAGCTCCAAGATAAGCCATGCATTGGGACCCAGTTCAGTCAGACGGCTTATGAAGGAAGCATTTTCATGTGTCCAAAACCATCTTGAGTTTTAAGTATGAATATTAATCTTGATGCTTTTTAAATATTGTATTACTGCTAAGGTTTAGAAAATACTGTTTTAAAAAAACTTTTTTAATTTCAATAATTTTTCTGTATTGTATCCTTCTGGGACCTGAAGGGGTTTTATACGGTAAGCACACCTAACGTTTTGGTAAAACTGTATCTGATATATATCCATCTGTTTCTTCCCTGTAAGAAAACAAGTCTTACACCTAATAAAATATTTTGAAGGGGTTTTTTTCATTTATTGGTGCTGAAAGGAATGAATAGTTGATGTGAAGGAGAAAATAAAACATTAAAACACAAAATTGTTTTCCATTTATTTGAGTGATTTATTGGGGGAATTCATTTTGCTCTGACCCCAGAGTACAAGCCATTTTTCAGGGTTTTAAAAACCGAAGAAGATCCACCCATTCCTGATCTCTAAGAGAACTCACAGTGGTAACTAACGAATTTCTATTATATTCCTCAAGTACCTCCCAAAGATGCAATTTATTATTATGGAAAGAGGACCCACTGCAAGACCGCAGATCAGGCCCAGCTCTGCCATTATACATAGCCATGATCAAGTGCCCTAATCTTGACTTTCCTTCAACAAGAACGTAGGCTGCTTGCCCCACTTATTTCATGGAGCTGTTGTTAGCAAAGCGCTTTCATTTTTTCAAAACATATGTCATTCTCTCTTTATAGGCACTTTGTCTAACAGTGTAGCCCGAAAGCCCTTCCTCTAGATGCCTTAGTAACTGTTTCAAAGTTAGCTGTGGTTGAAAAAAAAATCCCTAAGCTGGTGGCCAACCCCTACAGTAATAAGCCTCTCTGGAGTTAGCCAGGCCAGACAACTTCAAGCAGCAGAGACAGCGTCCAGCGTAGGTTCAGACTCAAGGCCTTTCTGGTTTGGTTAGGATCTGCCATTACTGGTTGACTGACACAGCCAATCCCCCAAGGACCACTCCACTCTAATGAGTTACCAGAGGTGCGCTTAAATGGAGCTCTCCCAAACAAAATCAGCTGAGCCTTAGTTCCACTTCAAAGGCAGCTAATCCAGGAAAGGACAGGACGTCGCCCAGCTGGCCCCTAACACTGTATCCATCCTGCTTTCCTGTCACTGAAGATGCAGCAGGTGGCCTGAAGGCTGGGAGCTCCAGTGCCATCTGCACTGACTGCATTATAGGCTCCCCACGTCTCCTGGGCATCAATCAGTCTTTGGAGCTCAATGGTTTTGATTTTTGGCTTAGATGAGTAACAGTGAAAAATTAAAAGGTAAAAGATACTGACATAGTGAGGAACCTCTTTCAAAATTGTAACCTGTAGCAGGGCATTGGCTGTTGACTTCAGGGACCTCATCTCCTCACCTCCAACCTCAAATAACATTGCCATAGCTCCACGGGAGCAACTCATTATCTGCCCAATGCAACTCTCCTTTCCGGTGAGGAAGACACCAGCTTTCACCACTATCTCTCTATAGAGCAAAACTAAGCCTCTGAGATGCTGGAGCATCCCAACCTTCCAGAGAAAAGTGAATAATGTCCAATTCAAAAAGGATATGATGACCACCCCACACATATATTCTGGAGGACCTCGTCCCAATTCCTTGTACTGAGTCTGGCCCCCACCTGCAAGTGCTGTCTGGGCCCTGTTTGCCCCTAGATGTGGATAAGTCTCTCCTCCTTTGTGATATAACTTCCCTGAATGCAAAGCTGCTAGGTCCTCTCAGGTAACTTATGATAATGGTGTAAACCAAAGATGTCACACATGCAGCCCATGTACTCCCAAATATGGCCTGAACCAGATTAAAATGTAATTAGGAAATATTGAACAAAATAAGTAAAAATACAACAAAATGGAGATAGTACTGATGTGATTTTCTAAGTCATCAGGAGGCCCACAGGGATCCTTATGTATAGTGTGGTGCCCCTCTCCCTCCCCGCCATTTCTGCTGGAGTTTAACACCAGTGGTATAAACCACATGACTGAAGTATGGATTGTTTTCAGTGTTCCTGGAAACTTGCCCCTCATCATGATTATCTGCCAAAGGCATTTCCTTCACCATCTGAAACAAGGAGTTCTCAGGTCAGCTCCATCTATAAGTAATACCTCCCCCTCCCCAAACTGGCTACGGACAACAGGCAGCAATAGCCCCACCATCTGGAAAGTGGTAAGATTAATCCATCTCAGGCAAGAAGAAATCAATGCAAATGTGGTCGCTATTTCTCTCCCTTTGCCAAAAATGGTCCCGGTCTATTAAGCCTCTGAGTAGACCCTCATGGAATCACCAAGATGAGCTAAGAGTTTCAGGCAACTTTACACTATGTTAACCACTATAAATGAAATGGTACCAGGAAGGCCTTACTGGTGAGGCACAGCTGAAGGAAACCCATGCTACTATTGCCACAGCTAAGTAAAGTGCTTTCCTATTAGGACTTCCTTCCAAAGCTCTTTCCTGAGTCAGTCATGACAATCTCAAGCCACACAGTAATTTGATGGAAGCCTCCTGGTTTGGCTATTGTGAAATGGATACAAGGCCTGAACAAAGAGAGCCTGTATGGGATAATGGATAGAGTGCTGGATGTGGACTCAGATGACATGGATTCAAATCTGACCTCAGACACATATAAACCATGTCATCTAACTTTCCTGGGACTCAGTTTCCTCATCCAGAAACTGAGGCTGAACCTCATGACCTCCATGGTCCCTTCCATCTCTAATCTATGTCCCTATGAAATCACAATATTGCAATATACTTTTACAACCATCGATCGTGGCCACAGGACAAGGAAAAAGTACATCCCCAGTGCTGGGAACAAGTGAACTCCCCAAGAAAGCCGCTGATGAATGGCTGAAGGGGGGCGGACTGGGGAGAACACTGGCTCAGGAAGCAGGAATTCTGGCTTCCCAGGCACATCAGCCAATAAAACTGGATGGTCTGGAGCAAGCCATTCAATGGGATCCTGTTTTCTCATGTAAAAAGGGAGATGTGTAGGAGTGGGGAGGAACTCTTGAAGTCCCTCCCAGCAGTAGAGTCTATGCTTCTTTGTTAGAGAAGTTGTGCTAACAGAGCCAGGAAAGATGGCAAAGCTCAGCCTGGCCTCTGGAATGAGGCCCACAGAGCCTGTCACATGGAAGGCAGCTGTCATCCGCTCTCCTGAAGCATCTGCCCTTGGACGGCTGCAGGTGAATTTGCTAATCACATTTCATCTCAAACTGAAACTCAACCCTCTCAAATTAGATCCAAACTGGTTGAATTTTGTAAGATTTCAAAAGAACAAGGGATGTTCTGCTTATGTTCTCTTCCCACAAGAAAATCCTGGAAGCAGTTTTCATGTTCCTTTTAAAATTTCACCCGTGAGAAGGGGTTTCTCCCTCCTTCAGCCCCAGTGGAGATTAAGCTCATTCTCCTGACACAAGCCAGCAAGGTTTCCTCCCCCTACCTGTTGGTTTACATACTAACAACTCAAGAAAAGCTCAAAAGCAAGGGTTCTAAACCTTTGTGGGTCACAGAACACTTTCGGAGTCTGGTGAAGACTGTGGACCCCTTCACAAAATAATGTTTTAAATGAAAGGAAATGCTAAATTCCAGTCATAAACTGGTAAAAATAAAGAGAATATTTATTCTCACCCAAGTTCATACTCACATTAAAAATGTTCATGGACCTGCTTGAGATAGCCCATTAAGAAATGCTCTAGTGATACTATTAAGGATTACACTGACTTTGTTACAAACTGTAAACTTCTAGAACAAGGATTCTTAAGCTTTTTTTAGAACTGTATTTTAGTATAACTGGTTTTCTTTGTAATCTTTTATATCTTATTTTATGAATTTAAAGACATTATTCTGAGAATGAGTGCATCCACAGAGTCCATGATACAAGCAGGGGAAGAACCCTTGGCCCAGTGCCCACCTGTCCCCCACCCCTTCCACAGTCTTCTCACACCTTGGACCCCACCTGCTGCACACAGACTCTGGGATCCAGGGACAATGGCCTCCTGGCTGCTCCTCACATGGGACACCCCATCTTTTGGCTCTGGGAACTTTCTCTGGCTGTCCCTCAGACCCTCTTCAAATCTACTTCCTGGCTTCCTTTAAGGCTGGATTAAAAATCTCACCTTCTACAGGAAACTTTTCCCAACTCCCCTTAATTCCCGTGCTCTCTCCACTGTTTCCTGTTTGTCCATAGCTGTTTACATGCTGCCTCCCTCTCCTTCTTTGTAGTCCCAGTCGTGGCCCCTAGAAGACATTTCTAAGTGTTTCCTGAATGCCTGACACCAGAGCTAGAAAGGACCATAGAACCAAAAATGTTTCAACAGACAACACAGAACATCAGAGAAATATCATCTAAGTCTAACCTGCCCACTCCCTACCCCCTTTTCTTCCAGAACCTGAGGAGGAAAGTGACTAGCCAAAGAACAAACAGCCAGCTCCTACTTGAAAGTGACCATCCCATGTTGTGCTTCCCTCCATCTTAAAGAGCAATTTTCTTCAATTTTCTTCCTCACTTTCATAATGAACTTAATTCCTTTCACAAGGAAGGGAAGCTGGGCTTTACAAGGTTTATTCCGGAGTCACCAGGCTTTTGAGACTTAGCCCCCCTCATTTAGACTCTGGTCTTGCCGAGAGGATGCCACTTCCTTAGTCGCCTTTTTCCCCTCCAGCCTGTGGCAGCTTCTCCTCATTAATCAGTGCACCCCAAAAAAAGACAGGGTGGTTTTTAACCCCGCCCTTCCCAAGAAAGCCCACTGATCACATCATAACAACTCTTGTAGTACTTTATTTCTTTATACGTGGAAAAGTCCAGGACAGCAAATTAACTTCAGATGATAAGCCTGAATTCCATGGAAATATCCCCCACCTTTGGGTTAAACTCAAGGGCATAGGTGACAGTCTGGGGACTGTCTTGAGTTTTTGCTTCCAAAGTAGAATTAAGGAAATAAACAGCCTGTTTATAGTGGGGATTCCAGGAGCACTCACCCTGTGAGAGAGAAAAAAAGACTTCATGAGTTCTGGAGCTTTTCAAAGACCTAGGCCCTTTTCCCAAATCCAATAAGCAAGGCAGGGGGGTAGTCTACCCTGAGAAGCTGATTTTTTTTTTTCAATTTAAGATGAGGACTTTACATTAATCCCTGACATTTAATAGAAATTAATGATTATCCCTCCTGACTAACCCCTAGTAAATCCCACCATTAGATTTAGCTGATGGCAACACCTCGTTAAGCCATCACTCCATGGATCCTGGTTCCGTCATCTGTTCTCCCCTTTCCAATCACTCCTGCCCACCGATGCCATGCCCCAGTCAAGGAGATTCTCCCAGACTCTAGATTCTTTAAGGGCTCTGGAAGACTTTGTGAGTTAAATACAAATTGCACTGCCCAGTACTGAAGGCTCTTCAAATTGGCTGCCCCTCCCCTGCAATCTCATTTCTCATCACTCCCACTATCCCACAATCCCATTTTCTCCATTCCTCAGGGGCCTGCTGCAGGCTGTTTCCTGGACAGGAAATCCTCTCTCCTCCCTCAGGCACTGGGTCTATGTCTCCCAGGGTATCTGGAAGGTGGTCTCTCAGGCCTGGTCACCAGCACTTCTCTCTCTTTAGTCTGTATTACTTAACCCATATGGTGTGTGTCTCCTCAGTGCACACATTTAGGGTTAGCAAAGTCTAAGTGCTATGAGAGCAGGGTTTCTTCCTTGTAGCACCTGATGTCCCCAGCCCCTCATGCTAGGCCCAAGAATTCAGTCAGCATGAGGAAGGAGCAAGATTTCTCACTGATTTTCCAATGGACTTTCTCAGTCACTGCACATAAAATAAAACAATGATCTGAGAAATGAATCAAATGCCAGGGAGCACTGGTTGGACTGTCCCAGAGATGCAGCTCTTTGGTGAACTCAGGTTGCTACCTGACCCACAAGTCCATATTTTTTTTAACTGATGTATTTTCCTCAGATTCCCCACAGCAGGGAGGTGCAGGTGAACTCAGGTTAACAAAACCACCAACACTGGCCAGGCCCTTCTGAGCTGTCCAAGGACTGAAGGCCACCTCTCCTGAACACCATCTGCTAAGTCACAGAAGCTCTACCAGCCATGTCAGGGGGGCACGTCAACAAAGTTGTGGTCTCCTTATGGATGGAAGTCAGAGTATTCCCCTGGCAATGCTGAATGTCTGCAATCATGAATTTCAGAAGAACTGGCAGCAGGATGCAGCGGATAGAGCACTGGGACTCAGAATTAGGAAGACCTGAGTTCAAATCTGCCCTCAGGCACTTACTGTGTAACCCTGGGCAAGCCACTGAAACTCTGTCTACCTCAGTTTCCTTGACTGTACAAAGGAGATAACAGCATGTACTCCTCCCAGGGTTGTTTTAAAAGTTAAATGAGATAATATTTGTAAAAGGCTTTTCAAACTTCAAAGTACTATTTAATTGCTAGCTATTATCATTATTGCTAATAATGATAATCAAGCTTCAGGTGGTCCAAAGGACCACAGAAAGGCCTCTGATGGGTGCACAATGAGTCACTGATGACTCAGGCAAAGACTGTGGGCACACATGCCTAGGACAGGGAATGTGTAGGGCAAGAAGTAACTACAAAGCACCAGAAAAAAGGTATTAGAAAGGGCAAAGGAAGCCTTAGGTGCAGTGGGCAGATTGTCCAAGAAGGAGCTACCCAGGATGAAAGGATGAAAGCCCATGCATGGGCTGGGATCTACACAAATATAGGCAACGCTCACATCAAAGAGATGAGAGCACCCATAGAGCACTCAGCTTGGGAGTCAGGAAGACCTGAGTGCAAATCCTGCCTCAGATACTCACTAGTTGTGTCACCCGCCTGCCTCAGTTTCCTCATCAGTAAAATAGCAACAATAACAGCACATCTCTCCAGGGTTGTTTGTGAGGATCAGATGAGATAATATTTGTAAAGCTTTTTGAAAAACTTAAGGTGTCACATCAATTCTGTTACTATCATTATTATTATTAAACTCACAGGCTCGTCCAAGTGTTCTTTCCAAAATTACATTGATCTGAAATATCCCACTAATGAGCCCTTTTGGACATGCCCTGTGCCACCTCTACGGGCCAGTCTTCCAGGTTCCACAGCCATAAGAAATATACCCACTAACTCTCAAGAAGGTAATCTGGTCCCTTACTCCAGGTGTGTCACAGGCTCAGGGCTGATGGGAGACACAGAAACAGAAACAGCCAAAGTGACTGATGAAGTTACAGGCATAGCCACTAGATTAAAAAAAAAACCTAACCTACTTTGGACAGGTTCATTCTGGAATGTAATTCAATCAATAAAACAACAGCAATTAATTAAGTGCCTATTCAACACCAGGCACTAGAGACACAAAGAGGGAGAACAGGGCAAGTACTAAACAAGTATATTCTTAACATTTACAAAATAAAGACAAAGTAAACTTGGAGGCAGGGACGGGAGAATCAGGAGATCAGATCAGGAAGACTCCAGGCAAAGTGGCAAGCCAGTTCTTGATTAGGTAAATGCAGCAAACCTACCCTAGGAGCAGGACTCAGAAGCACGTGAGTCCTCTGATTTGGATGGGATGGTTTTAGAGAAATGAAGGTAGGCATGCACTGTCCCAGCCATGCTCCACAGCCCCCTAGATACCTGGGCCTCTGGTGTCTGGATGAGTCCTGTGCTGATCGAGATCTCGGCAGTCAGCTGGTACTCCATCCAAAGGACCACCCCGTGGCTCCTTCCAGGCCTGGAAGGAAAGACCGTCAAGTGTGGCATGAGCTGCTGCCTGCAGATCCTCAGCAAACCAAAATGGCAGCTCCCCCACCTATTTCCCAAAACATTAGTTTGTGCTGTCACTTCTAGACCTGCCTGGGAAAAAAAAGTCATCTTCAGAGAGCTCTGTCTCCAGTGTCATGACAGGAAGGAAAGGGCAGGGCCAGCCACAGTGAGCCCTACATGACCCTGCCCACTCAGTGGTCAATAATCCCAAGACCTGAAAGGCCAGGAGATGGGTAGATTCTCCTGGTAAAATAATTTCCCAAAAGAAGAATTAAAAGTGCCAACAGGCCTTACAGGCCCTTTCCTTTCTCCACTTGCTACTTCCAGTTCTTCTGAGTACTTGGGGATATCCTGACGCAGAAACTACTACAGAGATAAATGTAGAGAAAAATCACTTCATTCAACTCAACATTGACAATTCTTAATGTTTTCAACTCCAGTCTTTCCAGAAGTCATTTTTCTTACTCTGTTTGACCTTGCTCTGAAAAGAAATGCTGTCCATCTGTCTGGGTTCCCCTCCCTCTGCCCCCAGACTATGAACCTTTTGAAAGAAACTTCTGTCTCTGGCCTTTCTCTGTCTCCCCATGAGTGCCTAACACATGGCAGAAGCTTAATAAGTGTGTGTTTGCTTGTGTGAGTAGGACTGCTTGGGGGGTAATGGTGGGCAAGGGGTAGTTAGTACCCATTCCCACAAAAGGACATCCTTCACAACAGAAAAACAGGCAGAGTGAATTTCACTATCTTCAGGAAATACCTGCTTTTCTAAATACTCAAAGACCTTTCCAGGGAAAATGCAGAGGTGTTTGGATACCACAATGGGAAAGGCCCAGGGGTCTTGTGCTTTGCAAATTTTTAAAAGTATACAAATTTTAGTTATTACTGTTACTGGAGAAGATTCCTGTTTGGGTACAAGGTTGTACCAGATGACCTCCAAGGTCCCTTCTAACTCTGAGACACTGGGATTCTGCAATATAATTGCATTTCTTTAAAAAATACTATGAACTTTTTACCTGGTCCCACATCAACAGATGCTTTATGGATATCTCCTAAGTATTTCATTATCATTTCAAACTCAATGAGTAAAAAAACAAACTAATTATCTTTCTCCTAACCTGTCCCTCCTCCAAACTTCCTTATTTCTGCTGACAGCATCACCATCACTATAGTTACCGAGGTTATGCTCTAAGAATCATCCTTGACTTTTCTAGGTCCATCCACTTTCCATGGCCAGTTGGTGACCAAGTCTGGTCAACTCTACCTTCCCCACAGTTCTGCCTCATCACCCATCCTCTTTCCCCCCCTCCATGTTGCTAACATCACTGTTCATCACTTCTCAATTAGACTACTGTAATAACCTTCTATTGGTCTCCTTTCTAAAAACATACTTTCCATACAGGCAAAACATATTGATCTTAAAGACAGAGAACGAGTAAAGACAACTTATACTATAGATCTCCCAGGAGAACACAACAAATAAAAAATGTGAACCCATAATGCAAGAAGTAATATAAGAAACTGTCCAAAATTGCCAAACACAGAAAACAAAGTACTAATTATCCACAGATCACCTCCAGAAAAAAAAAACAAAAACCAAGGCTGCAAACTCCAAGCCAAACAGTGGTTAAACTTAACAATTCCATGAGAAACAGCAAACTCTGCAAGCAACCAGGAAAAGGATCTTCAAATAGAAAGTACAGAAAATGTGACTAATGCAGGATCATTCAACAGTTCCAAGAAGCAACAGAGCTAGCTCAAAGTCCGACCAAAGTGACCTGCCCCCAAGTCAGAGCCTAACCATAAATGAAGAGACTCGGATGTTCAGTAAAAGAAAGCCATTCAGATGGGGGAGCTACCAAACGGTGTGACCACTTGAGAAGGCGCCCCAACATTCGTGTTCCCTAAAAAAGTGACACTACACAAAACCTGTACTAAAGAACATTCTGACAAGCCCCCCATCTTCCTCTGCCATGACACATCCTCATCCTCCACCCCACCTCAGCCTCTTCCTTCAAAAGCTTCCCTTTTCTTAGGTTTCACCTTTGGTTCACCACCCATGAGTAAAGCAGCCAGGGGTGAGCTGCCTGGGAAGATGAAGGTTATTTCCCCAAATACTCAGTGTTTTCAATTATACAGGTTCTCTGTTCTTCAGGGTCATTTTCACAGCTTTAAGATGTGTATTTATACTAACAATTATGCAAATTATCCAAATAAAGTAATTATGCAAATAAAGTTGCTAAAACATCCATATCCTTTGAAACAGAGACTCCATTACTTGGCTTATATTCCAAGGAGGCCATTGATTAACCAAGAAGAAAGTCCCCAAATAGAATAAAATATTTATAGCAGCACTTAGGGTAGTAAGACAAACAGCTGCTTCATCGACCACCATTTTGTTCCACCAAGGACTCTATCTGTGGGGGTCACTACAAGCAGCACCCCAGGCATTGTCTAATAACCCCTTAGAACCTGCCGCTGAAGCCTTCTGCCAACAGATCAGCAAACCATCCTTAGGATGGTGATATCTTCTCAAGGAAAAGTCAGACTTCTAATTCTTTTTGATAGGATTGAACACGCTCAGCCCTATCTCACAATGATGACTTGCTAACCAAAACAGCAACGCTTTGCTGTATCTCTAGAGAATGGAGGAAATGGTTAAATTGAAAAGCATAACCACATAAACAAAACCAAAACATCTCTGCAGCTGTAAGAAAAGGTTATTATTGGAGAGGAGAGTTCCTGAATCTCTAACAGAAATTATGGGTCAAACACAAAATGGGCTCTTCCTGCACTAAATTCACACAAACTAGTGGCCTCCTCTCAGGGACAGCGCAGATATAAGTGGAGAAAGTAAAAAGAAAAACCCTTTCAGAATGTGATTCTTCTATGACTGAGGAACTGCAGTCTATAATAAAACTCATGCAAAAGAGGCACTCAGAAGGATGAGTGTCTGAATCTGGCTTGTTCTACACTGTTGGGCTCTGTGCCCAGGCTACGGACTGTCTTTCTTTATGAAGGTGCACTGAAAGCCACATCCTCAATGATCACTGAGGGAGGAAATGCTGAAGGTAAGCCTTTTAGAAGGAGATGGAGCAGGTGTGGAATCATCAGGAATCTTCTCTGTCTCTTGGGATGCCCTGTGGAATAGTCTTCCTCAGCTTCCTCTGGGGACCTGAGCAACTGTCCGTCTAAGGATGTGTTCACCTTTGCAGGGTGATGGAGCCTTTGGCACTAAGGGGCTGCTGGGGAACAGGCTTGCAGAAGTCAAAGGCCAGGACCCGCTGGGGTTCTGACAAGCATCTGCTTGAGTACTCCCAGAGAGGGTGAGGCTCCGCTTCCCGGGCTTCCCTAAAGTCCAGTGAGTGCTATGGAGAAAAGAACAGTAATATTAACAACAGTATCTTCAGATTTGCAAACCTCAGCATAAGCACTAGTATGAGGTAAGGCAGAGTTGGCCTCCTTCTCTCTCAGGTACAGGAGAAGAGCCTTTCTTGAACCCCACTTCATGCAGTATAAGGATCAGAGCTCAGACTCAAATCCTGACCCTCCTCACTCCAAATTCAATGTTCTCTGCATGATCACGACTCTACAGGAAAGGGATGAGGCAGGACAGATCCCAGCAGAGACACGAAGGAAGACTTGGCCCTGGCAGAAAACATGGACAACAGTATACAGACTCTGAGATGACTGCAGCTCACATGCATATAATGCTTTAGAGTAAAGAGATTACCTGGATTTCCTCTGAGGGTTAACTCTGTGCACACATAAGACTGTGCATTCAGTTCAAGACTGGATCAGTACTCTTTACCACTCTATCAGTCACTTGTCATCTGTCACTTCTGACATATGACAGTAACTTAGCTGTATTCCAGTCGCCATAAGGCTCTGTTTCTCACCTGGGGAGAGGCCAAGGGAAAGGAATGTGGGGAAGGCCTGAAACCCTCATCTCCTGTCCTTCTGTGAGTGATTTAATTTCAATTCAGTGAAAATTCTGACCTACCATCACAGTGTTGTCCCACAGTGCCCTGGGGAGGGGTACTGTCTCAAAATACCTAAAAAAGAGTCATTTCTGTTGGGCTAAGAAGTTGTTTCCTGCCACCTGTCACAGCAGAGACTGCCCCTCCCATATCCCCTTCCTCCAGCCATAACATATGGACTGGGAGATGAGAGAGGTCTGGTTGAGCCAAGGCTGCCCCAACCAAGGAGAACTGAGGGAAATGGCCTCTATGCACCACACCCCAACCCAGCCTCCAGTGCTGGAGAACTAAGGAGAAGTATCTGTCCACAGGGCAAAGATGCCATCTCAATACCTGCCTATGCAGGATGCCACCACTGACCCTGTCAGCATGGGACTGCTCCAGTCCCACTTAAAGATGGCAGACTGTGCCCACCTTAATCATATCATCCATAATGTGAACATCAAAGCCTTCACAGCTGCCACATGGGCTTCGGATCCGCCACAGGTCCTGGGAACAAAACAAACATTCACACCTTATACCACGCTGATGAGAAACATATCTGTAAATTTCACCAGGAAATCAAGAGAAATATAAAGGGAAAAACCATATCTCCACAAGCAGACCCATAGCTGAATCTCCCAAAGTGTACAGTTCCTAAGAAAGTTCATTAAAACAGAAGATACAACAAGTCCAAACAACTGAAGAAATATTAATTATTCATGGGTAGATCTAGTCAATATGACACATTAAGTTACCTGTTTAGTACCACACAATCAAAGTACCAAAAAATTATTTTATAGAACTTAAAAAAAATTCATCTGAGGAAGAAAAAATCAAGAATATCAAGGGAATCCTCTTCAATGATGCCACAAAGTGAATCGTTCAAACAATCTGGTACTAGACAAGAAACAGAGGGGTGGATCAGTGGAACAGTCTAGGCACACAACATGCAGAAGTGAATGAGCGCAACAGTGTAAGGACTGATAAACTCAAATATTCAAGCCACTGGGACAAGAATTCACGAGTTTACAAAAACTGCTGGGAAACTGAAAAGTAGTCTAGCAGAAACTGAGTACTGACCAACTTCTCACACCATAGAAAGGGTGACATCATAAGCAAATTAGGGGAACATGGAAAAAATTCCATGTTACATCTGGATAAGGGAAGAGTTCATAGCCAGACAAGAGATACTGAGGATCATAAAACGCAAAATGGATGTTTATTATATTAAATTTAAAAGAGGTTGGACAAACAAAATAAACATAGCCAAAATTAGAAGGAAAACAGGAAACTGAGGAAAAAATGTTACAGCAAGTATCTCTGATAAAGGTCTCATTTCTCAAATATATAATAAACTGTGCCAAACTTCAGAAAATAAGTGTCATTTCCCAAATGATAAATGGTCAAAGGATATGAAAAGGCAGTTTGCCAAAGAAGAAATCAAAGCTATCAATAGTTACATCTT
Source organism: Notamacropus eugenii (assembly GCF_028372415.1). Classification (NCBI taxonomy): domain Eukaryota; kingdom Metazoa; phylum Chordata; class Mammalia; order Diprotodontia; family Macropodidae; genus Notamacropus; species Notamacropus eugenii. Next base: position 697,145,837 of record NC_092872.1, on the reverse strand, counting down.
TTTCTAAAAAAGCTCTAAATTACTAATAATTAAAGGAAATGAAAAGTAAGACAACTCAGGTTGTCTCATACACAGGTTCTACCCCATATACATCATATTGACAAAACTGACAAAAAAGGAAAATGGCTTTTAAAAAACAAGATTCTATTATGCCAAACCCTGCAATACGCATAATTTCAAATGCCCCATCTTAACCCAAATTATTTGAATAAAACTGTCACAGACAGCTTACCTTGAACTCCACCACCACCATGTGCAAGGAGGCAGCTTGTGGCAATACTGTGATGTTGTTAGCAAGGTGTTCAGTCACAGCTGTCCTTGCATACCAGAAGTACAGGTTGTGCCATGGCAACAGACTTGTTGTGAAGAAAGGTTCCCCAAGAAGAATAGAGATCTGGAAAAGCAGAAAAAGAAGATGAAACCATCAGCCTGATCTTGACTCGGAATCAAGAGTAAGCCACAAATTCTAAGCATGCAGGAAGGAAAGAGGACTTTCCAATTTTAAGGAAATAGACATGACTGATATAATAAATTCTAAATCATTTTTGCAATCTGAAGGCAAAAAGCTGAAATTGTAATGGTTTCTATTATTTATTAATTTGGCATCTTTACAAATGTTAATACATTAATCTAAAACTCTTTAGACTATTAGTGGGATAAGTAATACAGCAAGGTCTATTACCAGAAGCAAGTAAACAAAAATTGCACTTGGAAGTTTGCAATGAGACTGGTCAATACTGGAACTTTTTCATTAAAATAGTCTTGCATAAGCATACCATCCACATTTCAGTCTTTATTCTCTTCTAAAGAAATATAATAAATTGAATTAGGTAACTTTAACCTTACTTAAGTGAAATATCAAAAAAAAAAAAAAAAAAGAGGTGTGGCTTGGAATACTGCCCTCAGCAGGTATGTGTTCCTAATACAAACATATGGCACCTCTTACTCACCTTTCTACCACCCAAATCTGCAGAGGTGAGGAGTTCAGGTCGCTTCTCTATTATGCTAATTTTATCTTCTAGGTGATTAGCCTTAAAAATCTTTAAGAGAAAAAAACAGATTGGGTTATTTTTTAAACAACTTCAATCAATAGGTCTGCCCAATGCAGTCTTTGCTTCCCAAACACTAATTTCTTTTTTATGTATACTCAGCATAAAAGCATCATGATATGTCAAGGGCATGACTGCCAAAGAACCAGCACAATTCAAAAACAAATGGCTCTTGTAGGCACTTAAGCAAATCCAGTTTCTTTCTGACAATACAACTTTCTGGGAAGAATTTCAAATTTGTCCATTTCATCTCCTGATACATTTAACCATTCCCACTCCCCCCATACACACACACACACACACACACACACACACACACACACACACACACACACACACACACACACACACACACACACACACACACACGATAAGGACAAGGACACAGACTCATTAGGACATGGACAGGATAAACTTGACTCCCAAATTGGATTGTTCCTCAGACAAACTATGAAGAATTATTACGGAAAAGGTTCCAGATAGTTCTTGTGGTCTTTTTATTATTTTGTGAAATGAGGGAAAAAATCTTAGGAAGAACAGGTGATCTCAGGTTTTTCACCAAAAACAAATTAAAATATAGCACCATGTTAGATAATCTCCAGGTCACCTGTTTCTCCACTTTGTTTTACATTTCAAATGGATAAAATCAAAAACAACAGCTCAATGCTAGATGCTTAACGTCCACATCACCATTCTAGCCAGATCCAGTACATCCCTGGAATATTTATCCACTCACTTTTCTCATCAGTCGATGTGACACTGCTGAGTTCTCTACTGTGAATACCTAAAGGGAATCATGCACCATTAGTCACAACTGGCATAAATTCTTAATACCATTAGAAAGTTACAAATACTAACACTTCATAAGAGCCTAATAAAATGAGGGACTAGGAAAGACCACCTCTATGACATATATTGTTCCCATAACTGCCCATGTTTTCCAGGAACACAAATCATGATGTGTTCTGGACAATGTGCCTTCAAAGTCTCAAAGTCTCAAGCTCTGAATTCTAATGATGACTCTGCTGGGCTATATCCATGAGCTATCCAGAGTCCCTTAGTGCCTAATACGTATATCTACAAGGCATGAATAGACTATTGGGCCAGACAAATAATAACACCTTAAAAGATCTATTAAAAGATCCTTTAATTGGTGTGAGCATTTCCTGTGCCACACACCTTAGCAGACATTTCCCTGGGTTGCTGTGGCACAAACCCAGTCGTCACCTGGTGGCCAGGCCCCCTGGTGACAGGCTTCTCTGCACTCCAGGCTACTGTCTAAGTCCTCCCTCCAGGGAAGACTGCACTCCATCAGCACTGCCTCGCAGAGCATCTGATCACCTTCATGAAGCACTCCCCTCACATCACATGCCATGTGGGGAGGGCAAGTACAACCATTCATGAAGGCATCAAGAGTCACCACATGAACAACACACCCAAATTGTTCAGTATGTGGGTGAAAGAAAAGCTATAAACTATAAACCAAAATGAGGTAAAAGTGTTAGAAGTAGTTAACTTCAAAAGCTGATCTAATAAGAAAGTAGAAATGTCCTGTTACCTGCTCTGCTCCCACACAGTGAGCCAGTATTGGAAGCAGGCTGCCATCACTAATGCAGAGACAAACACTGTCTGCCTTCAATACCTAAGACAAGAAAACTGCTGTCAGCATCTGCTTTTGTTACACATTAAGAGGTTTTCAAAAATCATTTGTCATGAAATCCTTTCCAGTTTAAATACAGAAGAAACTCATTAATCTGCCTTTATTATTTCAGAATTGACAGTAATTAAATGTGGTCTGAACTAACCTTAACATCTATGGAAATTATGATAAAAACAGAGCAAACAAAGTCTATAAACAGGATTGAAGAAGGGGTTTAATCTGTTCAGGAGAGGGGTTTCTAAGGAAATTAGCCCTTTAAAAAAGGCAGACCACTACTACTAATAATTACAAATAATTTCACCTGCAAAGCCATCTCTGAGGAACTGTACAGTTCACTTCTCAACCTACCTTATTATGTCTCGTGACTCCCCAATACAAACTGTCCCCTGTATACGTACTCATTGTACCCATAGGTTGGGTGACCTTCATATATCTGCATGTCTGCCTTCTCCATGAAGCATTCTTTGATTCCCAAGTGAGCAATGACCTTTTCCCTTCTATGAATTCTTATAGCACAGAGTGTCTATACCAGACAATCTTGGTTAACCACATTCTACCTTATGCTTTTCTCTGATTGTTTTCACATGTTCACATCTTGTTTCCCCAGCTAAACTCTCAGCTCCCTGACCACAAGAATGAAGTCTTCGCTTCCTTCTTACCTGCCTCTCCTATCCCCACAATACCCCAAGCACATTGGGTACATAGAAAACATGTAAAATACATGTTAACCTCTGAGTGGGGGAAAAAAAAACCTGTCACACTTTTATATGAAATACATTGCAAGACTTCCCTTAAAGTATCCCAGGAAGGAAAGAATTCAAGTCTTTGAAGATCTCATCATCTAATGTCTCAAATCTTATCATCATAACATCTAGCCCTAAATCATTCATGCTACACTTAAAAATGATTCTTTGACATAGTTCATGTGTGTATAGAAAAGTTCTAGATTGCAAAGAGATTTTTCAAAGGGAAATTAGCTTTAATTCTACTGTTAGTTAATATAAACTTCAGCCAATCAGAATGAAAATGGCACAAGCTAATATCATAATCAAGGTCCAGAAGGAATTAGGCAGATTTACAAATGAAATTAAGAGAAGCACAGGATGTTTTGGGGACATCCCTAAGCTTCTGAAGTTGACTAACATCATGGAGGAGAATCATCTCCAAACACAAACTACTAAAAAAGCCTCCTAAGGAGGTTTCTTTGTGAGTCTGACTTAGTGCATCACTGCAGACGGCCCTTAGCTGTAGGAATCCAGCACCGCAACTTTATTCTTAAGATAAATAGTCTTCTTTAATAACACCTAGCAAAAATGCATTAGAAATGTATAACCAAATAATCAGAAGTTCCTGGTGAGGGCAATAATTCAGGTGAGTGTGCACTTTATCATCACGTTTCCTTGAAAGAAAAAGCCCCTCAGAGAGCCAAGATCTACTTATTCTCTGCCTGTGGAGTCTGCTTTAGGGGAGGCAGTTGTAAGTTCACAGGTTCCAGCTTAGAGCTGGAGGGGCCCACAAGGCAATCTAGTCCAACATCCAAGCCTAAGGCAGACTGAGCAAGGAAAAACAAGTCAGTGAAGACTAGACAGAAGTCAGTGAGGGAGAAGAAAAGAACTCTTGTCATAACAGTTCAGAGAGCCCAGCGACCTACCTTCTTCAGTGCTTGGGTGTAGTGTTCTCTTCTGTCTGGGTCATTGAGTTCTCCAAATCGTGGCCGGTTCCAGAGCAAATGGGCCTGACATTCACAGACTGGACGCTCTTCGTGGAAGTTACTCTTGCTTCTTGCAATCCTAGGGTATACCATGCACTAAAAGGTAAGGTGACTGACAAGCTATCAAGAGATTCTAATGAGGTGCTGCTGGGGTAATAAAGAGTGAAAAGGTCACTCTTGTGGGAGTGAAATCATTCACAAAATGCAGCCTGGTGGGGAAAAGGGTAAGGCCTGAGAATCTCACTCCATGTAGTATGGAGAGTGTGGGAAAGTTTGCCATTTACTGCACTGTGTGCCCAGCTCTGGATTTCTGCCACCATCCTGTGTCTCTCTGTGCCCTAAGTACAGGCTGTTCTCCTTCCTATAAGAAAAGGTAATTGTGTTCGTCCTTCGTTGCCAAAGAAGACCATGTCATCAGAAAAATAATGACATGACTTGCACTTGACTTTGTTTTGAGTGAGGGAGGGCTGGGCAGGCCACCAGCCTCACTTCTCCTCCAGAGCCATCAGAATCCAGTGACCAGATATTCATCAGGATGATTGGAGATGACCCAGGATGAGACAATTGGGGTTAAGCGACTTGCACAAGGTCACACAGCTAGTGAATGTCAAGTGTCTGAGGTGAGATTTGAACTCAGGTCCTCCTGACTCCTGCACTGGTGCTGTATCCACTGCACCACCTAGTTGCCCCATAAGAAAAGGTAAAGAAAGCCTGAAGAACAACACTTTAATTTCCAGATTATCAACAACAACGCAGTATTTTTTTAAAAAGCTAGAAGAGCTTCACTATGAAAAAATTAAAAGGAAAAAGGATCTGAAGGAGTGAAAAAGGAATCCTGGTCAAGAGTTGGATGGGAAAAGATACAAGTTGGAAGGTAGACAGATTTCTATGGAGAGGAAAATCAAGAACAAATCTGCTGCTTAAAAAGCCACCACTTTTCCCTCAAGGCTTGTCAAGGGCCCATGTGCTGTCAGGCAGAAGATTATCCCCAGCAAACATCAAGAGGCGATGGGGCTGGAATTCCCAGTTGAGAAGAACTAATGGCATCTATTTGTCAACCTAATAACAACAACAAGAGATGCTGTTGTCGTCATTCATCTGGTGTCTTCCCAGAGCATGTACCTAAGACGTGACAGAGAATGTCCCAAGCCTTGTCAAAGGGACTATTACAAAATTCTGCTGACTTGCGTGAACACAGATGATATTTTTTGAAGGAAACTAGAAATCCTTACTGTAGATCATGGAGTCCTGCACAAGAATGTATAAAGACTTTGGGGACACAAATGGTGTTCATCGAAGACAAGGGATTCAAAAAGAAAATCAGAAGTGGGACTTGAACAACTGGTTAAAAAGATGGTGTCTCAGTTTTTTCTAGTAGATTTGGATCTTCACAGCAATGCAAGGACATAAAAAAAAAAATTCCCAATGGTCTTCTAAGGCTAAATGCCTTCCACATCCAGAGAAAGAACTATGGAATTCAATCACAGAATGTAGCAGATTGTGTGTGTGTGTGTATGTGTATTATGTTTTGGTTTGTTATATGATTTCTCCCATTTATTTTAGTTCTACACAGCATGACTATAGTGAAAATGCATTCAATAGGAATGTATGTGTAGATCCTATATAGAATTGCATGCAGTCTTGGGGAGGGAGGGGAGTGGTGGGGGGTAGGTAGAGGGAAAAAAAAACCTAAGTTTTATGGTAGTGATTGTAGAACATTAAAAATAAAATGAATATATATATATATATATGTATATATATATACACACATATATAAAGAAAATAAATGATCAAAGAGTCCCAGAAAAAAAAAGAAGATGGTGTCTCAGTATGGCATTTACATTGTAAGTCATATCTTAAAATATAGGAATGATGGGCTTCTGGGCACCTAACAAGACCGAATAAGAATGTTTTCCTAAGAGTCCTGGCTAAAGTGCTTACAATTAGAAATGGAAGGGGAAGAGAGAAAACTTTTTATATACAACAAGCTGAAACCATAGAGCATTGGTTCACAAACTTTTTTTTGTCTCAAATCCCTTTTATACTTTTAAAATTATTGAGGACCCTCAAGAACTTCTGTTTTATGTGGGTTATATCTATCAATATGCACTGTTAGGAATGAAAATATTAATATTATTATGAAAATAATTTTCACCTTGAGGACTTTGAAAGAGTCTCAGGGACTTTTAGAGGTCCCCAGATCATACTCTGAGAAAGGCTGCCAGTGAACAAGGTGGAAAAAAAAAGGGCAAGAAAGCTACCCAAAAGTTCACAAAAGAAGCCAGAAATAAAAGCTGTGGCCTCAAATTCTCTACAAACAAATGTAGGACTAACAAGAAAAATGGGATAAAGATTCTCATAAGAGGAAACAATCTGGTTGGTCTTGATGAGATAAGATCTATCACTAGAATATATGTCTCTGGAAAAAAATACTTTGTTCAAATGGAAGATGTTATATAAGGGGAAAGATAAGTATTGCATATTAACAAAATATACTTGTGAGGAAATTCAAGTAGAAGAATATGAAATCAGAGAGAGTATTTGTGCGAAGATCAATTAAAACAAAGACAAAAACAATATGGTCGCTGTCATATATCACCAGGTTAAAAAGAGAAAAGAGATCGGAGAGTTCACAAGTCTAAAACAAAGTCATGATGTACTAGTGAAAGGAAAGTAATTGAACACCTGCTGGTAATCTCTAACAACAACAACCCAGCCAATAGCTTCCTAACTTCCCTTAATGACTACATTCATCAAAAGGGAAAAATCTATTTTGGATCCAATTCTCACCAATATGAAAGAACTAACAAGCTGTTGGGGAGAGGAAATATGATGTATTGGAGAGTGTGCTGGACTTGGGGCCAGGAAAACCTGGGTTCAAATTCTGCCTCAGACATTTGCTACCTCTGCATCTCTTGGTAGGTCATTTACCTTCCAAGGGCCTCAGTTTCTTCATCTGTAAAATGAGAGGGATGAACTCAGTGGCCTCAAAGGTCGATTGCAGATTGAAACCAATGATCCTATGATGAGTACCTTGGGACAAAGTGACCATTCTACCTTAAAATTTATAACAGAAAAGCAGAAGAAAGAGGAAGTAAACTGAAATGAAAGTCATATTCAGGAGAGGTTGATTTCAAAATCTTCATAGGAAGAACAGCAATCGGTTTACATTGGTTAGACTTCTATATGAAATTATTTTAATTAGAGTTATATCCTTTCTTCTCTCTCTACTAATGGGGCAAGTCAGAAAGTTCTCAAGATTCAAACATGAAGACATCAAAAGAAGCAATTTCAGTGAGAAAAAGGGGAACTTTCCTTTAGAGTCCAAAGTGGACACAGAGAAAACATACCAACTATTTTCTCTTCATTATGAGAAACAAAACACCCCGAGGAGAGGACCCTTGAGCTCTGTCTTCATCAGGTCACACCCTAAGTACTATACAGAACCCTGGTACTACATTCTAGGTAAGACTGGAAAAGAGTCCAAAAGAGGAAATGGTTTACCTCCAGTTCATGCTACATGAGGGTCAGATTAAGGAGATGGGAGTGCTTATTCTAGAGAAAAGAAGAATTAAGTGGGAAATGACAGTAGCTATCTTCAAGGATTTGGAGGTCAATAACACGGAAGAGGGAGGAGACTTATTTTGTTTGTTCTCAAAAGCAAAATGAGCAATGATTGAAAGCTACTACGAGACAAATTCAAGTTTGCCTTAATGACAGGATTCCTAAGAACCAGAGGTCTCCAAAGTGAAACAAGCTGCTTCAGGAGACAGGAGGCTCCCACTCACTGGAGGTGCTCAAGCAAAGGCCGTTTGTCTTACAGCTATCTCATATCTTATCAAAATGACTGGGTTTTTTCAAGAATAATTTAGAGTTGCTGACTACGAAGCTCCCTTCCGTGAGATTCTGTGATTCTATAAAACAAATGACATTATTCTTTCTTTCTACCTACTTTAAATTCAACAACCATTTATTAAACATCTCCTGGGCTTGTTCTAGGTAGATAATTAGGCTAAGCTCTTTTGACCCTTCTAGGAGGCTCTGCAATGCTCCAGACCTTAATGCAACAAGCACAATGTCATCCACAAACGGGAGCCTTGGTTGTATTTGTCCTTCGTTCTCAAAGAGGACCATGACATCAGGGAGATGATGACATGACTTGTGGTTGACTTGGATTTGAGTGAGGAGGGCTGTGCAAGGTCACCAGCCTCACTTTCTCCTCCAGAACCATCTGGATTCAGTGACCAGTTATTCATCAGGACCAATGGAGATGGCCCAGGATGCAGTGGGGGATCCTGGCCCTTTTAGGCTAATGTCTTTTCGGTAATACCCATTCAGTGAATAGGCCTCTTTTAAAAGTGAGTCAAAGGATGGCCCCTTTAATCAAAAAAATCAATCAATCAAACTGGAAGGCGAAGATCCTTAGGGCTGCTGGCCAAGAGAGAAACAGTTACTATTTATATTCACTCTGAGCCAGCAGAGCCCAAAACATAACCATTAAGTAGTGCTTGAGCAGTCCATGACTTGAGTCCATGACATCCAGAGTGAACTGGGTTTAAAGCTTGGTCTTTATGAAAGAAATCTAGCCAGTAAACCCCAAATTAACTAGGTAGCCATCAAAAATTTCCCTTCCATAAAACCCCTGTTCAACAAGAACTCTAACTGGGCCTTCTCCATGACAATGGTGAAAACCTTTGGGTTAATCTCATTTGATCAGAGAAGATCTTTGAGGAAGGTTATCTCTGTTATTAGCTTTGTTTAAAATTTGAATAATTTTGAGGCTTGCACAGGAGATACTTTATTGGAAGACAAACTTAAAGGAGATGTTCTGCTCTACTAAATCAAATGTTTTTTGCAGTCAACAATAATAAACACAGTAATATCTTGTGTATTTTCTACATCTTCCAATCAGTTGTGTGATGCCAAATAAATAAACTGTGGAATATCTTTTGCAAAGGCCAGTCAGTTTCCTACTGATACCCTTGTCAAGAATACCTTCAATGTATCTGTAGATGCTTCTCACAAAGAAATTTATATAAATGGGAAAATAGGTATGGAGGTCAAGAGCTCCTGGTGTTCTTTTCACCTTTTCTTGGTATTTATAAAGCCCAAGTTTTTTTCAACACCTTTCATATCTTCCCCTCTTTCAGATCATATTTCCATCAGATCTCTTCCATATACACTCAGTCAAACAAATAGTCACATACATTGGTCAGTTGTTTTTCCTGTCTTTGGTCTCTTTAGAACCACTTCTATCTCCTCTACATGTACACAATCTTAGAGAATTCTAGGCTCACTACCACAACATGACAAGGCATCAAATAGGAATTTGGATGACCTCATAAAGGCTAAATCTAAACAAACAACAAACAAAAATGTTAATGGGGACAAGTCTCCCACATTTTCAATGATTATACATTTAGCCCATCTATCTTTTGGTGCTTATTACCTGGTTTTATGAAGGTTGTACCACACACAGTAATCATCACGGTGAGCAGTCAGATAGAGGGATTCACCCTGGACCACTGGCTCCTCGTTTGGCAGAAAATAGACACACTGCATCCAATGATCTCGCCACTAAATGAATTTTACATAAAAATAGAACAAAAAGGGAAAAAATGTTTTATGAAGAGAAAATCAAAATGAGAATAATTGAAAGTGATCAGTAATGAATAGAAATTATTCAAAATGATCAGAAATTGCCCATATTTGTAAACTACCTGATTCCCAACACTTCCCCACAATGAGCCATAATGGCAATATTCTATTTTAAGATCACTATGAAATTTTCAAAATGGAAGTTGTGAATCAACTCAAATTCTCTTGGAGAAGCACAGAGCATTTCTTTGACAGTAACTGTACTACAAAGGTCAGCTTAGCCCTCCTCCCTCCCAAAATATTACAACAGCCTGAAATACTGTTATTTTTGGTTGAGCTAAAGAATAAGAAAAAAATTCTAAAACTTGGTTTGCTAACTTAAAAAGATACAAACCTTGAACCTCTGATATAACACAATTCACTACAAGAAAAATTCAATATGAAGGACCTCATTACAAGAAGTTCATAGTATGGATCCTTACAACAATTTTATACTGTTTTCATATATTCAAATTATATCTGTCAGTACATTAGTAATTTTACAAAGGCAAAGCAGGGTTTTTTCCCTTTAAATGCTATTTTTCAACTACTATTATATTATATTTTGTTTACAGAGATCAAGATTTAGCCTTCAAAAAAAGAAAGGCTGAAAAGAGAATTGGACAAGGAGTTAGAAAACCTAGATTCTAAACTTGGTTCTGCCATTAATTCTTCGTACCTTGGGTCACCTCCCTTTTCTGGACCTCAGTTTCCGCATATATAAAACCGTAGGCAGCAGTGCTGTAGGAAATGCCCTGGGTCTGGAGTTAAAGGACTTGTACTAAAATCCTGGCTCTGCTACTTCCCATATGTTTGACCTTGGTAAATTAGATCCGAACCCTAAAACCATTTCAGGCTAAGAAATAAAGCGATCAATCAGTATAATAACATGCCCCATGACCTCATGTTTGATAAATCCAAAGAAAGCAGCTATTGGGGTTCAGTTCAGCAGCTGCTGCTTAGTCATTTTTCAGTCATGTCCAACTCTTTGTGACCCCTTTGGAGGTTCTCTTAGCAAAGACACTGGAGTGGCTTGCCATTTCCTTCTCCAGTTCATCTGGAGGTGAAGGTAAGGTGAGGGTGAAGTAACTTGCCCAGGGGCTCATATAACTAGTAAGTATCTGAGGCTAGATCTGAACTCAGGAAGATGAATCTTCTGGACTCCAGGCCCAGAACTCTAACCACTGCACTACCTCACTGCCCTGAGCTACTGGAGTAAAAACTCCCTGTTCAATAAAAGCTGCTAGGAAAAATAGAAAGCACATTTAACATAACTGCACATAGTCTAATCTATATCAGATTGTTTACTATCTTTGGGAGGGGGCAGAAGAGGGAAGGAGAAAAATTTTGAACTCAAAATCTTATAAAAAATGAATGATAAAAAATATCTTTATATATAATCGAAAAAAATACTATTTATAAAAAATAAAATTTTAAAAAACAAAGTAATTTTTAAAAAAGAGGAATAGAGTCAAGTATCTAAAAACATCACAACAGACAAGATCTAATGAGAAGAAACTGAACAATGATAAACGTGAAGTGTTCAGCTTTCTTGGCATCAGACAAAGGCTAAGTGTCAACAGCAGTTTTTCTGAAGTCGACTGAGATGTTTGAATGGACTACAAACTCCAGAAGAGTCAGCAGTAACCTCAGGCTGCAGCACCCAAAAGGCTACGGTGACCTTGGGCTGCATCAAGAGAGGCACCACACACGGCACCAACGTGGGCACGATCTGTCTACATGTGTCCATCCTGATCAGACGTACAGGGTTCAGCTGCAAGAACATTTGGGAAGGACCCTGCTAAGCCGGGGTATCCAGAGAAGGGCAATAAGAAGGAGATTTGAGGGGATCTGTTAAAGGAACAGGAATGCTTAGCTTGGAACACACTTAAAAGGGACGCGAAAGCTGCCTTCAAGGATCTGAAGGGCCACCATGCACAGACGGATGAGATTTGCTTTGCTGGACCACAGAGGGCAGAAGTTGCAAACAGGAAACATTCAGCTTAACCTAAGGAAAAACTTCCCAGTTATCATTCTATTCAACAGTGCCAAGGGTTGCACCCCATTAGATGGCGGACTCCACCTGCGTCCCTGAAGATCTTCAAGCAAAGGTCGGAATGTCATTCGTTCATTCATTCATTCATTCATTTGTTCATTCTTTTCACTTGACCAGAATGTTACAGAGTGGATTCTTGTTTATGTGTCAGATCTTCTACCCACGAGGTTCTGGGTTTATACCATTAACTGCAACACTGGTCCTCCAAACCCTAGGAGATCTCCAACTGTTTTACACAAAAAGGACCAGGCATGCCAAGTGATGCAAAAAAATTTTAGTCACTTGAAATTCAAAAAGGCTTTGGTATTACCTAATTCACAATTTTACCTTGTCATGGTTATAGACATTCCTTAGGATTCTAAAGACTTTTCAAATAACAAAAGAAATAAAGTATGTGTTCTACCTATAAGGCCCACATGTATCAAATGATGCATATGTTTAAAAACTATACTTATGTTATAAATAAGAAGAAATGTTCCTATATTTATTTCTACTGGATCATTTCTTTGCCCATATTAATTTTTCCCTTTGGAGCGTCAATTGAATTCATCAAATATTTATAAAACTTTGTGAATAATGTATTTATAGAATAAAAAGTTTGCACGTAGTTTTTACTAATCTGCTAATTTTTAAAATTTTTTCTGGTTTTTCAGATTTGCAGAATTTGTATTTTGATTGCTGTAAAAATATAGTTTTACTTACACTCTTCCTCACTGATAAAATGCCCAAGACAGTCTCTTGAGCAGATTTTAGAACCAATAAGAAACAACCCAGAGGACTCATCTGATGGTGAACTTTCAGAGAGTAGAAGGGAAGAAACAAGCATTTATTTAGCATCTACTATGTGGCAGGCATTATGCTAAGGACTTCACGAATTCTCATCTGATCTTCAAAACTACACTGGAAGGTAGGTGCTACTGACAGCCCCACTTTACAACTGATGAAACTGAGCAAACAGAGCTTAAGTGACTTGCCCAAGGTTACACAAGAAGTGTCTGAGGCTTTATTTGAACTCAGATCTTCTAGACTCCAAGCCCAGAGTGCTCCAGTGTGCCACCTAACTATCTCTAGGGAGTTCAATGATGGAAATGCTACAATTCTATTCCAGGGACTGAGATGAGGTTTTCCTTATCTGATTCCTGTGACTATAGGCTTATCAGTACACTTTCTTCTATTGCTGATAATCTAAGCCACAACGTCTTAAAGATAAGGACAGTTCTTTGGGGCAACAGAATGCTGCTTCTCAAGCACGTGAAGATGCCTGAGACAGCTCAACATTGTTCTACTTCAACGTAACACTGCTGCATATCTTACAGTCTAAGTCATCAAAAAAATTCCAGTTTTCCTCTTTTCAGATTTTATTTCATGAGCTAAGAAACATTCATAAATGTACAAATCCTGAGGGCCAATGAGAACAGGATAGACTAAACATCCCATTACATGAGATGAATTCAAAAGTTCAAAGTTCCCTGGTCTTACTGTGGCTTGTGGCATTATCAGTGGAAGAAATCTACCCACTAAAAAGAATGCAGATTAGCAGATTGGCTCCTAGGTTTCCAATAAAATCAGGATACAGAATTGATTACTGGGGTATCTTCACTGTGACCTATCTGAAAAACTGAAAGGAAGCAAACTTTATCCTAGGACAAGTTCTGTTTAGCATCCTTACTTTCACTGAAAAGGGTGTGTGTGTTTGTGTGTGTGTGTCTGTGTGTGTGAGTGTCTGTGTGTGTCTGTGTGTCTGTGTCTATGTGTGATGTCCAACAAGCAACTGCTAATTTGTAAAACACGCTCTAAGTTTATTCAATATATATTAAATGTAATACATCAATCTGGTCTGAAATTTTGGCTGACATTAGACACTGAAAACAAGTATTTGTTCAATAGATCCCCTCACTTGGGAAAAGACAATATAGAAGCAATGATACCAGTACACCTACAAACACAGAGCTATTCAACAAAAGCTCAGCAATGTTAGAGCTGGCAAGACTTTGGGATCATCTATTCCAGCCTCCTCATTTTGCACAAAAGAAAACAGAGGTCTGAGGTTTCACTTCACTACCAGCAAATTGGCAAAGTTGACAAAAGATAGTAATGGTCAATGTTGAGGAGCCGTGGAAACACAAGCATCCTAATGTATTATGAGTGCAGCTGTAAGTTAGTAAATTAGTACAACCACTCTGGGAAATAATTTGAAATTATCCCAAGAAACTGGCTAAAATGTCCATACCTCTTGACCCAAAGGTCCTAGGCATAAAGCCTCACCAAGCATTTATTAAGCATCTACAAAGTGCCAGGCATTCTACTAAGCACTAGGGACACAAAGAAAGACCAAAACACAGTAACAGTCCTTGCTCTGAGAGAGTTCACAGTCTAATGGGGTCACTGAGAAGAAGAAAGGCTTGACACACACCAAAATATTTATTATGGCATTTTTGTGGTAGCAAAGAACTAGAACCAAATGGATGGATGCCCACTGACTGGGGAATGGCTAAACAAACTGTGCTACACGAAGGTCACAAACATGACTGCAGGGCATTTAGCACAGTGCCAGAACATAGCAGAAGGTTAATACACGGATGTTTTCCTTTTCATGCTCTGTCACTTACGTGAAGTTTGACCATGGACAAGTCCCTTTTTATTTCCCCACATAACTAACATAAGAGTACTGGCCACGATAATTGCTAGTTTCTTTGATTCCAAGTTTCAATACACTACTATATTTGTTTCTTGTTTTAGAGTGAAAAATATTTCAAATATGTCTCTCACCTGGATATTTTTAGGGTCTGAATGCACCCAGTAAGGTGCCATACTGCACTTTATTTTCCCATCAGGATCCATATCAATATCCCACCATGACAGGACCACCTGTGCTCTGCCAGACACTAGAGGCTCCAACTGCACTGTGTGATAGGTGGGTGAGCTGTTCACTTGCTTGCTGAAGTCCACACTGAAAAAAAATATTCAAGAAACTTAAGTTTTTAATGTCATGGGTCTTCACATTTTATGAATATATGGCATGATATAGGGGGAAATCTAGACAATGTAAAAACTAAAGATACTGACAAATCAACATATATGTGTATGTATTATATCACACACACATACACACACATATACTTCCCATTAAAAAAAAAAGTCTTGCCCTCAGAGATAAATAGTCAAATGACAGAACAAGATGTATTTGAAAAAGGAAATGCAAGCTATCAGCATCTATATGAAAGACTTACTAATTACAAGAGATGCAAAGACAAAAGATGATGAAAGAGAAAATGATAAATGTTTGAGGGGCTACAGGAAAATAAATACACCACTGATGGAACTGTGAAGTGATCTAACCATTCTGGGAAGGAATTTGCAATTATATTTTTAGAAGTCATTAAAACTATAATAATGGTTCAAAAACAAGGAATTCAATAGTTATTAAAAAACCACCTAATACTTGTAATCATTGTTACTTATAAAGGTATATATGATCATTGTCCGTTTGAGCCTACATCCCAAGCTTTAACATCTATAAAGGACAGCAGGTGAACAGCCAAAGTGCTCCACTGGCCCCCTGGTAGGAGGAAGCATGGAAGAATCCAGCATGGTGAATGGACCTCTCCCTCCCCCTCACTACAAAGAGGATGCAGACAAGAGACACAAAGGAGGAGTGGACATGGCTGGGCAGTCATTTACATCACTGAAGGAAAGTACCAAACCAGTGAGTTCACAGATCATTATAGTATATACCACATGAAGGTCAAAGATATGGGGAAAAGTCTATATAATACAGTGTAAAAAAGAAAGACCCCACTTTTTTAATAACAAATAACAGGAGGTAAAGTGGGTGGCCATTAGTTGGAGAACAGCTAAATAAACTGTGGTATATAAATGCAAAGGAATATTATTTCACCGTAATAAATGATGAATATGAAGAATTCAGAGAAACTGATACAGAGGGAAGGAATGGGGACTAGGAGAACAGTGTATGCAATGACCACGATAGAATAAAGGACAACGCCGATGACATCAGAACTCAGATCAATGAAATAATCAAAAGTAAGTTCAAAGAACTTGAGAGTGAAGCTCACGTCACCTCTCAGTAAAGAGGGGCAGACAAAAGGTAGAGAATGAGACAGACATCTTTAGACGTGGCCAAAAGGTTCAAATGTTTTGTTGACCACATCTGTTCCTTGTAAGAAAACGTTCCATTGGCCATGGGAAAGAAATAGTGATGTTCAAAAAAAAGAACATCAATAAAACATGTTTAAGAAGATATGACATGTCTACCAAGAATTAAATTGGACTCGATAATTAATCAACAAGCACCCCTTCACCCCAAAGGCTGTTTTCCCTTTCACGCTCCCAATTCTATCATGTCTCTTTGCTGGTGTCTTTATTTTCCTGCCTTCTGCTTTTTGGACAGCACATTGTAACAAGAGGATGGGGTTGGTTTCTTTTTCCTTTCTTACCTAAACATTGTCAGTACATTACTGAGGACAGTGAAGTCACCCCATGGCATCTGGTTCAGCTGAATATCATAGACCGATGGAGCCCCAGGGCAATTCTCCATTTCTGAGGGAGCAACAATAATTTTCTCAGCATTGTCTGTCTGGATGTGAATAGGAAACAACTTATTCCAGGACCACATTCTTCTAGATTCCACCAGCTGGGCATATACAGTTGCCCTGTGAGGCACTGCCTCACAGTTTTCCTAAAGGTTCATAAAAAAGAGAAAAGCAGGGAAGTCAATTACTTTTATGCTTATTGTTTCCAAGCAAGGAAAAGTCAATTATTTTTCAATATTAAACATTTGTGGTAACTTCTACTACCTTGGAATCTGATCTAAGTAACCTGAATTTTAAAAAAGGGTATATATGACTTGCCCTACATTACAAGAAGAGGAACAGACTTCAGAGCTCCTCACTTCAAAGTTATGTTTCCTTCTTAAATACTTTTTTTAAAAGACTGTTAACTGTGGTCCTGCAGATTAATTCCCGCATCCACTCTGTCACAGGCCTACCCTGAATACTGAAGACATACCCCTAAGCTACAGCTATTAAGCTCTATCTTGGCAAAACAGAGCATGTAGCAAAGCTGGCTTGGTATTTTGAGAGGAAAATATTTAAAGCAGTGCTTTTCAAGTTTTTACAATCCTCTGATCAATAGTGATTTAGAGCATTTTTTCATATGACTTTAGATAGCTTTAATTTCTTCTTCTAAAACTCCCTGTTCATATCCTTTAACCATTTGTCAATTGGGGAATGACTTGTATTCTTGTAAACTTGACTCAGTTCTCTATATATTCTAGAAATGAGACCTTTATCACAGACACTAGTTGCAAAAATTCTTTCCCAGTTTTCTGCTTCCCTCCCAATCTTGATTGTATTGAGTTTGTCTGTGCAAAAACTTTTCAATTTAATGTAATCAAAATTAGAAATGCAAATCAAAACACCTCTGAGGTACCACATCACACCTATCAGATTGGCTAACATGACAAAACAGGAAGATGATAAATGCTAGAGAAGATGTGGGAGAGTTGGAACACTAATTCATTGTTGGTGGAGCTGTGAGCTGAAGGACTTAAACGAGTTGATGCTGAGTGAAAAGAACAGAACCAGGAGAACACTGTACACAGTAACAGCCACAGTGTGTGAGGACTGTTTCTGGTAGAACTAGCCCTTCACAGCAATGCAAGGACCTAAAACATTCCCAAGTAAGGCAAAATGCCATCCACATACAAAGAAAGAATTATGGAATCGGAACACAGAATGAAGCAGAATATTTTCTCTTGTGTTTTGTTCTGGTTTGTTTTTTCTCATAGTTTCCCTCATTCATTTTAATTCTTCTATGCAACATAACTAATGTGAAAATGTGGTTAATAGAATGTATGTGTAGAACTCATGTAAGATTGCATGCCGTCTCAGGGAGAGAGGGGGAAGGGAGGGGGAGAATATCTAAGAGTTGTGGAAGTGACTGTAGAAAACTGAAAACAAATTAATTTTTTAAAAAAAGTTTTTACAATCCTCATCCCTTATACATTAATTTGCCTCTCCACTCAGGATCTTACTACTACTTCACTGAGAAAACTGAAGCCACTAAGCTACCTCTTCTCTACATTTCAAAATACCTTGACATCATCCCCCACTTCTCTCCCTCCCTTCTCAGATCCTTTTCATCTTCCCCAGCAAATGGAAGCGCAATCATTCCCTCTTTCTGTGACCTTCAATCTCTCCTTGTCGCCATGTTCCTTTCCAAATGCCTTCAACCACGTCCACGTCTAATTCATTAGGAAAAAACTTTCACCAGACCCACTATTCCCCCTCAAGTCATCATCTTATAAAAGTCATCTTCCCCGCATCTGCTCCATTTCCTCTCCCTTATTCATCAATCCCATGCAGCCTGGCTGCTGACCTCATTACTTCTCTGAAACTGCTCTCTCCAAAGTTACAAATGATCCCTTAATGGCCAAATCTGGTGATCTCTTCTCACTCTTGGCCTCTCTGCTGTGTGATATGGCTGAGCACACTGTCCTTCTGGAAACTCTCCACTCCCTGGTTTTCATGGAATTATTTTCTCCTGATTCTCCTGCCCACTACCTAATGAATCCTTCTCAATCTTCTGTGCTATCTGATCACCCATGCCCTGTCCCAAAGCTCTGTCCCGAGGCTTCTTGTCTCCTCTCTACTTTCTCTCTCTCTCTCTCTCAATGATCTCATCAGATTTCAATTTTTATTATCATCTCTAGATGATCATCATCTTAGACAACTCCAAGATCTATGGCTCTACCCCAAGTTCTAGTCCCATATCACTAAATGATTTATGGACATGTTGAACTGGATGTCCTACAGAAATCTCAAATTCCACATGTCTAACAACTGAACTTAATGTCTTTGGTACCACCATTCCTGCTGTTTCCCAGGTCTGTAGACTAGTATTATTCTAAACTCACCTTTCCTCAGCTCCCATTTCTAATCAGTTGCCAGATTTCTCTATTTCTCATCTCCGTAACATCTCCTGTATCCACCTGCTCTCTTTATTCATACAGTCACAACCTTAGTCCTGATCTTTATCAACCTGTCTGGGCTGTTGCAATGGCCCCTACCTGGTCTTCCTACAGCAAGACCCCTCTCCAATTCACCCTTCACATAGCCAAAGTGCTTTTCCTAAAGAACAAGTCTGAACAGGTTATTTTGCTAACTTAATAACCTTCACTGCTGCCCCATTAACCTACCACTTGGCCCCAACCTAAGTTCGAGTCTCACTCTGTATGACTCTTCCTTTTTACATCCTCCACAGTCCAATCAAACTGGACAAGTCTATATCTGTTCCATGACCTTACAGGCGTTGTGGTCACGCCTGGAATGAATTCCCTCCTCAACTCTACTTCAAAGAATCTCTCACCTCTTCACGAAGTAGCTCAAGTACTTTCTTCTACACTAAGTTTTTCTTGACTCCCATGAAAAGAGATGTAATTCTCTAGACTCCACCGTTTGGCTAAGCCCTACTATCATTTCCATGATAGCAAGGCAGAGAGGAGTTAGAATTCCTCAATATAACCAATACAGCAGGGAGCAATCATTGAAACTGGCTAAAAAACAAGATTTTAAATGAAAACTTCTTCTTACCTCGACAAGATTCTTGTGAGCATGCTCATAGGAGGGCAAGGCACCTTCCCCTATCAGCTCCGTATCAAACAGCTCAGTGACCAGGATGTTTGCATAGCACTGCATGTCACCACCTAGGATCACAAGGAAAGACGTAAGACACAGGTTATTTATCCATCACAGGACGGTAAGCTCCCCTTCCCAAGGGCTCATCAGATCCCACCCTGTCTCTGAAGTCACTGAGCTAAAAGAAAGGCAGAGCTAAAGAAAGGCTATTCATATGGCTCTGACATATTCCTAATGCTCATCGAACGATAACACAAGTACTGTAGAAAAGGATAATGCTCCTCCATGGATTCCTATAGAGGCTAAACTTCCCATTTACTGAAGTTTCTGTCCTAATATCAGTCTTACATACAATAATGCTATAAATGCAAGGAATGCAAAGGAATAAAAATCCCTTTCCCTATCAGGCAGTTTTCAAGACATAGATAAACATTAAAATTTAGTTGTTTGGAAAGTTTCCGTTTTAATACAAATTTCTTTAGCCTCCTTAGGGAAATCCACAACTAGTCAAAAGACATTACTTTAAGCATTCACATAGAAAAAGAAATGATGAAAAACGCACATTGCCCAGGTGACATGCAGCTGAGCGGCTGGCTCACTGACCAAGTCTGTCTGTCTCAGCTGGTGCTGCAGACAGACAATGAGCAGGCACAGAGATGATGACAAGGGCATGTGCATGGAGGAAGCTCTACAGGGTTGTCTGGGGTACTACACAGCCAGCTTCTAACAAAGGCCATCACATCAGCACCAAAGAATCTTCTGGTGATGCTGCATGGCCATGAACCATGAAAAACCATGGTAAAAGAAGAATTAAAATTGGAGGTGACCTAAAGAGCACTGGGAAAATGCATGATGGGTGAAAAGTACAGCACATTACCAACCATGACCTCCTAACAAAAAGTATTACAGGACATATATACCCCCAAAAAGGAAGGGACCCAATCACATTGTGACAATGAAAGACAGCACATGAACACCGCAACTGCTACAATGGTAGCCTCCAGACATTAAAAGAACTGATACTGCATGGAGAATGAATACCCTAAGAAGGATTTTCAGGAAACCATGGACAAAAATCATAAAAGATATAAAGCAGTTTCAAGCTGCACCAGGGGAGCATCAGAACTGACATCTATATAGGACTTTAAGGATTGCAGAGTACTTTCCATATGTTATCTCATTCCCTATACGGTACATACTGCAGGTATTATTATGCTCATTTTACAGGTGAGGAAACCGAGTCTCAGAGAGGTTAAGTTACTTGTGCATGGTCACAAAGCTAGGAAGTATATACGGCTAGATTCGAACCTGGGTCTTCCTGATTTCTGGTGCAAAAATTAGGATCACAGTACTTCAGTTTCAGTACCTGCTTTGTACAATGCATGTCTGAACAAGAATTCCCCCAAAAACTTACAAAGGGAGATGGCTCAAGCAGCAGAGAGGAGCGAGAGTCAGGAAGACAAGAATTCAAACAGATAAATCACTGTAAAAGGGGTTTCTAAGAGCTCCAACCCCTGAGGACTGATGAAAGGATCGAATGAATGAATGTACATAAAGCATGTTGCAAATCTTCAGGTGTAACATAAATCTGAGCTACCATTATCACTATTATTATCATTAATAGTATCCGAAAACTGGTCATAGAGCTTTTGCATGATGTCCAATGAGGCGCAAATTCACTACTTCCATTTGGGGACAGTTGTTCTCTAGACCAAGGCCCAGTTTGTCCCTGTGCTCCTAATTCTGCAACCCATCTACTGCCTTTCCTAAAGCCTTCTCAGCCTTTCAAATACTTGAGGACCCCCCTCCAAGCTAAATATGCCAGTTCTTTCAATGGGTCTTCCTATCGAATGAACTTGGGGCTTTCTGCTATCTTGGATAACATGATCTGGAAGCTAAAGATAGCCTATCCATGTCCTTTCTAAAATGAAGCCCCCACAAGTGAACACAACGTTGTGGGAGGAGTCTGACCAGGGCAAAGAGCCCCAGGACTACCCTCTCCAAAGGGCCTACTAACCTTCCTGGCTGCCATGTTAGAGAACGCAATCAGCTCATAGCCCAAGAAAATTCCCACAAGTCTTATAGACCAAGCCACTGTTTCCAGTCTCTGATACAACAAAGAAAGGATGAAATGCAAGGAAAAGTGACTGAGAAACCTGAACTGCATGGAGGCCAGTATCTTTAGAATCTTTCCTATCAATAGCTTATTCCTTTCGTGGCTTTTGTGCATTCTAGGAACAAACAAGCATGAAAACCTGGCTGTGCTCATTCATTTTCATGCAGCCAAACCATGAGGAAAACAGGTCACCCACGGGACACCACCCTTAACCACAAGGAGCTTCTGCTCTACGTGGAAAGATAAGACATGGACAATCTGACTGCTTATTTAAACAAGCGTGTAAAGCAATATGTTATACTGCCAAGTTCGTAGTAGAGACAATAAGCGTTTGGAAGAGGGAAAGATCATTCTGGGCTAAGGCGCAGGTGGGGAGGCTTCATGGAGGAAGCAGGAAGAGCGCCACGACTTTGAGATAGGATTTTAAAATGGCAGAAACAAAAGCAATGTGTCAGGAGGACGTATGAGAATAAGAAACAACATACACTCTGGGCAAGAGGATTTAACCTCTTGGCCTCAGTTTACTCATCTGTGAAATGGAGATAATAGTGCCTGTCTCACAGGTGGAAGGGCCTACCTCACCGGGACTGAAGGAGGGAAGAAGAGGGGAGAGTCTGGATTTTGTCTTATCTATGGCAATGAGGCATTAATTACTGTTCTGGAGCAGAGGTGACAAGAAGGGTGTTTGAGGAAGGGTACCCTGATGTTTGGCACAAATGCTGGCGTAAAAGGAGTTTAATAAATAGAACACTCAGAATGGCCCAAGGCACACGAAGACTAAAAGCAGGAAAACTAGTCAAGCTCTCGCAACAATTCATACCCAAGATAATAAGAGTCTGAACCAGGCTAATGGTAGTGAGACTGGAAAGGAAGGAAACAATGCAAGACGCATCCTAAAGGAAGAGTGAGTGGGCATCGATCAAAAGAGGAAGCCTTAAGGGAGCAGAGAAGGAAGACCAAATAAGTCTTAAATGGAAGGGGAGCTAGAGAGCATCAGGTCCCTCCCCGTCCTGAGGAACCAGAGCACCAGAGGGGAAGTGATGCAGACCAGATGAGAGGGGAAAGAGCGTAGCATGGCTGAGATTGGCCAGGTCCAATAGTCCCTCCACCAAGCCACTCTGCATCAAGAACACCCTACCTGGCAAAGCAACAGAGCCCAGGCTCGAAATGAGCTCTTCTCCTGGTCAGACCCGAATGGCCCCCATGCCTGAGAAATGACTAGGGCAGCCCCATCTCCAGTTGCATTCTTCTATCAGAATCACCACTCAGCACCTGCTGCCCTGCCTGGTTCAAGTTCATCACCCTGCTGCTGATTCACCACTGTCTTCCTCAGCCTCCTCTCCCCTCTCACCGGACTGAAGGTCTGCAGAGAGGGAGTACCAAACTCCTCCCCACGGCTTCTTTTACAGAGGGTAGAACTGGACTCTCAGTTCACTCTGCACCTGTCTCCCTGCCTGGTCTCCACTCCACACAACAAGATTCCAGGCCATGGACTCCTTAGTGCCCATCCCCCTCACACACCTTCCTGCCTCCTTTTTTGTGCTGTCTTCCATTAGAGTGTGAGCTCCTAGAGGGCAAGGACGCTTTCTTTTCATTAACTGTATCCCCACCACTTAGCAAAGTGCCCAGCACACAGCAGGTACTTAATAAATATTTCCTGGATCAGTGCAGTATCTACCGTTTGTGCCATGAGTATGGCCATTGTGTATTCAGGTAGAAGATGTCTCAGGCTATGAACGCTCCTGAAGGGGGGAGTTTTAGTGTAAAAACTCCAATGATAAATTCAATTGCTGACCAACACGATGGATTTAAATAACTGCCCAAAGATCAACAATTTCTGTGACAAAAAAAAAAAAACAAAAACCCTATGAAGTGAAATAAATCTCCACTTTCCCATTCCCTATTAATAATTTTTTTTAAAAGATGAGTACTTGCTGACCAGCCTTATTACCTTCAGCACTGTAGCTAAAATAACACCCTAAAAACAGAGTGAGACAAACCTTTTCAATTTCCCAGGAAGCTACTGAGCAGGAGCTACCAATTAACCCTTTCTCCCACACTGCTTCTCGCTTCTCCAACCTCTCCCTGTCCCTTCTTACTGCCCTCAAGCCTTTCCTCACCCATTTAAAAAACCTTACTGTGACCTGCTCAAATTTCACCCTGGCCCTCCCCTTTCACTGCCACTGGATGGAAAGCCTCCACTCACCACCTTCACTTCCTCTCAGTTTCTTGCAGTCTGGATCCTGAACTTGAATGACTTCAATTGCTCTCTCCGAGTTTCCCCACAGTCCATTAGTTGCCAAATCTAATGAATGGCCCATGTTTGGTCCCTGCCCTTTTCCCCTCTCTGTAGCCTTTCACAGGACCAACCACTACTCTTGCTCCTCCCTGGGCTACTGTGACCCTGCTCTTGCCAGGCTTTCCTTCCAACTGTCTTACCACCTCCTTCTCCTCTGCTGGAGCACCCCAAAACTCTGACTTACACCTTCCTCTTTTCTCTTGTTACATCCTCTTTCTTGGTCATCTCATCAACTCCTGCGGGCTCATTATTTTATTTGGCTCATTTCAATATATAGATAGATACATGTAAATAAAATACACACACACACACACACACACACACACACACACACACACACAGAGTGCCATTCTCTCACCAAATGCAGCCCAAACTACATTAAAATATAAATGGGGAATATTTTACAAAGTAAATAAAATATGATAGAACATAGATAACAGTCATATGTAGTTTTCTAAGGCAACAGGAACCTATGGGGATACTTATGTATAGATTAATGGCCCCTATTTCTATCTAAATTTGATTCCACTGCTCTAAGGCATCTCAAATTCAACATGTGAAAAATGGAACTTATTTATTTTTCCCCCACCCAGCAAACTCATCCCTCATCTCCAAAATTCCCTGTTTGTTGAAAATACCATCACTCTTCCAGGTTCCCAGCTTTATAATCTCAGAGTCATCTTTTATTCCTTCCTTTCCCTCATCTTCCACATTTAATCAGGTGCTAAATCTATTTGATTTTACTTCCTAATAGACTGTACTTGTACTTTCCTGAATGATCTTAACAGAATTCACTGTACTATCTTCTAACATAAACATTTCTTCCTACTGTACCCTCCAGAGGACAGAGGCTCTGAGGTGGTTACTCTAAAAGAATCACAAATTCAGGGTAGTATTTTAAAAAGCTGATGTTAAACACCTAGACCTAGATTTGGAAACCATTCTGGAGAGCTCATGATGTCATACTTTGCTGTGAGACGTCTGCTATTACTTGTATTTGGCAAGGTTACCAAGACTATGAAAATATACTGTTCTGTTCACTGGTTGGGTAGACTTCTACCTAAAACTGGAAAGCAAAAAAGTACATGGAAATGATTAGATCTCGAGTGTTTCAGGCTTGACCAATAGCAACCTAATAATTACAAGCACACATCTTGCAACCTCTCTCCAGTCATGAGTTATTAGGCAGAGATAATTCACCTGTTATCTTAAATAGATGTATTTAATGAAGAAGCAATATGAGTTTAAATTATAAGTTACACTTTCCTTCCTGCCTCGAATGTAGGAGTGAGCCTTTTCCTTTCCATGGATAACCTTTCTACCTGTTGATATGACTCCCAGTTTCCATCAGTGATCTCTACTCTCTCTTGTCTTTGGAATTCCATTACTATTATTTTATTCAATTCCAGCTAATGAAAAAATATCAGAATTAGCCATATACTTATTTTAATAATTACCATCCCCCCAAAAAAACCTATCCTTCCTTTCACATGTGCATTTTCCTACAGAAAGGAAGGCATAGGGAGATTATGGTAGCCTTCTTCAAGTACCTGAAGGGATATCATGTGGAGAGACCAGTGATTACACCTGTTTCTTTTGCGCCAAAGGAGAGAACTAGGAGCAAAGAAGTTACAGAAAGATAAGATTTTAAATCAATATACAACAAAATTTCCTATCAATTAAAAGTGCCTAATAATGAAATGAAAAGTCTCATGCAAAGGTTGGAATGACCACTTGTCAGGGACTCATAATGTGGTTAGGCTAGTAGATAACATGACTTCTAAGTTTTGACATTATGCCTTACTCACAAAGAAATAAGCCAATAAGCCAATTTCAGAAAGGGATCTGTGACCCTTACCTGGCCCCACAACGACTTCGGTAGAATGTTTATTAATGATCTTAATCTTCTCACTGAAGCCATTTTTCTCCACAATCTTCACAGCAGCATCAGCCATAGGTTTGAAAACCTGCAATAAGGAGCCAAAATCAAAGCTGACATGAGAGATTACTAACACACTGTCGCAACAACTGGAATTGTCCCCTGATAACGACCCTTGGACTTGAATTTGGGGAGCTGAAGATGAGGATGTCATAGAATTAATTTATTCCTCTGATTCAATAGTATACCCATGTTTCCCTTTTTTATTTTACAAATACAAAAATCTGTTTTAGGTTTATCTTAACTAAATAAGTAAGAATCCAACTATCTCATTTAAAATATAAAATATAATTTCTTTTGTAGAAATTCACACCCAGAGTTGTAGAAAAAATGAGATTATGCATTGTGAGGGGCTCAATGCTCTTATCATTTGTAATTGTAATTAAAAATTATAGTAAATAGTGTTAACTAAGAAGCTAAGTAAACTCCAGCTTCAAAGACAATGGTGAGTTAATCTTAATAGGATGATTCTTGAAATTAACTTGAATGTTGCAAATGAGGCAAATATCCCAACCACTCAAAGTCTATCTGAGAATAAAGGCAATGATTACGTTAAACTTCTGCGTCTAATGCTGGGAGCTGGGTTGTGTCACTATGACCAGTATCAAGAATGCAACAGGGGGAAATAAGGTACCGGGTAAAGCATGTGGTACAGTGGAGTCAGGGCTCCCTGACTGTGGCTGAGGGCCCTTGGTATGAGTACTTACCTGTATTAGGCAGCAAAGGCCTCTCCAGTGTCCATGTTGGGGAGGGAAGGGGGGAGAAAGGGAAAAGGCCTAAGCACAAGAATTATGTGCCGCACAAAATGTATTATAGGATATTCTGTACAGTCAACCAAGGCCTTGGGAACACAGAAACTGAGGTGGGATGATGTAGTCCTCCAAATTCATGTCCAAACTGGGGGCAGCAACTACAAAAATGGATTCTCAACTTTCTCCGTTTTTCATATAGGAAAAGTCTCCCCTCTGACATATGTTAGAGTTACTTCCCCATTTACAAGGTGTCCTCGATGGTGCCTGGTGGAGGACAGTGTTTTATCCACTACCTCTGCCTTCAGGGCCATGCTTTGGGGTCTCTGAGCACAGTTACTGGTTGAGGGGATTCAAAGCAAGAGAGGGAAATATTCTAATTCATACCAGGTTGGAATCACAAAAGAGATACAGAAGGTCTTAGCTATGCTTACCGGTTCTATAACTCCACCTGAGCCCAGATGGACACTTTATCTATAAACTCATTTTTTGGGGAAAAGAAGGGACCTTCACAGCTGATTGTAAAAGAAAAAAACAACTAGATACAAGTGATGCCAAGTGTTCTGGGCAGAAATCTGCTCACAGCTGTCTTTTCAACGATGTGGCAAATGCCAAGAAGAAAGGCTCTGGGCTATTCTCTCAAGTGAGAGATCAAAAACCTCACAGAAGGGCTTACTGTCCTTTTTCATCTTAGGATTCTATATGTGAAATTCTATCTCAGACTCCATGGGAGAAGGGGAATAAATTTCTGATACACAAAGATCCTAATGGAAGAACAGAGACCTTATTTATCATTATATCTATGGATGATGCATATTCATATGGATACATATATAAGCATACACACGCATACGTATATATTCTACAACAAGCAATGGCATTTCATGTGTACTACTCGGGGAGAGGAAAGAGAGCACCTGAAATTACCAAACTCTAAAAGCAAAATGACAGCCTTATACATGCAATAAAGAGGGGTCTGAGGAACCGAAAATAAACACCAAGAAATAAAGCACAGCAGTGTCACTGTAACAAGCCCTCCAAGCAGCGGAAGGCCAGAGTTCATGTCCCATTTCCAATGTGTTTGCTGTGTGAGAAGAGAGGGCAGGTACCCTACCTCAGCTTCCTCATCTGCAAAATGAGGATGAAATGCATAGAAGCTATCTCACAATATTGGTACAAAGTACTGTGTAAATTATAATGCATTGTGAAAACTAGAATGAATTTTTAAATGTGGCCAGTTTTCTCATCTATATAATGAGTCTAATGCATGCCCTTGTCTGTCTGCCTGTAGCCTGTAACAGATAAAGGCCCACAAAATGCCTAATACAATATCTCACTGGCTCCTTGTAGTGCCCTGTGGGGGATGTTATCCAAGTACAATTATCACCACTTTACAGAGGAAGATGCTGAACTCAGACAGTTAAAGTAACTTGACTATGAGCACCCAGTATGGGGTGAAGGATTTGAACCAAGGTCTCTGCTAATTCCCAAATCTTTTTACATCACAAGACACCTACAAAGAGAAAATGATATAATCTATGGTCAGTCGGTAAATAAGCATTTATTAAGCACCTACCGTGTTCCAGGCACCATGCTAAGCACTGAGGAGACAAAGAAAGGAAAAAAACCAACAGATCCAGCTCTAAAGGATCTCATGGTCTGTGGGAATATATTTTATAAAGAATAAAATGCTACACAAATCTAAAAAAAGCTGTTGTCAAATATGGCAAAGCAAAACCTAAAAAAGAATGGTGGGTTGCTTTTTTTCCCCCAAAACCAAATGTGTTTAATCAGTAACTAAAGAAAAACACTAAAAAATATTTGGAGAAATTAAATTTTAAACCACAGCACCAGTCTTTGCCAGTTTTTCAAAAGTCTAAAAGCATTTGTGCTGCTCAATTATTTTAATTGTTACCAAGTCAACAAGCATTTATTAAGCACCTACAGTAGTAGGCACTGTGCTAAGGGCTAGGGATACAAAGAAAGCAGAAGGTAGACCTCACTCTCAAGGTCACAGTCCTATGGGGAGGCAACATGGAAACAACTCTGTCCAGATAAGCTAGAGACCCCAGCATTAACGGGGATTTGTAAAGGGTTCTTGCAGAAGGGGGGATGTGAAAGCTAAAGAAAGTCAGGGAAGCCAGGAGGCAAAGATGAGGAGGGAGAGCACTCCAGGCCCAGGACAGGAGACAGAGGGTCTCATAAGAGGAACAGTAAACACACTGTGTAGTGGAGAGAGACCCAGAGTCCAATCCCCTTCCTACCACCTCTGTGTGACGTTGGACAAGTGACTCACCTAAGTCTTTCCTAAACACTACCATCCCCCACACGTGGGTAAGTGAGGCTCACCTCAATGGCATAGCAGAAATCAGCCCCAGCACTAACTGCCATCATTGACAGAAGTCCGGTACCAGTTCCAATGTCCAGGACTATCGCTGGCTGTCCTCTTTCTTTCACCCTCTTCACAGCAGCCCGGATGCCCTGATAATATTTCACATTCTAAGAAAAAGAGAGGGAAAGTCGTTATTTTAAGTGACACTGTCTTCAAATGACTATAATTCAATGTTAGTGATTTCAGTAAGAACACTCCTGATGTCCAAACCAGGGTAAGGAGGGGAACAAGTGTTTTGAGGACATAAGAGATAAGCTCCAAGCCCCAAGGATCCTACTATCATATACAGAATCCCCCATCCTCAATTTCTCAAGCTCCTCCATCTGAGGTCTCTTGCACTGAATCTTAGAGAATTCCTTATTGCAAAAATGCAAACATGCTTTTAATAAAGAACTGGGGAGAAAAAAAAAACACAAGAAACACTGAGGCAATTTCCTAGCTCCACTAGGCCACCAGAGCACCAGAGCATGTAGGCCTGAGGTCAACCATCACAGGTCCCATCCAGCCAAAGCCTGGGAGATGACAGCCCTACTTTCATCTCCCTCAGTCAAAGGCAGCAAAGTTCTCAGCCCTCTGTGCCCTCAAGAGATCACTGCCAGGGGTAGAGAGGGCCAGTCTCCAACTGAGAAAGCTGCTCTCCAAGGGTTAATGCTACTACTCGGCTGGAATCCCAGAAGTTCAGAGTTACAAAAGACAGCACCTTGGTGGTCATCTCATCCAAGCTGTCAAACCTTCAGCAGTTACTTGTGGTAACACGGTTCTGTCATAAAAAAGTCAAGGGTTATCATTCCTTCTGAGCCCATCACTGTAGTCTTCTGTATTTTAGAAAATGCTGACAAGGCTTGGATCCACAAAACCACATCAAGCCTGGCCCAGGCCCTGCCCTGCAGAAAATGTCTCCCTTTCTCCACTCCCCCCAACACCTGAGGAAACTCCTTGCCTTCCCCATTCTAGCTGAAAGTTATAGAAGATCAAAGACAGGTGGAGGAGAAGCAGCACCTCAGCCAAATGTCTTACCACAGGCCTGTACAAGCTGCAGCTCGCCAAAGGATTTCAGGCGGCCTGTGGAAAATGTAGAGGAAAACATCCTCTACATTCTTCATAGGCTGCTCAAAATCCTATGGCATAGGCCGCAGGTTGTGCAGGCCTGTCTTACAACACTGTCCTCCAAATGCTAAAATAATTCCTCAAATTGTGGAACATCAGGGTCAACAAAAAGTAAGATATTTTTCCAGCTTAAGACAGCTCAGGAGGTCAGCCGACTAGGTCAGTGACACCCAGGTGGGGACCAATCAAGAGTGGGCATCGTGGCAGGCAGCACCAGTACCAGACACAGGTCTTGGAGGTAGCTTCAGCAGCAGCGGCTTTGGCAGCTCTCATCCCAGAGACAATGATAAGGGGGTGAGACAACTGGTCAAAAAGATACTATAGGGAACCCTGTGCTGGCACTGATTGGTAACTCTGTTGCCCTTTGGCAGTTCTGGGTCACAGTTCCAAGAGAGGAGAGGAGTACTTGTGGTTAGTCACAAAGGAGCAGGGCCCCTTGTTGCAGTTTCAAGGAAGACAAGGGCACTAGCCCTTGCAGCTATAGGGGAAAAGGGGACCTCGTCACAGTTCCAGGGCCAAGAGAAGCACTAGTTCTTTGTGGGGAGCAAGCACCTTCCCAAGTAAGGGTCCAGAGCATAGACCATGAAAGCAATGACCACACCTCTCTCTGCATCACACCACCTAGGAAGCATCAAAAACTTGCAGACCTCCAGAACTCACTATAACAGGAGTATGAAAAAGCCTGAAGTTGCTCACCAAAGCCCAACCTTAACACAAAAGTAAAAGTCAAGAAACAGGCTGGAAAAAATGAGCCCACAAACCAAAAAGAGTACTTGACCATAGAAATCTACTATGATAGCAGGGAAGACCAAGACATAAACTCAGAAGAAGATAACAGTATGAAAATAGCTACAACCAAACCTTAAAGCAATGTGCTAACTAGACCTGTGAAAGATGACCTCTGAGGATCTCTCAGGAGTGAAGCCTCTTTAAGGGGTTGCTTCTTGTTTTACTGAAAGATTTGCAGCAGGCTGTAGAAGAAATGCTTCAATATGTTCTGTACTCCCCCAAGACAACCCCCTTCACTTTCCCAGACTGCCCTCTGCATTTTCCCAGCCTTTCCCCACCCTCGCGAGGAATAACGCCTCCGTCCTGCTTCTTTTTTAGGGCTAATGTGTGAAACTATTGTCTTTTTGTTCTCAGTTGCTGAGGTAGATGGCTTCGAATAGATTGTACCCTCAGGGCTTACACCTTACAATGAGCCCTGAGGAAGGGGGCTAGGGAGGGGGGATGGGGGTTAGGGCCTATATAATCTGCTGAGCTAAACACAGCTCTGCTCTCTTTTTTCAGTTGGTGCCATCTTTTGGGCACTCTGAGGGAGCCCTTTCTTGAAAAAGTCAATAAATGAACTATTCTAAGTCTCTGGTTCATTGATAAGGGTCTCTGTACCCCACACAGACCCAAGCCCAACAAGAATTTCCGGAAAACTTAAAGAAAGAGATAAGAGGAAAAGTTAGAAAAAGAAATGAAAATGTTACAAGAAAATTATAAAAAATGAAATAACAGCTTGGAAAAAGAGGCATAAAAAAATCCTGGTGAAAATAACACCTTGAAAAACAGAATTGGTCTAATGATAAAAGAGGCACAAAAATTCATTGAAGAAAAGAAATCCTTAAAAAGCAGAATAAGAGGAGAGAATGGAATAAATGGGGGGGTGAGATAAGATGGAGGGAAATATAGCTAAGTATTTTACTTTCACTTTCCACTATAGAAGTGCTTTGCATTACTGCACATGTAACATGTAACTGAATCGCTTGCCTTCTCAATGAGGGTGGGTGGGAAGGGAAAGAATGTGGATGTAGCTGGGAAATAAGATAAACAGGCAATGGGGTATAGAAATCTATCTTGCCCTACAGAAAAATAGAAGGGAAGGGGAGAAGAGAAGGGAAGGGGGTGATAGAAGGGAGGGCAGATTGGGGAAAGGGTTAATCAGAATGCACACCATCTTGGGGTGGGCGGAGGGGAGAGATGGGGAGAAAATTTGGAACTCAAAATCTTGTGGAAGAAAATGTTGAAAATTAAAAATAAATTAATTAATAAAAAGAAAAAAAAATTTTAAAAGCAGAATAGACTAAATGGAAAAGAAAGTACAAAAAATTCACTGAAGAAAATAATGTAAAATGCAGAATTGGCCAAATAGAAAAAAGAGGTCCAAAAAGCTCACTGAAGAAAATAATTCCTTAAAAATGAGTACTGGGTAACTGGAAGACAATGAATCCATCAGACAGCAGGAAACAATAAAACAAAATCAAATGAATGGAAAAATAGAAGAAAATGTGAAAAATCTCATTAGAAAAACAAGTGACATGAAAAATAGATGGAATAGGGATGATTTAAGAACTGTTAGACTACAACCATTCTGGAGAGCATTTTAGAACTTTGCCCAAAGGGCTATAAAACTGTGCATGCTCTTTGATCCAGCAATACCACTCCTAGCTCTGTATCCCAAAGAGATCATAAAAAAGGGAAAAGGACCCATACGTACAAAAATATTTACAGTAACTTTTTTGTAGTGGCAAAGAATTGGAAATTGAGGGAATGTCCATCCACTGCGGAATGCCTGAACACCTTCTCCTCCAAAAACCCATTCCTTGATAGGATGTTGAGCCATCTTGAAAAGAGTAAGGAATAAAATCTACTTCAGTGACTACTAATACTGGCCTCCCTGCCAGTCATGAACAAAATATTTCATTTCTTGGCTCCTGGCAGTTTCTATGGCTGTCTGCTATATCTGGAATGCTCTCCTTCGTCATCTCTTTAAGAGATGAGGCTCCTTTGAAGTCCCAACTAAAACCCCATCTTCTACAAGAAACCTTTCCTAATCCCTCTTAATTGTAGTGCCTTCTCTCTTAACTAGCTCCTATTTTTCCTATATATAGCTTGTTTGTACATATTTCTTTGTTGTCTCCCCCATTAGATTCTGAGCACCAGGAGGGCAGGGACTGTCTTTTGCCTCTTTTTTTAATTCTATCACTTAGCCCAGTGCCTGGCACATAGTAGGTCCTTAAAAATGTTTATTTACCAGTTATTGAAACATTACTTGTGAGAAACTTGACTTGGCTTTCCACCCAATAAAACACAAATTGCTATGTCCTGCATTATATGTTCAAATGCATCCAGTTATACATTGTATGTTTCTACTCAGTTTGTCAGCTGGCTAATCTGAAAAGCACAATGCTCAAAACCAGGCCACAGAAGCTGAGACTCACTCCAGCAGCACCGTTACAGCTAACACGTCACACTACACAGACACACAATCCCTAAGAAACTCTGGACAAAAAAATTATTTCTTCCTACAAGTTTTCTTCCCCTTCATATGAAGTTATTAGAACGAATTCCAACTCTGTACTGTTATGAGGACTACTTCACTGACATTGGTTCCACATTCATTCCTTCAAGACATTGAGTGTCACCGTAAGCAATACGTTGATTGGTTTCTGATTATCATACTAGAATACTATGTGCTGTTTCTATAAACATATAATAAAGGATTAGCCAATACAACTGTATATACCTGAGAATTCTTCCTAAGGCCCATCCCTAACATCCTATGAAAATATTTTTGCCTCAGTCACTTTTATTGCCCTCTACGCTAACTGCAGAAACAACGAGTCAGAACATTTCAAGCCCTTTCTATGTCAAAGAGCAAGGTAAGAAGGAGTAGCTTGGATAAAGCTGGTGAGTATACCCGTTGGCAGATATTCTTCTCCTTAACATCCTGAGAAAGGTGCCAGTTGGCTCCCATTCCTGCACCACACAGGAGGCCTCGCCCAGTGTAGGTCTGGAACCTCCTACTGTCTGGTGCACAGTTTCTCTATGCACTGGGATGCTCGTGCAGAACTTCCCAGGCGGCTGACAGCAGTTGAGTCCAGGAGCATCTTCTGTTGTTCAGACCCAAACCCAAGTCAGAAACTTGCAGAACTCACTCAGACCAAGGCAGGTAGAGCCCTCTGGGAGCATAGAGAGCTCGCAGTTCTCCAGACAAAGCTGAGCCTGAGATCCTGAAATCACATAATACTTAATACCCCAAGAAAACAGCAACAAGCTCAGACCTTCCCTCCAAAAGTGAGGTCATAACGTTCAAAATCAAGAAGTAGGCTGGAAAAATGAACAAATTAAAAAAGAATCTCACCATATAGAATTACTTTGGTGACAAGGATGCATGAGACACAAACCCAGAAAAGAATGACTCCAAAACATCTACAAACAAGGCCTCAAAGAAAACACAGTTTTGGTAGAAATTCAACTAAAATTACTGGAAGAAATGAAACAAGAGTTTGTAAAAAGTTAAAAGATGTTTGAGTGCACAAGAGGAAAAAAATTGGGAAATAAATGAGAGCTAAAGAAAAAATAACTGGAAAAGGGAATTAACATCTTGGCACCAATGACATGAAAACTTGCCCAGCAACAATTAAAATTAGAAATGAACCTGAAAACTAGAAAGAGCCAAACAGAAGCCAATGGCTCCATAAGACAACAAGAATATTAAGACAAAGTCAGAAGGCTGAAAAAATGGAATGGATCTCATAATTTAAAAACTGACATGGTAAAGAGATTGAAGAGAAAAAAAATTAAGAATCATTGGGCTACAAGAAAAACATGACCAAAAAAAGAGCCTAAGCATCCTATTTCAAGAAATCTTAAAAGAATACTGTCTCAATCTCTTAGAAACAGGAGCAAAATGGAAATAGGAAGAATCCTAAAAAGAAATCCCAAAATGAAAATTCCCAGGAACATTATAGTTAAAATCCAGAGCTTCCAGGCAAAGACAACATTCCGTAAGCAACCAAGCATCAGAAAGTCATAATCACCAGAATCACACCTCATTTAGCACTCGCTGCTATTGAAGAACAGAGAGCTTGGGAACAGGATATGTCAGAAGACAAAGGATATACAGGCTTATGACCAAGAATAACTTACCTGAAAAACTGTGTATAATCCTACAGGAGAAAGAATGGATCTTTAAGGAAATAGAGGATTTCCAAGCATTCCTGATGAAAAGACCAGAACTGCATAGGAACTTTGAAGTTCAAACACAGGAATTAAGAGATACATAAAAAACAGAACACAAATAAGCAATGATATTTACATCCTAATATGGAGCGATAATACATTTACTCTTCTAAACCCTATCACCATCCAAGGTCATAGGGGATTCTAATTAAACAGAAAGCCTGAAAGAGGTTCTATTATGTCTTAAAGATCTTAAAAGAATAATAGATAGGTAGGAGAAGAGGTATACACTAGAAAGGGAAGAGAAAAGGTTAGGGGAAAATCAACCCACATAAGCAAGGTGCTCAAAAAGACATCTACACAAAGAGGAGGGGATGCATGCAGAGGCCAACAACTGAGCCCAAACTGGTCAAAGGAGGGCATACACACATACTCACTCACACACATACAGACTGAATTACAAAAATACATTTCTCTCAACAACAGGAGGGAAAGAAAAGAAAAACAGGAAGAGGGAAGCTGAGGGAGGTCAGAAGGATCAAAGAAGGGATTAGTCCTCCACAAAACAAAACCTAAAGATATATAAAACTGTTTATAGCTCTTTTTGAAGTAGCAAAGTATGGCAATCTGAGAGAGAATGCCCAGCACCTGGGGAATGACTGAACAAGTTGTGGTATAGGATTGTGATGGAATACTATTATACTGTAAGAAATGAGGAGCAGGATAATTTCAGAAAAACCTGACACTTGTATAAACTGATGCAAAATGAAGTGAATGGAAGCAAAAGAACTTATACAGTGACAACAGTACTTTGAAAGACTTAAGACTTATACTCAGCAATAATAACCAACCAGGATTCCAAAAAGCTGATCATGATATATACTACCATTTCCTGACAGAAAGGTAAAAAACAAAACAGAATCACACACACGCACACACACACAATGTGGAAATTTGTTTTGCTTGACTATATATATGTATTTATATATATATGCATATATATAAATACATATATATGTAACAGGATTTTTTTCTTTCATTTTTAATTGTGAGAGGAGTGAGAAAGACCAAGAGTAGATTTTTGCTAATTGAAAAAATAAAATTTAATTTTTTTTAAAAAGAGACCACTGAGAGCCAGAGAGATTAAGCAAGTTTTCCAAGGGCATAAAGCTAGTAAATGATGAAGAATGAGAAACTAACTGGTCAGTTCAATTCCAATCAGACTGGTATCCCTAGGCAGAGCACTAGAAAGTGCTCAACTTAAAGGCAAGAAGACCTAAATTTGAATACCACCTCAGATACTCACTAGCTGTGTGACCTTAAGCAAGTCACTTAACCTCTGTCTGCTTCAGTTTTCCTTACCAGCAAAATGATGATAATAAACTTTACAAGGTTGTAGCTATGAGGATCAAATGAAATACTTAAAGCACTTTGTAAACCTTAAAACATTATATATAAATAGTAGCTCTTAACGACCATTAGATTTTGTAACAATATTCAAAAAACGATGTCAATTTTGCATGTGCCTACCTCTTCATTTACTTGTAGTCAAGTTGGTGAAATTCTACTGTTTTAAAGTTTTGGAAGGTTTAAAAAGTGTTGTCATTCATTCCAGGAGACATTTCTTTCCATCTTAGGAAGCAAAACTGGTTTCATGAATGTCTGTTGCACAAAAAGGGCTCTACAAGAGCAAAACTTCATATTTTATTACTACCTATAGTAAATATTCTAAAAAATGAAAACACTTTAAGTTATTTTATTCAAACTTTTAGAACAAAATAGTCATACATTTAGATTGCTGAAAGGTTCTGAATGCCCTTTCAAATCCTTTTTTCAAATTAGTCAAAAATATAAAAAGATCAAGAAAAATAATTACAATGCTGAAAAAGATTGGCTTAGAAAAAAATTTAAGTTTTAGAAAATATTCTTACATCAAAGTACTAACAAAAAAAATATTTGATCAAAGACACAAAAATATGATTTCTTTTACAAATACCAGAAAAGATATGACTAGTATTATAAAAACCAGGTTACAGCTTAAAAACACGTGCTGATGAAGTGCTGAAGTCAGTGCATTCACACTTCCCAGGGGCTTCAAGCATGCAAGGCTATGCTACAGTGTCACCTCATCTGTTCAAATGACATCAAGAGCCCAGGGGTGACTTTTACAAGAAAAACATGACAGTTACTTCTAGTCCTCAAGTGTCCAAGGAAACAAACCAAAGTCTCCAGTGCAGCAAAACCATACGATCCTAAGAAATCGACAAATCTCCCTATGAAACCAGGATTTGTGTAAATCATGATGGGGAATTTCACCATCTAACAGAGCAGGCCTCCAGGTTAACAAGTGCTTACTGAAACTACTCAAGGAAGAGCTGTAAAAACCAAAAAACTTAGGTAAGGCATGATACTGCCGTGTCTATTTACTTGGATCTATAGGCTCACTCATGGCATTATTACAAACACAAGGCACTCAAGGACAATTTCATCATAAAATCAGTGTGGCAATTCTTCAAAATCAGGGGTTCCTAACCCAGGCTTAACCTGTGAGCTGGCTTCTTAAAATATTTTGATAATTGTGTTTCAATATAATTGGCTTTGCCATTCTCGGTATTTTATTTTAAGCATGTACAAAAATAATTCTGAGAAGGGTTTCACCATAAGCTTTACAAGGTTGCTACCTGAAGGATCCAGGTCACATACATCAAAGAACTACCCCGGCCTAAATGCTACCTAGAACTGGAACACCAAAAGAAAACCAAACACAAAACTGACTTCACCCTGCTGCAGTCATTTTAAGGAAAAGAAGTTTTTAACAAGAACTTTCACTGGAAAATTAAAGATATTTCTGCAGGTTCTAGAAAAAGTTATCCACTAAGTGTTATTGACTATTGACTGTACAAAGGAGGCATGCGGAAAAATAAAATTAATTTTTCAGGGTCAAAAAAAGAAGTTTTTAAATGATACAAGAAATCTGAAAACAGAGACTGAGGGAAGAGGTCTCTAAACTGGAGAAAAGGTTCTCTCACCACTCATTGTCCAGAACCCTGTTCCTCACACAATTCAAAAGATAATCCTGATTTAAGAGGGTTGTCCTATCCCCCCAGAATTATCCATAACCATCAGAATGCTGGTACAGGCAAGGAGAGGAAAGAATAGAAAATAAGAAAACCAATGAGGAGGAAAGTTAAAGGATTCAGTACATGCTGAATTTCAGTGCAAATGTCCATATATACCAATGCCAAGAACTCTGAGAGATCTTAGGTATCATTAAGTATTATGACTGTTGATAATACATGGGGTAATTCCCACCTCTAATAATACTACAGGAAATACTACAGGTATCTCTAAAATATCCCTGTTCTAACTGTTCTTACTATCACTATTATCAGTATAACTGCCTACAGGATCCCAAGTAGCTGGTGATACCGTACGCAGAAAGTCTAGACCTAAAGTAAGAAAGACCTTCATTCAGATCTGGCCTCAGACCCTTCCTAACTGTGTGATCCTGGGCAAATCACTTAACCTCAGTCTGCCTCAATTTCTTCCCTATAAAGCAGGGATCACAAGGCACCTACCTTGCAGGGAGAGGATTAAATGAGATACATACATGTAAAACGCTTTGCAAACTTTAATGTGCTATATAAATGCTAGCTGTCATTATGATTATCATTACTGAAAGCTAAAAGTCCAAGGTTTCATAATAAGAGTTATAACCTTTGTCTCACACTGGCCAATACTAATTGCTTAAGATGGATGTGCAATGAGAGAAAAACGGCGTGGCATGTGCTGAGTGAGCCAGACCATGTGCTAGGTGAAGGGCCACATCAACTTCCAGGGCCCCTCAGATCCTGAGCAGCAACCTCTAGGACCCCCCAGCTCCCCTGCTGGGACCTGTCACCCCAGTATTCTCAGCAGCCACAGCTTCTGACAATCCAGAAAAGAAAGTTCTTGGACCAAAGTCCTTGGTACTCTCCAAAAGGGGAACTGGATACAATTTTGTCACCACAAATGATACTAATGAAGATCTATCGCTCTCTGCCCTGCCACTGCATAAGAAGGCTCACTGGCCCTTTTTCATTTCCCTTTGCTCGTAAATCATCCCCACATGCACACAATTAGGATACAAGATTCTAGAAAGAAGGAGCTGTCTCATTTTCCTGTAGAATTTATATGTAATAACTTTATATTTAATTTTGAACCATTTAGTCCAAAAACATTTATGAATTCCTTACCATAAAAACATACCCACATACTCCAATATACTGGAGCAGAGCAAGTGACCAACCTGTACCCTAAATGGAGTCAAAAAGTGGAAGTCCAGGTCTCTGCTCTCTACTAAATACCACGTAACTTCAATATTATGTATTGTAGAAGGCTCACTTTGTCTTGGCAATTTAGTTAAGTGTACAAGGACATCTCCTGGCCACTTGGAGGACTGCACAAACAAGACGCAAACAACACCAGCACCTTCAGAACTAGAGAATGCCCTAAAGATGATGGCCAAAGCCCTCATTTTACACTTGAGGAAGCTGAGGCCCAGACGGGGAAGTGACCTTTCCAAGCCCTCTCAGGAAGCAGGCGGCAAAGCTGCTCCTTTGAGGTGCAGCTCAAGTCCCGCCTTCTACACAAGTCTGATTCCTCCAAGTTGCAGCGCCTGTCCTCCCTTAGTTATAAGAGAAGCAAAAATAGTCAAGAATGAAGATATATACATTAGAAAATGTGGTGTTTTAGAGGCGCAGTGAATGTCAGAAAGCTAATACGCATCCAAGCCCATGTCATCAGGCACAAAGAGCACCACACTGGGAGGACCCAATTTCTCATTTGAGCTCCACCACCTAGAGCAGGTCAGCACCTTGCTGCCCCTCACATGGACTTTTTTACTTCAATGAATCCACATGATCCACGATTCCATACATGCTCTGGAGTCCTTCCTCGCTGTCCTTTAACACTTTTTGGATACTAGCCTGTGCAGCATTTGGGCTATGCACCTCTCCGATGGCCAGACCACCTCCTGTCCCAATAACAAATGTCCTTGACAATTTCTGGCATTCCAAGCACCTACCATAATTCCTCTCCAATGCTATTTGGATTCATTCATTCACTTTGTAAGAACCTACAACGGACAAGGCACTGTGTTAGCCACTCAGAACGCAAAGACAAATTGAAAAATAATCTCTACCCTCTACTTCTACTAGAGAAGCTGACACCCTCCTGCATCACCTGTAATTCATCCAACGACTTCTATTAAAAAGATGGCAGGCGCTCAGCTTCAGGCCAGGGACTAAAAGTATGTGTCCAGTGGGCTGGGCCTCCAGCTTCACAGCCTTCTCCTCTTTGCATAACTCCTCTCCACACAAAGGCTCCTCATGCTCAGCTCCTGTGAGATGTAGCTACTTCAATGTTCAGTTCCCCTACATTGAGGCTTGGTTGCCAGCCCCAAGCACTCTCTGGGCTGTTGATGCAATCAATATTTATTAGTCATCTACCCTGTACAAAACACTATGCTCGGTACCAG
Source organism: Notamacropus eugenii (assembly GCF_028372415.1). Classification (NCBI taxonomy): domain Eukaryota; kingdom Metazoa; phylum Chordata; class Mammalia; order Diprotodontia; family Macropodidae; genus Notamacropus; species Notamacropus eugenii. The sequence goes on along the minus strand of NC_092872.1, from coordinate 697,104,993 downwards.
CAACACAAAAATGAAGAGAACACAGTCCCTGACCTCAGTCAACTTACAGTCAAGCGGAGGGGCTATTACATTTCCACAAACTGCTAGGAGACATGGGACTCAAAAGCAGTGTCCTCCCCATAGTCTTTTTGGGGGAGGGAAAGGAGAGTATGCTTCCCTCTCTCACCCAGGCTGGAAATACAGCAGCCACTCATGGGCCCAACCCCACTGATGACTGGCAAGAAGTTCAGACCAGCACTGTTTCTCCCTTGGGCAGCTTGGGGCCCACCCTATCTCCTCAAGCCTAGGGGCTCATCATATTAGTTGCCCAAGTTGGTGCCAACAGCTGTTGAGCTTTAGCTAAAACTCCCTGCCCACCCCAACTCAAGCAATCCTCCAGCCTCAACCTCCCCAGCAGAAGGGACCACCATCATGACTAGCTGCCACTGTGTTTAAAACCTCCTGCAATCTACAGTGCCATTCAGACAGTAGGTACTTAAATATCTGATAATGACAATGATAACAATAAGGTTCATTTTAGCCTTTGAGGACAGCCTTCATAACTAAAAGTATCTTGAGTCTTCTGTAGAGACCTTGCAGAGAAGGAGACTGAGTCCAGAAGGCCAGACCCAGCAGAGCAGAAAAGATATTATCAGGCACAACTAGACAGATCTAGTTCCTGCCTGGTCATCTGATCCTCTAGGCTTCCTCCGAAGTGCCTCCTAGTGCTTCTCTGAGCCGGACCCCACTACCCTTCCCCAACTTTGCTTCCTCTGATCCTAACTGTGGGCAAGTAGTAAAGAATGTCAAATTTACTTCTTTTATTTCCTGTATCCTCCATTAAAACCTACAATGCCATACGTTATGTTAGGTAGAGATAACTCTGGGTTCTCAAAGGTGATGCCAGGCTGCAGGAAACAGAAAACAATGTCTGACAAATTCTACTGTGTTAGAAAAGTCTGAAGTACAGCCTCAGGAAAAGAACATACTGGCTCATCACCAGCAGGCAAACCACTTGCTGAGTAATTCTTGAGATAAGAAAATTCATTAAATAAATAAAATTAAAGAAAGAAAGAAAAATACAAAATGGCACCCAGTTCTCTATGACCCTTACTACTTCTACTATGGCAGTGGTACAGTGCTAGACCAAACATACAGTTTCTAAGCCAGGTGAAAACTTAAACTTGGCTACTGGTACTAAACGTGAGGTCCTTGTCCAGTCACCAGTAAGTACATCTTGACATTCTCATCATAAATGAAACAAATACAAGAGTAACTTGCTCCCAAACACTCCCTGAGGAGGCTAATAAAGGAGCTGACACTCTTGCAAGTTTCATGAGACATTTAATGGTCATCTCATATTACAGAGCTAATAATAAGCATTTGCAAAAAAGCTACAATGAAAATAACTACAACTTACGTGTCTAAAACTATGGCAGAAGATAAGGAAGGACAGGAATTCTAAGAAGAATTTGTTTGAAGAATCACCAAGTTAAATCAATATATTAATACATGGGTATACATAAATGCAAAAGTCAGTACAGAGGAGAAACAAGAAACACGTTGGAAAACATGGTTCAGGAATAAGATGCAAGAGAAGAGAAAGTCAAGTAGACTAACTGGAACCTCTCACCTAAATATCATAAATACTTCTTTGGAAAAAAAAAAGTGCAGCATAAAATACACATTTAAGATATGGCCAATATGGTGACTTGTTTTGGTTGACGTTGTTTTGGGGGTTAGGAAGTGAGTTACTGAGTGGTGATAGAGATGTAAATAAAAAGTTCAATTTTGTTATTACCTCATTAAATTTAATATGCATCTTTAAAACTACGTAGCAGAAGTTGAAGGATACATATACAAACTTTTTCCTTATTCTCTGTAAATTGAAATGTTCTCATTTTTTAACAATTGATAAGTTTACAATAAAGAAAATTTTTTTAAAAATCAAGGTATTGAACATGGCAAGCATAAAGTAATATCACAAAAAATAAAACTGATTATTTGGGGTAGGGGGAGACTGAGGCAACCAGGGTTAAGTGACTTGCCCAGGCTCACACAGCTAGTGTCAAGTGTCAGAGGCCAGATTTGAACTTGGGTCCTCCTGACTCCAGGGCCGGTTTTCTATCCACTGCATCACCTTCATGCCCCTGACTGATTACTTTTAGAGACAGAAAATGACTGGTTACCAATGTGGGTGTCATTCCTCAGTCATCTAGATATAGTCAGAGCACTGATTATTTAGAAGATTAAAATTAATACCAAAATAGGAGAAAAATGAGAAAATATGATAAATAATTGAGGGACCAATTAAGAATATGAACATTATTGTAAAATATTAAAGAGGAAGATGGTGGAAGGTTCTTCAGTACCACCTCATAAAACAAGGAAATATCATGAAAGGAAAACTTATGTAACATTGAGTAAGTCACTTCTAACCTCCCTAGGTCTCAGTTTCCTCATCTGTAAAAGAAGGGAGTTGGGTTATACAGTCTCCAAGTTCCTTCCATTAGGATCTATGATCCTTTTGAAACAAGTTCACTGAAAGTTTGACAAGAGATCCCTTCAAGCTAAATTATTCCAAGAGAGTTTTTAAAGATGGACCTGGAAGAATGACAATGAAGAAATGAAACCTGGAAATGACCTTTCTGTCCTTCTGTGGTACAGTATTTCTGTACCACATGGCAAGAAGCACCTAAGATCCCAATGCATACATTGAAAGAACAGTTAGACCACAAAGGTGGGTTCATGTGGGAGGGCCACACAATTTCAAGGGCAATGACAGATCAGTTTTTAAGATAATTAAAGAAGAAAGGATAGCACATTTACTAAAAATCAGAGACCTTATTAATACCCAAAATAGCCCAAGAAAATAGCAGTAACTACTGACCCATCTGCCTTACTTTCCACCTTTACAAAATCTTTATGAGAAAACTCTATACATACTCCAAGGGGCTCCTTGATAAGGTTTAAGAAAGAGATAATCAATCTTTCACAAATTACAGTCTACAACAGACTACATCTTTATAGTCACACAGTCGACTAAGACGCAAAGAATACAAGATCTGATCGTGTTTAGTATTTGCTTCAGTAGAATAAAAAATTTGCTTCAGTAGAATAAAACACCACCTTAAAGGCTGTCCTCCAATAAGGTATCTCCCATACATATCACAAATCATTCAAGATTCCTTTTAAAGATATAACAGATAACTATCAGTGACCCAAATATACAGGGAGAAACTGCTCAGCAAAGGAGTGTTCCAGAATCGTGGAGAGTGTCTAGCAGTGAGTGCAAATGGAAGAGAAATTCCTCAGGCCTTCTATTTCTGGATGACGTGATATCTTTATTATGCCCCACTGAAAGATCCATAGTCGCTCTGTAGGAAATTGCACTGGCTTGAGACAAATTCAAAAGAAGTCAGCCTAATTATCCACACAAGAAAAACCTATCCATACAAGAATGCCTATTGTCATGTAGTTGGATGGACAAGTCATTAAAGTGGGTCAGCATGGATAGGTATGGTCCCAGAATTGAACATTGGAAGAGTAGGCTGAATTGCCTTTTGGAAATTATGCAGTAGTGCATTTAATGGCCCTGAGCATCTCCTTGAATTTACTAGATCTGTCTTTTTAACAACAATATTCTTCTGGTGATGCTGTAGGATTATGAGTCATAGAATACCACTATCTGAAAAAATTAAAATTGTTGGTCACTCAAAGAGCAATGGAGAGGTAAGTGATGGGTTTGACATAGTGTATTTAACCAACCAACCAAAAACTATACTGGAAAAAAAGAATAAAGGATGTTACCAGAGAGAATTATGTTATGTACAAAAGTAAAGAAAAGCCCTTTTTATTATGTGACCTTTTTAATATATATTATTGTAAAAATATGTGAATTTTGGAATTCACATGAGGTCAAGAGATTTCTAAGAACACCAGAGCAGCTGATGGCCCCTCTGTAGAGGATCTGTGGGAGGATATGGACAGGACTGCACAGGATGGGAAGGCATTGTCCAAAGTGTCCACAATGATGGGATCACAGATCCAAAAACATTTCACAGCTATTACCCATACAGCACCTAGGATGGGACAACTAGCAAAACGTTTTTTATGGGCTAATAAAGTCTTGACATTTATGGATATTTATGGCACTTACAAGACTCAGTTCTTGTATTCCTCTGTATCCCTACTAAGAACAAAAGAAACTCTAAGGAAAAGCAAAAATGTGCATAAAAACTTAAAATATAATTACACATTAATAGCCAAACTGCTTACTTCAGTCTAAGATAACTCCAAAGGTCTAAGTGTAAATGATAAATTTATTTTGAAATCTATGTACCGTGGAAGGTGAAGCTTTTTTAATATTACATAGCGTAGTTTGGCTTGTTTCTCTCTCGTCAGAGTAATGTGAACACGCCAGTAAGATACAGTTTTCTAATACTCACTCTGTCTTTATCATGCAGCATGTCTGCATAGGATGATCTAAAAAAAGATAAGAGAAAAAAAGACATTAGAAATCCCTGATTTAAAAAAAAATCCACATATTGGTACAGCGTCAGTTCAAGTCCTCCTCTGATAACTAATTAGAACTCAAAGAAGAACTGCAAAGGTCTCTCACAGGCTAGGCCAACAGCCATCAAGGCTGGTATATCCTACCAATCTATGAATGCTTGGAACAAGGATGCAGCCAATAAAAGACAGGACAAACCTCACCAAGAGCCAGATGACAAATTTTGGAGGGCAGAGTAATTTCTTTCTTTATGTTAAATTTTCCTTTCTAAAAAAAAAAATAAAATTAAAAAAAAAAAATTTTCCTTTCTTCTGAGAAAGGAATTTATAATTTTCATATTAATTGATATGACATGTGTAATGAATATACTAACAATTTAATTTTCTCAAGAACTGCCTCTCTGTCTTGGGAGTGAGTCAGAGCTCACAATGCAGTTTAAACTGATTAATCAAACCTCTGACAATGCTCACAATCACTGAACCCTAAGAGAAGTGAATCAAAGACTGAAGAACCCATTCCTGTCACGGAACTCTGGTTCTATACTCTAGGGGAGGTGGTCAAAATCCCCAAAGCCTTGACTCCAGAACTGTTGTATTGTGGGATTTGTAGGTTTCTGGTGGAAAACCACTAAATGACTGTTTGTAATCCACCTTTCCTCCTCCTTTCCCAGTCGTGACTTAAATATATAACCTATGCTTTGAGAACATTTCTCACTCTGAAACTGATTAATTAAACTACTTGATTACTGGCACTCCCATCTCTAGGTCTGCTTTGTGCTGCTCTGAGCATTCTCAGGTTAGAGACTGGCTCAGTAAAAATCCTGTTAACATTTCTAATCAGCAAAAATGTACCTTCTCTCCCTCCTATACTCTTCAATTTCTTAACTGGGTAAGAAAACAAAACAAAATCCATTATAAACATATATAATCCACCTGGTCCACACTGGCCATGTCCAGAAACATGTCTCACTCTGCATTCACCTCTCCATCATGAAATGAGTGGCATGTTTCATCAGGAGCCTTTGAAATCTAAGGTGGTCACTACACTGATCAGCATTCCTAAGTCCTTCAAAGTTGTTCTTCTACAATGTTATCATCATATAAATTGTTTTCCTTGTTCTGTTCACTTCACTTTGTGACACAATAATTAATGAAACCATACACCAAAGGCTTAGAACACTGATATTTACCAATGAAAGGTGAACCCCCAACAGTGAAATCACAGCGCTGATATATCCCTGAATGTGTGTTCTCATGTGCCCATTCCCTAATTATGCTACAACATTTCAAGGGTTAATAATATTGCTGGGGTAGGCATTTCTTCCACTAAAGCAGATCCCCATCCCTTTTAACACTCTGACAGTCTCTGAGAGATGCTGTAGCTAAAAATGTCATCACGCTGGTAAGAAGTCTCCAAACACACAGCTGGGCTCGTCTACAGATCTATGCTGCTGAGCACAGTACATGGCACACAGTGGGCATGTAGTAAATGCTGACTGATTAATGTTGCAAAACCTATGCTCAAAGCCCTCTCGGTGTAAGCAGGCCTGCCAGAACTTCAGTAGCAGGCCATACCATGTGAGAACCCAGGATCACTCACATCTATGCCACAGTGAGACAATGGAGGTAGACGTTCGTGGAGACCATGATAAATAACTATTAAACTGCATTCATTTAGAAGATGGGACTCCGTATAACTAGAGGGCAACATAATGATATAATTTTACATTTATATAGTGATCTACCATCCACAAAATGCTTTCCTCTCAACTTTGTGAGGTAAGTAGTGTACTATTGTCCCTATTTCATAGATGGGGAAATCAAGGTCCCAAGACATCATGTAACTTCTCAACAGTCATCGTATGTGTGTCAGATTCAGATTTTCTGATTTCGAATGACATGCTCTTTCCACGTTTATCTTCAGAGGACACTGAGGATAAATATTAAGGTTCCATAAGCATATTCATTCTCGGTGATGGAAACGCAGGCTAATCAAGAGCTCTTCCCAAGAAGACTGGCACACTGATCCTATCTGGCATCACTGCAGCATGATTTAAGTTTATCTTCCCAAGGGAAAAACCAGCCTAAATTATCATGACTCACATAATCTAAAAGCTTCCATCAAGGGCTTTGAACCTACATATAACTCACTCTTGGGAATACAAATAAGGACACATGAAGAATTCACAGAATCACAGAATTTTAAAGCTGAAGGGGACTTCAGTCTATTCTATTCTCATTCTCTCATTTGATAGAAAAGCAAACTGAGACCCAAGGTTGGACAGAAGCAGTACCAGAATTCACATCCCTCATTCCTAGACCAGTGGGATTTACTATGTCATATTGCTTTACAGAGCCTGGAAAAGGCATGGATTTCTTACACCCAGCTCTAGAAGGCCTTAATCTCCATACTCTTTCCCAAAAAAGAATAGGGTTGGTTTTTCCCAGGCACATCAAGGTTTCAAAGAAAAATATTTCTCAAGGTGGAATACTTCCACCTTGTTTGAAGTTAAATATTCAAACCTAGACCATACCTACTATAGTATCTAGGGACTTTTCCATTGTGGAACATCTAGGCTCAGCTAGAAATTACCCTCTTCTCTTCTCAATACTTAAGATATTTATGTGACCTATTCCTATTTTTCTAGGGCCCCACCAGTACAAAATTTCTACATATTTCCTAGGCTGTACTACAATATGGAAATTTAAGATATAATACTGTGGTTCATTCTGAAATAGCTCAGGGGTTGAGGGGCAAGGAGAAAGAAATGCATAGTTCCATTCCAGTCATTCTAAACCATATGATAAATGCATTCTAATTTCAGCTGAATGTGTAGATCTTTAAAATTCATAAACATCACCACCATAAACTCTCCTTTCCCTTTTGCTGTACTCTACAAGACTAAGAATGTTAGAACTAATACAAAATATCTATCTATTTACATGGATTCATAGGATTTAGAGCAGGAAGAGATCTTAAGATTTTACCTAATTTAACCTCTTCATTTTATAGATGAAGAAACTAAGGTCGAAGAAGTCCCAAGATTTGCCTACTATTATACCTTTGGTTAAGAGCAGAATCAGAGCAAGACTTTCTGACTCCAAAGCCAGGGTCTTTCCCAATACACTAGGCTCCACATTTTTCCATCAATTCATAGTTCGGAGCCTATACATTAGTTTATTCTCTGTACACCTGTAATATGACTATTACTACAATGCCATGAAACAAAGGTTGGCTCAAAAAGGTTGAAAATTCTGTGAGTGGGCATAAGAAGCAATGAGACCTGACAAGGAGGGGTGGCCCATCCAAAGAAGCACCCAGATCATCCAAGTGAGCTGCCTGCCTCGAAGAGGCAAACATTCAGGGATGAGATTTAACACTATGGAGCTGATCCCTATATTGAATGTCTAGCAAGGACAGAATACAGGCAACAGAACAGTCTGCTTCTATTTCTGCTACAAAGGGATCTCAAAAAAATTTCAAAACTACATGCATGAAGCACTGCTCTATCCCTGGTGTGTGATCTATTTGGCTCCATCACATAAATTCCATGGCCGTTAAGTTAATGGCACTATAACTATTCAACTGTAACTGAAGCTCAGTTACCCCACCTTGCAATCTCCTGGTGATAATCGTAGTGCTCATCCTCCTCCAGCCACTCCACGGAGCCTGTTGTTGGGTTCGCTCGCCCACAGAAGACCTTCATGGTGCCAATTAGACCATCTGGTTTTTAGTGCAGAAAAAAGAGCTCTCTTGAGTTGATTTTAGCAGAGGAACTCGTGCTTTGGTCCACTTATCAGAAACCTATTCACACATAAGACCCCGAAAATAAAGCAGAGAAATATAAATCAACATGCTAACATAGCACAAACCATCCTATCTTCAAAGAGTCCCAATGAGAATAGCTAATCAACATGATTCAGTTTTTATTTCTTGAGCTTTAAAGAAGTCTTTGATTATTTGCAAGATTGTTAAACATATGTTCACTATAGCTTAAATCCAGTCAGCAAACACTGTAAAAAGGTCTACAGGAATAAAGGGTTAGGCTAAGGGTCAACAACTGCAGTAGCTATGAAAGGAATAAAACAATGTTCAAGATATAGTACAACCAGGATAAACAAAAGCAGGAGAAAGGGGAGAAACCGTAATGGGAAAAAATGGAAAAAGAAAGGAGGAAACAAAACGATAAAGAAGGACAGGGAAAGGGGAAAAAATACACTAGAGAAGAAAAGAAATGTCACCAATAATTGCACTTTATCCTGAGAAATACAAAGATACCAAATAATTGTAATTCAAATGGCTAACTTTCTACTAAGGAATATTTGTTCACATATATAAAATCCAAAGACTACAATTATGCCCATTATTTTCTTTCATTGTCGAAAGTAAACTTACTTGATACTAAACCTGTCTACGTATGTGGATCTGAAATAAACAGGGAAAGACAGACCATCTTCTCTACATTTAGTCCACATGAAATCACAATTAGTTGTCAAAGCTTGTACATTCTGCCTCTATAATGCCTCTCATAATCCACACCCTTTCTATATCCATCACTACTATCATGATTCAAGCCCTATTTGTCACCAAGAATATCACAATTGTTTCCCAACTGGTGTCCCCACCTCCCACCCATAGTATAACAGCACTGTCTACCTGTACTGCAATTATTTTGCTAAATCATAGCTATCATACCCTTGGTCTACAATCTTCAATGACTCCCCATCAACTACCTAAATCTCTATATGGATCTCTTCCTCTCTATAGGTCCATGATTTTCACTGACAATTCTGTGTAGTATTCCTGGGAATTTAAAAATATATTTTCGATGATTCGTTAAAAACAGCACCACAAGGCCCACTTTTGCCTTTGGATAAATTTTTGTTGCTTACAGTCAATTTAGAAAATATCCTTTTCCCACCTATCTGGTTATCTTTCTCTTCCCCTGTCTTAAATTCAGAAGGACACACTGTGACAGCCATGAACTACTCCTAAACTCCCCTCTCCTGGCAGAATCTAAAAGCTTCAGGCAGAGCTGGGGAGGTTCTAATACTTTGTCTTCCACTTCACTAGAAATTCTGAAGATCAAAACTAAATTCCTGCCTTACAGTTTCAGTTAATTACCAAAGAATAAGATAAAAGCACAATATACAATATTTAGATTACACTTAGGCCATTTTTAATGCTCTTCTATAAAAGTTACTTAAACTACTTCTTTTGAATATGAATGAAAATAAAAGCACAACCTCCTCAACTTTGAATTCAAGGTCATTCAAAATATATGCCTTAGCCTAGTTTTCTAGCATTCCTCTATATGAAGTTCCAGAAACCAGAATAATCTCGTCCATGAATGTGCTATACTTTCCTACTTTTACTCATGAAATAGGACTCACTAAAATTTACACAGAAGTTAAAGGTTTACAAAAGCACCCTATATACTTTATCTCACTGGATCCTCACATCTGTGCTATGAGGTTGACAGTGAATATGTTGCCTCATTTTATAAATAAGGAAATAAGATTCTGATTTGTGACCTGCTCATTGTCATACAGCTAGTTTAAGAGACCAAATTTGAAGACCAGCCTTTTCTGACTCCAAAACCACACTATGCTACTTCCCCAGTCTCCAAGTCTTTCTTAGCCATATCTACCTGTCAAAATCCTACTCATCATTCAAGTTTGGGTCCCAAAGACAGCTCTCACAGGAAGGGTTCCCTGATACTTTCCAACTACGTGACCTCTCTGAAGTCCCCCTGAAGCACCTTGTTCGCACAGAAGCAGCCTGGAATTCTAGAAAAGGCACTGAGCTTGGAACAAAGACAGAAATCAAGTTTACACTAAGGGTCCATCATTTACAAATTCTGTGACCAAATTAAGCGCAAAGAACTTATGAGTCTCATCTGTCAAATGTGAATATGGGAATAGCCCTTGTGCCACCTACCTCACAACGTAAATGGAGTTAAAGTGCTTTAGAAATAGCTATCCTTTAAAATGAAATCAACTAAAAACTGTGTAATTATGATTCCCAAGTCTGGCTCCAGAAGAGTTGACAAAATGTACCTCCTTCCCCTCTTCACAAAAGTTAAGGATTACAGCTGTGGAATGCTGCCAAAGAGGAGCTAAGGCACTAGTTAGTTTTATTTATGCTTTTTTTTCCTCTTTTTTAATCTTTGTCTCATTGGATGGATCACTGAGTAGGAGAATGGGAGAGGATATTCAGGAATAAAGCTGATATAAAAGCAAAAAAATCAATAAAAATAGTATTAATTTTAAAAGCAATGTGAATTATTAGTATTTATCCTTAGGCAATGACATGCCTCAAGGCACGGCATTTATATTTTACTTTGCATTAGTTACTTGTGTGTTTCTCTTATCATCACACTACCCCAAACCCCCACTACTAGATTATAAACTTTTTGAAAGCAGGGACCTACTCCTTTTTCTAACTAAAGCACCTCACACTAAGTTCTCAATAATTAGTAACTAAATCAATCACCTGAAGGCTTTTCTCAGAAAAAAACAAACAAACCTCTATTCAAGAAACACTAATTAAGTACCTACACTGTGCTAAATATTGGGGAAGCCACAAAATTTAGGTTAGACAGCACCATGGAACTTACAGGTAAGAGACAAATACAGGCAACTCTACTACAAAGTGTCCTAGAAGGTCTGAGGAGGAAAGCCATTACACACTTAAGAGGATTGAGGAAGGCTTCATGTGGGAGGCTTTGAATTAAAGGAAGAGTAAAAATTCAACAGGCTAAAAGAAAATGGAAGACATTCCAAACACAGGGAACAGAGATCAAGGAGAAAGAAGGAGAAAAGCACATAACCTGCTCAGAGGTAGAGAGCAACATTTTAACCACAGCATAATCTGGTACAGAAGGAAGTATCAATAAAATTGGAAGGGTAAAGCAGTAACAGACTGTGGAGAGTCTCAAATACTGATAGATAATCAACTTCACATGATGAGACAATAAAAAAATTCCACAATTATGAAAATGGAAGAATACTCTCTCCATTTATTCTTAGAGAGAAATAGGAGAATCAGAAAGATGAACAGGGTTAAGGGAAAAATAATAGGCTAAGTTTTAGATGTAGTGAGTTGAGGTGCTGAAGTGACATACAATTTGAGATATTCTATAGGAAGTTGAATATATAGGTTCAGAGTTTACAAGAGAAATGAAGACTAGAGATAGATATTTGGAGATCATGTGCCAGAGTTAATAGTTGAAGCCAAGAAGCAAATGAGATTGCCAAGGGAAAAAACCTAGGAAAGAGAAGAGAGAGACAAAAACAGAAAAGGTGAAGGGGTCATTAGAGGATAAGAAAGGACTACAAAGGTAGGATGGATGCACCAGGGCCTAGGTGTCATCTTCACCATCTCTCACCCTCACATCCAATCTGCTGCCAAAGGCTATCGATCTCACCTTTGCAACATGTCTCCAAAGTCTCCTCTCCCCTGACACGGCCCCCTCCTGTGATTGGATCATTGTAACAACCTGCAGGTGCACCTGCCTGCCCTAAGTCTCTCCCTCATCCAGTCCCTCCTCCACTCAGCCACTCAAGTGATTTTCCTAAAGCTCAGGTCTGATCATGTCACTCCACTCCTCAATAAACTCCAGTGGCTCCCTACTGCCTCCAAGAGCAAATCCAAATGCAGTTTGGCATTTAAAGCCCTTCATAACCTGGTCCCCTCCTTCCTTGCCACCCTTCTTACATGTTGTACCCTAACATACACTCTTCAACCCAGTGACACCGACCTCTGTCTGATCCACATACAAGATACTCCCACCTCCTGGCTCTTGGCATTTTCTCTGGCTGTCCCCATAACTGGAACATTCTCTCTTCTCTTCTGTACCTCTTGGCTTCCTTTAAGACCCATCTTCTACGAGAAGCTTTTCCCAAGCCCTCTTAAATTCAGTACTTTCCCACTCTTATGTTTTATTTAGCCCTTATATAAATTGTGGTACATATCTGTTTGCATGTCTCCCCCATTAAATTGTAAGATCCTTGAAGGAAGGGGCTGCCTTTTGCCTCTTTCTTATCCAGAAACTTAGCACAATTCCTGGTACATAGTAGGCACTTAATCAATGTTTACTGACTGAATTAATGACCAAGAGAGTATAGAATCTGAAACCAACAGAGATGGGAGATAGTCATAAGTATGGCCAAGTCAAAATCAGTTTGAGGATGAGGACTTAAAAGAATCCGCTGTCCAGCTTGTAGGATAAGAACTCACTATTTAACAAACACTGCTGGGAAAACTGGAAAACAGTATGGCAGAAACTAGGCGAAGACCACCATCTCACACCCTATAACAAGATAAAGTCAAAATGGGTACATGATTTAGGTATAAAAGCTGATGCTATAAATAAACTAGGAGAGCAAGGAATAGTTTACCTGTCAGTTCTATGCAGAAGGGAAGAATTTATGACCAAACAAGAGATGGAGAATGTTATGAAATGCAAAATGAGTGGTTTTGATTACTTTAATTGAAAAGCTTTTGCACAAACAAAGCCAATGCAACCAAGATTAGAAGGGAAGCAGAAAGCTGGGAAACAATTTTTGCAACTAGTATCTGATAAAAGCCTCGTTTCTAAAATATATAGAGAACTGAGTCGAATTTATAAGAATGCAAGTCATTTCCCAATTGATAAATGGTCAAAGGATATGAATAGGCAGTTTTCACAGGAAGAAATTAAAGCTAACTATAAGGAATATGAAAAAATGCTCTAAATCACTATTGATTAAAGAGATGCAAATCAAAACAACTCTGAGGTGCCACATTACACCTATCGGATTGGCTAACATGACAAAATAGGAAAATGACAAATGTTGGAGAAGCTGTGGGAAAATTAGAACACTAATTCTTTGTTGGTGGAGCTGTGAATTGATCTAACCATTCTGGAGGGCAATTTGAAAGTAGGCCTATAAAATTGTGCGTACCCTTTGACCCAGCAATACCACTTCTAGGTATCCCAAAGACAACCACTTTTAGGTATTCCAAAGAGATCATAAAAATGGGAAAAGGACCCCCATGTACAAAAATATTTATAGCAGCTCTTTTTGTGGTGGCCAAGAAATGGAAAATGAGGGGATGCCCATCAATTGGGGAATGGCTGAACAAGTTGTGGTAAATGAACATAATGGGATACTACTGTGCTTATAAGAAATGTCGAACAAGCAGACTTCAGAAAAATCTGGAAAGGCTCATATGAACTAATGCTGAGTGAAGTCAGCAGAACCAGGAGAACATTATACACAGTAACAGTCACATAGTTCAATAACTAACTTTGAAAGATTTAACTCTTCTCAGCAATACAAGGATCTAAGAAAACTCCAAAAGAATCATGATGGAAAATGCTATCCACATGCAGAGAAAGAATTTTGGAGTCTGAATGCAGAAAGAAGCATACTATTTGCTCTCTTTTTCTTTTTTTGTTTTGTGTCTTCTTTCTCGTGGTTCTAATTTTTCTTTACATCATGACTAATGTGAAAACATGTTTACTATGAATGTATAACTAGAGCCTTTATGAGACTACATGCCTTCTTGGGAAGAGGGGAAGAAAGAGAGGGAGAGAAAATTTACAACTTAAAATTTTATGGAAGTAAATGCTGAAAATAAACTAATTATCAAAAAAAAAAAAAAAAAGGAAGGTCACAGGATGGCTGAGATATGGGGTGAGCAGCTGTGGATTCCAGCCGTACAGGTGTCTGTCTATGTGTTGTAGTTGCTTACCAACTTCACACATGGGAAGAACAATCAATAAAAACATTAATGCAAAGGTCACCTGGGGGTTTGTTTTTAGCAAATATATATATTTTCCTGCTATAAAGTCATTAATTCCTGTGAATAAATCATATGTTTGAATCATTTAACAAATTTTTTTTTAAAAAAGAGTCCACTAGAATCAGGATTCTAATCAGGAATTAATAATAATCTTGGGAGAAGCAATTTCAGTGCATTGATCAAGCAAAATACATAAATAAGCAAAGGGAAGTACTGGGTACAGAAAACATTTGAAAGAACTTTAGCAATAAAGGAGTTGAGATAGCACAGTATCTGGAGAGACTAAAAGAATCAAAGGAAGTTTTGTTTTGTTTTTTTTAAAGATTGAGAAAACCTATCCATGTGCAGTGTGCACACAGAGAAACAAGGGAAAAAGAAGAGGTTCAAGAAGCATGAGAGAGAGAGGCAACGGCAGTCAAAGCTTAGTCAAAAAACAAAGAGAATGAGCTCAAGGGTGCAAGTCTTAGTGATGACTAGGGATCCTCCTTCTCTGACCAAACAAGGAGAAAAAAATAGTGTGCTGATGTTGAAAGGTTTTTATGGAATGGGGAAGGGTAGCTGAGAGAGTTCAGGACAGAAAGGCTAAATAGTACTCAGGAAGTTGAAGGTTCAGTCATCTTCTGTAAATGTGGGGAACAAGCCCTGTGGCAAATGTGCCTCAGATTACATGGAAGGCATCTTCAGGGAAGGTCATTCCAGAATTCTCTCCAGACAAACTGGAACTGAGCTCCTCAGCCTTTGAAGGGCACCCCAGGAATTGCTGTGACAAACTGCACAGTAGTGACTTCAGCTCCACTGACGACAGTCTTTTGAGTCAGCCTTTTCTGCATTCCCTTCAGTACCTCTAAACACTGACGGCCAAACCCATATTCCTCGCCTCACTAACTTCTTACTTTCCCTGTCTCACCAACTACCTAGCCCTCAACGAGAGTACTTCTCCTGCTACTGCTTCTTGGATCTTCCGCCTTCTTTTGTTCCTTCATTGTCTCTTCCTTGGGTCCTTCAAGTTCCAACTCTTCTCCTCCTTCAGCTTCTTAAGTCCTCCTACTTTTCCTCTCTCCAAATTCAGTCTGTCTTCTACAGTTTCAAAGTCCTTCAAATAACCTTCACAACTGCTCATCTTCTTCATCAGCCCAAATCCTTTTCCCATGCCTGCCCCTTCTCCCACATAACCTACTGTTTCAGAAAGTGGGAAATAATGGAGTCACCCTTCCAGGGATCTTCTCAGTCTTAAAATCACCATGGGGAATACTGGATAAACAGAAAGTCTGCCTACCCTTCACCTAAGGCAGTCTTCTAGCCCTTAACTGACAATACTATTTCTGACTGTAATGAGAGAGAGGGACAACCAGATGAGACACCTATAAAAAAGTCTCTCATTCTTAGTCCGTTCTGCCATTCTTTATGCAATAAACATTTACTTTTTGTTCTTTGAATCCTTAAAACACTTCCAATAATAGCTAGCATTTATATGGCACTTCAAGGTTTGTAAAGCACTTTACAAATATCACCTCGTTTGAGCCTCATGACAACCCTTGGAGGCAAATGCTATTTTTATCCCCATTTTACAGATGAATAAACTGAGGCAGAGATTAAGTGACCTGCCCAGCATCACACAGCTGGTAGGTATCTGAGGCTGAATTTAAACTCAGGTCTTCCTGACTCCAGGCCCACTGCTCTACCCACTGCACTATAAAGCTGTCTTCCCTGTGGCTCAATACAGACTCACTTGGGTTTTATATTTGCTATCATACTTTTTTCTTATTTAATCAGCCAGCATGGTCATAAAATCCCTGCTGAACTCAGAATCAAAAATGACTTGAATTCAAAGCTTACCTCTAACCCACACTAATTATTCAAACATTAAGAAGTCATTTAATGTAAGCTTCAGTTTCCTCATCTGCAAAGGATAGACTACTTAGAGTGAGAAGTCAAATGGCAGAGTCAACCGACATCTGGCCTGGCAGGCAGGAAGCCTGCATTTTGACACCTTCGCTGCATGACCCTGAGCAAATCACTTACTCTCTCACAATCACACACTGTGAGTCAATAAGCATTTATTAAAAGCTAACTATGTGCCAATACTGTGCTAAGCACTGGGGAATAAAAGAAGGGCAAAAAAACAGTCTCTGACCTCAAGGAGTTCACACTAATAGGGAAGACAGCAAGCAAGCAAACATGTGCAAACAAGATACATACAGGATAAAAAGGAAATGAGAGAGGGAAGGCATTGGAATGAAGAGGCCTTGAGAGAGCCTTCCTATGGAAGATGGGATTTTAGTTGAGATTTAAAAGAAGCCAACAGGAAGCAATGAAGAGGAAGAGTATTCCAGGTATGGGAACAGAAAGAAAAAACATCTGCAGTTGAGAGACAAAAGGTTGTTTTTGTGAAATAGCAAGGACATCAGTGTCACTGGATCAGAGAGTATGTTGATCAGACTAGGTTACTGAATCAAAGAATTGTGTCAGGGATGTAAAGGGGGAGAAGACGGAGGCCTAGGTTATAAAGGGCCTTGAATGTCAAGCAGAGAATTTTGCATTTGATCCAAGAAGTGATAGGGAGTTTAAGTGAGTAGGGGAGTGACATGACTTTAGGAAAGTGACATCACTTTAGGAAAATCATTTTGTCAGATAAATGGAGGATGGATTGGAATAGGCAGACACTTGACGCAGATATATCCACCACCAGCAGGCTACTGTCATAATTCAGGCATGAGATGATGAAGGCCTACTCTAGAGTGGTCAAAGTGTCAGAGGAGAAAAGGGAGAATATTGGCAGGATGTTGCAGAGGTGAGATTAACAAGCTTGGCAACAGCCTAGATATGAGGAAGGAGGATGAGAGATAGTGAGGAGTCAAGGATATATGGTACCCTCAACTGTAATACGGAAGAGTGGAAGAGGACGTAGGTGGAAAGATAATGAGTTGTTTCGAACATATTGAATTTAAAAGGTCTACTGGACATCTAGTCTGAGATGCCTGAAAGGCAGCTGGAGATGCAAGACTGGGAGTCAGCAGACAGGTGGAGCAGGAAAGGAGAGTCAGCATAGAGATGGTAATTAAATCCATAGAAACCGATAAGATTACCAAGTGAGGTAGAAGATGGTCCAGGTCATAGTTCTGTGGGACATCCACTGTTAGTAGGCATGATCTAGATAAGGTTCTCACAAAGGAGACAGAGAAGAAAGAGTCAGACAAGCAGGAGTAAGGACCAGGAGAAAGTGATGTCCTGCAAACCTAGAGAGGAGGGAATATCAAGAAGAGAAGGGTGATCCGAGAGTGTTACAAGTTGCAGAGATGTCAAGAAGCATAAGGATTGTGAAAAGGCCGATGGCTACGGCAATTCTAGGAAGTCAGTCTTGCAGGCCACTAAGACACTGCATTGCATAGAAGGTACCAACCTAGAGTAGAAGAAAATTCATCACCAAAAGCACCCTCTACCTTTGACATAAGAGATCCAGGGCCATCCATAGAGTTGTTTTGAGGAGCTGTAAACCATTTTTGTGAACCTTAAAGCACCAGTCCTATTAGTGGAGAATTATTACGAATAGTATGCGGAGATAAGCATCACTTTATTGTTGACAGACTGGCCAAACAATACAGCACCTTGAGGCGACTGATATTGTGCTCCCACATGATGGCTCATAAGTGATACCAATGAACATGTTCAAACAACTGTTTTTTTCTTCAAGACCATACCTTAAACCTGAAGATAGAAGACAGAGGGAAGAAGAACATGACATGTTTGGGGCACACTGGGGAAAAGTTTGATTTATGTATAAGAGTAGAAAGGCAAGAAAAAACAGGCAGGATTCAGACTGTGGAGGCCCTAAAGGAGTTTGGACTTAAAGCATTGCTTACAATGGGTAATTAAGGAGTTTTTGAGGATTTCTCAAGGTTAGAAATGTTGGTAAAAAAATGAAAAAGTATTACTGCCAAATAACATGGAGCCAAAAGCTTGGGTGCAGATGAGACTACAAATACTGGTTGAGGATACTGGGAAATGACAGGGTTTGGGTTGGTCAGCTTGTTCTCCTTGAAGGGACTATGCTTTTATACCCCATAGTGTGCCTCTCCCTTCCCCCATCAGTTTGCAGTATAAATATGGAAGTTCTTAGAGTCAGCAACTAAGTTTCCCCTTTGTCTTTGTATCACACAACACTTAGCACCATATTTGGCTTCACTGATGCACTAGGAGTGATTTAAAGTTTTCAAAAACATCTATCATCCTGGCTCTAATTCTTATTAAGTAGGTGGCCTTGGACATTAACCCCTCTGAATCTCATTTTCCTCTTCTGTAAAATTCGGACAGCAGTCCACGTGACCGACAATGTCTCACTTTAAGTGACCTTATGATCTCTCAAGAAGACAGGGAGGTGCAACAGGTATACCCCATTTCACAAGTAAGGATCACCACCAGGATTTGAGCTTAGATAATTCACTCCAATTTCCTCTTCGAGCCACAATTAAATGCTGACCAAATCAATCACTAAACCAATCAATGCCTCAGTCTGTCATCCCTCCAACTCGTCACACAGATTTTCCTGGTTACAATTGTGCATCCCTACCCAGGTTGTCTCTGGAGTGGCAGGGGAAGGTGCCAGGCGGGCATTCCTTTCTTGGATGGAGCTCCTGGAATCTCTAGGCACAGCCCCAGGCGAGGATCGGACTGTACCACCCACCCACGCGTGGCTCTCTGAGGGCACCTGGGTGCTGTGCTGAGGTTCTCGGCCCCGAAGGAGCTCACATTCTCAGGGGGAGTTAACAGTCCCGGCTGCTCTCCGCGACTCCCAGCTCCGCCGTTGCACTGGCTTTGGGGGGTCTTCGGGGGTTAGGGGTCGGAGATTAGCCATTTGCTGGGGAAAGACCCCACCCTTACAGATAAACGAGGCACGGCTAACCGAGGGTGAGATGTGTTCTACATTTTTGGGGGCTCAATTATGTGGGGGAACAAGGGGTGGTTTTCACTTTTATAAGTAGAACAAGAGTGGAAAGGGGAAGGGCCCCCCCTGGGGATGCGTCAGAGAACTTCGCCCGGGGTCACGCTGGGAGGTGCGTCCAGTCTTCAGACTCCCCAGGCCTAGAACAAGGCCCCAGGGCAGATCCCGGGGGTGCTGGAGGGAGGGGCTCCGGTGCGGGCGCGCCCCCCGACCACCTGGGGTTCCTCTTTCCGGCGGGCGGCCCCAAGGGCAGGGACCCTCCCCTCGGCCCCCCGTTGCGGCTCCGCCCCCCCCCCCCCCCCCAGGGAGAGGCGAGGGGACGACCGGGGCCCAAAAGGTGTGAGGGGGGGGCATCTTAAGCTCCTCCGTCCTTCGAGGACCGCCCCCCCTCCGCAGGCCCTCCTCCAAACGGGCCCGAAGCTGGGAGCCTCCCCTCCATCCCCGAGCCGCTGCGGCCTCCTCCCCTGCGGCCCGTCAAGCACGCATGGACCGCGCCTGCCGTCGCGCACGCGCACTGCTTCCTCTCCGCGCTCCCTGCCCCCTCCCAACCTCCGTTTTAGAACCGTAACGGTCGGTCGGAGGGCTAGGCGTCTCACCGTCCTCGCGACCCGCCGCGGCCACCGCCGCCAGCGCCATCTTCTCCCCGCAACCAGCCGGCCCAGGAGCACGTGTCGGGGGGGCGGGGTAAGGGCTCGTAGAGGTCCCACCCCCTGCCTCTTGAGGCCACGCCCATCAAGTTCCCGGCGACGGGGTTAGGAAGCACGTACGTCGCGCCGTTGGAGGCGGGGCTAAAGGGAAATCCCGGCATGCCCCGTGGAAGGCGAGTAGTCCAACGACTATGGAGGCGGCTGCGGCGCCCGCGGTGCTGCGGGTGCGACGGAAGCGCGGCGCGGATCCCGCCGAGGCCCTCGTCCTAGCGTGTAAACGGCTGCGAAGCGGGGCCTCCGAGCAGGGGGCGGCGGCCACGGGGCCGGGGCCCGTGGAGGAGAACGTCTTCAAGCTGGCGGCGACCGTGCGCTCCCAGGTAGCGGCCCCGGGCTGGGGAGCGGCGAGCCAGGGGGGAAGGGTCACTGCGGCCATCCCCCAGGCTCCGTCCACCGACCGAGGCAGGAGGCGCGGGCTCAGATCCCGCCGCCACCGCCCTCCGAAAAACGGGGGTGATCGGGCTTCCAGAGCCTAGCCCACCGGGTGGTTCTGGGAAGGCGTTCCAGAAATGGAATTTTACATTGAGGAAACTGAGGATCCAGAAAGAATAGGGATCCTCGGTGCAGAAACAGGAAGCGAGCCTGACCCCCTTGACCGGCCCAGCCCGGGCTCACGTGACGGTTGGGGGGCGGCGGAGCCCCAGAGGAAGGGGCTGCTTCATTACATGATTTTGCATGAACGAAATCAGTGCCTCTAGGATAAGAGGGACCATGGCCGGGACAGAAAACCTTGGCGTGAATATCGGGGACCAAGGTCTTCTGTCTAAGTCCTGGGGAATGTGCCCCAAAAGATCAGGCAGGCGGTCCTCCTTAAATGAGTAAGAGTAGTGCTCCAGAAGGCCCCTGCAGACCACTGACAGCTGAATGAAAGGCTGTCTGAGAAACGCTGATCAGAGGAACACCCAAAGATGTGAGAAGTCAGAAACAGCCCGTGTTAGAGGCTGTGGGAAGAGAGGAATTGATTGGTCCAGCCGCTGTTGTGAGCACTTAGGAATTATGGTTTTTATTGGTCTGATCAGTCACAGTCCCACACGTTGAAACTTGACTTTATCCTAGTGATGTCATTTTGGTCCTCCTCAGAACAAGGGCAACAACCAATCAACATTTTTTTAAATGACCAAAGTGTTCACACCCTTTGACCCAGATAAACATCCCAGTTCTGGGCATATACTCTAAAGAGGTTAAGATAAGTCATATATAAATTTGGGACTATGTCCAAAGGGCTAGAAAACTGTGCATACCCTTTGACCAAACAGTATAACTTCCAGGTCCATATCCCAAAGAGATCATTAAAAAATGGGAAAATGTACAAAATTATTTACAGCAGCTCTTTTTTGTGGTGGCAAAGAATTGGAAAGTGAGGGGATGCCCATCCATTGGGGAATGGCTGAACAGGTTGTAGTTTATGAATGTAATGGAATGCTACTGTTCCAAAAGAAATGATGAGCAGGCAGATTTCAGGAAAGACTTACAAGAACTGATGCTGAGAGAAGTGAGCAGAACCAGGGAAATATTGTATGCAGTAACAGCAACAGCAACATTGTAACCAACTTTGTTAGACTTCACTCTTCTGAGCAATGCAGTGATCTAAGACAATTCCAAAAGACTCGTGGTGGAAAATGGTATTCACTTCCAGAGAAAGAGCCATGGATCGCAGCATACTGTTTTCTTTTTTATTGTTGTTTTTGGTTTTTCCTTTCTCAGAGTTTTTCCCTTTTGTTCTGATTCCTCTTTCACAACATGACTAATGTGGAAGTATGTTTAATACGATCATACATGTATAGTCTGTATCAGATTGCATACCATCTTGGGGAGGGGGAAGTGGAGGGAAGGGGAAAAATTTAGAACTCAAAACCTTATAAAAGCTATAAAAACTAAAAATAAATTTTTTAAACTAATAATTGGCATATAACAGCATCATGGAAAGGTCATATATAACAAATACTTGTAGTAGTATTTTGGGGTAGTAAACATCGTTTGGAAAAATCACTCAATTAGCAATCATTATTAAGCACCCAATGTGTGTCAGGCACTGTCTGGAAAACAGGAAACAAAGCTGGTACCTATCAAGAAAATGGATAAGGCATGGTTTATCAACATAATGGAATGTTATTGTACTATAAGGAAAGGCAAATATAAGGGATTCAGAAAAATATAGGAAGACTAAATGCAAAGTGAAGTAAGCTGAAATAGGAAAGCTGTAAACTGAACTGAACACAATATGATTATAACAGCTAATCTTGATGTCCAAGAAGTAAAGAAATAGACCTCTTCCCTTTCAGTGGAATGTGTACAGTACCTGTCAGACTCAGGTGGTATCAGCAGATTTTGCTTAACTCCACTACTTTTTGCTAAGAAGTAAGGCCAAGCTCACTGTGTGAGGAAGGGCATATCCAGAAACAGCTGTTACAGACATGAAAAACAGCAGCAGCGCTTTCAAGAAAGAAGTAACACCAGACTTTGGGGTCTGAAGACTGTTAAACCTCAGTTTTTCCACCTGCTTCTCTTCAGTGTTCATGAGCCTCCCCTGTGTCATCTGTACAGTGAGGAGGTTGAACTAGAGGATATCAGGTATCCTCTCCAGCTCCATCATTCTTTATGTCCTGGTTCATGCTTCTCTTTCCTCTCTTCCCCCTTAGGATGAACCTGTTCAGAAGTATGTCAGAGAAGCCATCACCAGAGAGAAGGCCACCAGAGCCCTGACTCCTTCGCTGGAAAGTTATCAAAGAATCCGTCAGGACCTCCTCACTGCAAAGCTGCTGACCCGGCAAGATGACCGCTACCGCTTGGTCTCCAAACACCGGCCTCCGTGTGCAGAGGGAGAAGCAGCCCTGCCAGCTGTGGACACTGCCAGCAGGGCTGACAGAGACAAACCAAACTCTGAGGGTACCAGTCAAACGTCAAAGACAGGAGACAGTTCATCCTCTGTGGAAGAATTCCAGCTATTTGATATCATTCATGAGGATGCTGCTGAGAAAGAGAGCCTCTCCATTCCTGCCACCTGCCCTGAGGTAAAATGCTTTAAAACAGCTCTGTCATGTCCTTTTTGAGGTTTTCTTGGCAAAGATACTGGAGTGGTTTGCCGTTTGACTTCTCTAGCCCATTTTACAGATGAGGAAACTGAGGCATGGTGAAATGACTTGCCCAGGGTCAGCCAGCTAGTAAGTGTCTGAGGCCAGATTTAAACTTTGGTCTTCCCAACCAGGTCTGGCATTCAGTGCACTGTGGCCTAACTGCCCATTTTGTATAGAGTATTTTAAAGGACTTTCCTTCCTTCCACCTACTGGAGTGGGCAGTATAGGGACGGGTGATTCCCCCCTTCATAGACGAGGCAGCAGAGATTCAGAGGCAATAAATGAACTGCCATAGTCACACAGGCTGTAAGTGTTAGAGTGGGGATAATGGGGGTGATAGGACAGAAAGCTTCCAGTATGTGTTAGAAGTTAAATTGTCCTGAAGACTGATGCTGGATTAGGGACTCAGTGACAGAATCCAGGGGCACAGAGAAGTTACTCCAAATCAAAACCTCAGTTGCTTCACACTCCATACACAATAGTAGATACCGATTCCAGCTATTGGACCGTGGACAGTTCTAGTGATAATACACACTTAGTAGCATTTTCTGTTTTGCAAAGTACTTTCCTCATAACCACCTTGAGAATTAGATAGAATGAGTACTGATAGGGCATTTTACAACTGAGGAAACAGAGGCTTGAAAGTTTTAGCTCCAAAATTCTAATTCTGTGAATAAATTAAACTTTGTTCTCATTCATGTTGGTCTTACTTTCTACCATTCTTCCTCATCCTGGCTTCTTGCTGTTTGATTATGCTTCAAAAAATGTTGTTGTTGAGTCTTGTCTTTGTGACTCCATTTGGGGTTTTCTTGGCAAAGATACTGGAGTGGTTTGCCATTCCCTTCTTCATTGGATTAAGGTAATAAAACAAAGGATAAGTGACTTGTTCAGGGTCACACAGCTTGAGCATATTTGAGTCAGGATTTGAACTCAGGTCTTCCTGACTCCAGGCCCAGCATTCTATTCACTGAGCCAACTAGCTGCCTTCAAAGCAAACAAGTTAAGTGACTTGCATAAGGGTCACACGACTACTGAGTGTTTGAGGCAGGATTTGAATTCAGGTCTTCCAGATTTCAAGCCCATCTGACCTAGCGATAGCCATTTAGCTGCCTCCAAGAGATAGCAGGTATCATTTAACCACAGAGTTAAAAAAAATCCAACCCCCTGTCTCAGTCATGAATCCTCTCAGGTTAGGGCTAAGCTAGATGACAGCTGGGATTGATGTTCCTGCTGCTCAGGGGCTGCCAAGGGGCCAGGGTGGCTTTTCATTGTCAGCCCTGCCCTTCTGCCCCAGGGGCACAGAAGCAGCTGAGGACCTAGGGCCAGAGTTGAAGAACTTTTGTTTTTCCATTGGTTCTTGCTGATATGGCCCTCCTCAGCTACAGCTACTTGCAGTTTTTTTGTTGGGTTTTTTTTTCCCAGTATGAGCAAAGTTCTGAAGAGGAGTGTAGCGGATGACCCGCGTACCTACACGGCTCGGTGATGTGGTGAAGAAAAGAGACACAGGAGGCGGGAAAAGATAGACCAATTCCGTTTATTGATCTGAGGGTTAGAGTATATATAGACAGAAACTGCAAGTCTATGTGACATTCTGCTCATCTCCTGTCCCAGTGATTTGGCTAGTCTTATTGTCTTTAAAGGCTGTTATCCTAGAGGACATCTATTTTACATATCCCTTGTATTCTGTAGTTCTCTTGTTTGTCTCACGGAGACAACAACCTTTGGGGGGCATGGAGAGCCATTCTGGATGATAATGAGCACAGTCTCAAAGAACAGTTTCCTCGAAGGTCTTTCCTGATCTTGTCAACAGCACTCCACCCTGGCCCTCCACAGAGGAGAAGGCTACTTTTGTACATCTGTCGTTCCTCCTTCTGTGCATTTTGACCTTGTGTCTTGGGCTATGACCACTTCCAGGAGTAGCCTGAGTACAGCAGCACTCTGACAAACACAGTACATATGGCAAGAGTCAGTATCAAATGCCTTACCGTAGAAAATCTATGCAGTGATCAGGCTCAAATTCAAGGGACTTTTCCGACTTGTTTTGAGAATTCAGGGTACTCCTTTCATTGTGAAATGAATAGTCATCATTAACCAAGCTTGACCGCAAAGCAGTAGGAGAGGGCACCTCAGAATTAGGGACAGAAATGGCAGAAGCATGAGTCAGAACCTTTTGATAAGTTTAGTTTTACAGAACTGTTTCTTCCTTTTTAAAAATAGCTTTTTATCTTTCAAGTAACAATTTTTTTTTATTCTGTCCCATTCCAAACCTTCTTAATTGAGGAAAATTTTCTTTATTGGAAACCAAAAAAAATTCTTTAATACATAACTACATAGTCTGATAAAATTAATTCCTACATTGGTCTTATCTGAAAATGTGTGTCTCTTTATTTTAAGCTTTGCAGGAAGTGAGTGACATGTTTCATTTTCATTCTTCTGTACCTCATGGTTTATCATTTCATTGATTAGAGTTCTAAAGTCTTTCTCTTTCATGTTATCATTGTATAAAATTATCCTCCTCATTCTGCTCACTTTGCTGTCCATGAGTTTATAAAAGACTTTCTTCCCTTTAAAAAAAATTTTTATTATTATAAAGGATATCTCTTGGAGGGGTTGGAGAAAGGGATACAGCGAGGAAATGTAGGTAATGACATAAGGTAGCAATAAAACTTTATTCTCATAGCAATGTGTAGTTAGCTGTGGAAACTAGAACCATGGGAAAGATAATAGAACAAAAAATTAAAATGTTGCTTGAGTCACTTTTCTTGGATGAAACAGTAAGTTCTAGATGGTTGTCTACTTTGGTCTATTCAGATTCTTAGCAAATTATGTATGTTACCCATAGTCATTCCTTTGTATTTTCCTAATAGAAATCTGATCCAGATGTGATACTCTGTAATTCAGTAAGGATGATCCGTGAGCGCCTCGCCATCTCCAAGGATGGAAAAGGAACAAATCACCGAGAGAAGGAGGATGAGTATGTCTATGACATTTACTACATGGAGACGTCTACCCCAGGATGGATTGAAAGCATCCTCTCTGTGCAGCCCTACAGTGAGGAATGGGAGCTGGTAAGGCAGGCATCGGGGATGTAGGCTTAGGCAGGCCCTGAGAGCAGGGGTCACACACAGAATCACAGAATGGGAGAGTTGGAGGGCATCTCAGCATCCATCTGGATGGGTCCATGTGCTGTAACATGCCTGCCAGGTGATCATCCAGGCTCGATCTGAATATTTGCACAGATGAGGAACCTCTTGGGACAGCCCACTCCCCTTTGGTTCAGCTGGAATGGCTGGGCCATTCACCCTAAATTTACCAAAACATCTAATTCTTCCTCCCTTCAAGCACTGGAATGCTTGAAGACAGCATCATGTCCCCCTGAATCTTTTCTTCTTCAGGTTAAATGTGCCTAGTTCCTTCCCCCAGTCTTCATTGAAAAGGAACCTGTAGAGGTGGGTTGTTTTCTAGTCAGTACCTACTGAGGCAGCTAGGTGGTGCAGTGAATGGAGCCCTGGGCCTGAAGTCAGAAAGTTTCAGTGAAGCCTCAGACACTTGGAGCCTTGTGACTCCAGGCAAGTCAAAATGTTGTCTCCTTCTGCTTCAGTTCCATCATCCACAAAATGGGATGAGCTAGCTCCCAGGCTTGTTGTCAGGATCATAGGAAATCAAGTTTGCAAACTGCTTTGCAAACCTTGATGCGCTCTGTAATTGCTAGCTCTTTGTATATTTAGTTCCTCCCGTAATGATTTGCACCTTAAATGTTTGTGTTTGATTCATAATCTTTCCCAAGGTTTGTAACGAATGCTTTGTTTTGGATCATCTGAAAAGACTTGTGAAGAAGCATTTTTGTAGTTCAAACCTTTAGTCTTTTTTACCCTTTCTTGTACTTAGGGCAATAGAAACATGTATCATAAGTTTCAGTCCTAGAGGTGACCCTAGTCCAGGGATTCTTAACCTGAGAATGGTGAATTTTTGTTTGTTTCTGTTTTTAAATATTTTGACAACAGTTTTTTGGTAAAATTGAATTCCATTGTAATCCTGTGGATTTAAGAACATTATTCTGAGAAGAGGTCCATAGACTTCCATGGCATGAAAAGGGCTAAGGAACCCCTGGTCTGATCCAGCATGCTCATTTCTGTGGATAGGGGAACAGGCCCTGGGGGAAATGGCTTATCTTGAGGTCACAGAGCTAATAACTAGGAAGTCCAGAACCAGGATTAAAATTCAAGTCCTCTGACCCCTTCCCCCACCCCCCAAGTGCAGCAGCTTTGGTTCTGTTGTGCCTCTGTGTTTGGATTATGTAATGTGTTTTTCCAAAATAGATGGTAGTTTGTGATTTCTTGTGACCCTTTGACAGTGATTTCCATTTGTATTGAGATAAACAGGTAGCTGATGATCATCAAGCAGAGGAAATTGATGATGATGATGATGAAGATGAAAACAGTGAGAATCACTGGCGTAACGAGTACCCTGATGAGGAAGAAGGAAGCAGTGACAGAGAGAGCACCAGAGGTAATCGTAGCAGGAGTTCACTTTATGAGGCACTTGGATTGATCTTTTCACTATGAATCAATCACCTAATACATGTAGTAATTGCCTCCTCTGTGCCAGGCATTGTGCTAAGGACCAGGGATAGAGACAGGAGGGCATGGTGGTTAGAATATGGCTGACTCTGTGACCTTAGGTGAGTCAGTCAATAGTTATTAAGCACCTACTATGTGCCACTGTGCCAAGTGCTAAGGACACAGAATAAGGGAAGTCAAACAAGTGCCAAGGTAATGCAGCCAGCAGAGAAATAGAAGTCTGAGCTGAGTTCTGTCTTAAATGGAGGCTTGGAGCTCCTGGCCCCAGTCAGAGGCGGAGGGTACTAATAAGGTGGAACACAGAGACTGAAGGTCTTTTACAATGTGAGGAGGTTATCCAAATGGAGAGGGGGGAAATAATGGAAAAGTCATTTTGCAAAGGAGTGCAGCCAGAGTAGAAATGAGAAGTCTGTCTGAGCCTTACTCACCTCCTCTTTAAAATGAGATGTTATTTGGAGGTTATTGTGAGGTTTGGATTTACATGTAAAGTGGTTCTTTAGCCTTAAAATCCTCCATTTTTTAATTGTTTTAAGCCTTGAACTTTGTAGAGATTCTGTTTCTACAATAAAAAGGAAGAAATGTATACAGCTTAGCATTCTCACAGCCTTGTCTTCTGTGGATACCTTCAAAAAAAGAATGTCATAAGTTTACCTGTTCTCATTCTTTTTCTAGGGTCTGATGAAGAATATGGCAGTTTTAGTGATGAAGAAAGCAGTGTCATCAGACCAAGGAAATGGAACAAATATCCCTATGATGTGCTAAAGGAGTTTGAGTATGACAGCTCCCAGGACTTAGATTCAGACTGAGGATTACTCAAGCATTCACCAGTTACCTGGGACAATCCCTTTGGTGGCTCTGGCCATAGGCATCAGCCTCTTTGCTGCTGCCCCTGCCCTGTCCCAGAGTGTTATAACTTACCTTGGAAGGGGGAAGGAGAAAAAAATAAGCATCTGGGGATGTTCGGCTCTGAGGTCAAATTCTGACCTGTAGACAATTTTGTGCTACTGAGGAAAGAAAAACCTAAAATAAATCCGAGCTCCTTTACCTGTAACGGCAGTATCGCCCACTGGTATCAGAAGAAAATCCTCTTTCACCTGACACTGCTAGAAGGTATTTTCCTTTCTCTACTTTACTGTAGTCCATTGTTTAATCTGAAAGATTTTGACTTTACATGTTCAAGTCTACAGCATTCCTAACATTGAATCTTGGTGAGAAAAGTTAAACTTTTGAAGCCAGTGAACAAAGAGATGTTGCTAATGTGCTTCCTGTGCAAAGGTTGGTCTTCCCCAATCTCTGTCCTGCTGCTGAAGGTGGGTCCTGCTTCATGCTGCTGAGTGAGGCATTTTTTGGGGAAGCCTCTAGTGTTAGAGGCAAAAACACCACAAAAGTCTTCACTGACTGAATACAGTTTATCAACACATGAAGATAATGCATGTATGTTTAATAAAGTGGTTTCTGGTTGTAAAAACCTGCAAATGTTAAAAACATGAAAAGAATCCATGGTGGTATTTTCCTCCCGTTTCCCATTTGTGGCCTTACTTTGATGCTGCTTGTAGAGTTGGGAGTCCTTTGATAGAAATGCCAAGGGAGCTGTGTGTGTATGTACATATGTGAATTGGATGCACTGACTGTATTAAAATTATTTTGGAACATGGAAGAAAATGCTTTCTTAATGTTTGTTAGACTCCTCACTATGGATCGCAACCTCTCCTTCCCTAAAGCTGGCAAAACTAACTGTATTTACTTTGTAGTGGAGTAGCACAATCAAGTCTGTGGGCTTAGTTTTGCTTTTCCTAGGTGGGGAAAATCGCTATAAAAACAATGGTTTTATAACCAGAAGTTGTGTAACTACAAGTGTATATTACAAGTGAACTTAAATCCCCACTTTAAAACCACAGCTGCCTTTATTCCAGTTTGAGTCAAAGCACCAGCAAATGTAAGAATTGGAAGGAGCCATAGAGACTTCTCTGGTCCAGATTCATTCTGCAGAGAAAACAATCCCTACCAGCAGACATGCCACACGGCACAAGTTAATGGCAGAGCCTGGACTCAATCCACATCCGGCGTTTAATCCATCACCCCTCAGACAAAAGGTACAAATTGTCTAGCTAAGAAATGCTCGTCAAGGTAAAAACTTCGATTAACTTAAGAAGTGGACTTGGACAGAAGCTTCCTGACATCTTTTTTCTTGGTCTCAGAGGCATGTCTTGCTCTGCCCAAATTTCTTTCATTAATTTGCTACAGGATAGTAATAACTCAAAATGAAGTTAGAAATTAAACTGAGCTGATAAAAATATCAGACCTGCCTGACCATTAGTCATGGTTTTGTAAATCCTGTAGGGGAAGGGGCAAGAACATCAGTTCTGAGGCTTTCATACTGTCAAAATGGAAGTAAGCATCTTTATAAGAAGTGAAGCTGGAGATTAGAATTCACAACAGAGTTCTGTAAAAGGAAGTGCCATTTCCTACTTTACACTCCCAACTGAAAGGCTCCAGCAGTGCTCTCCTAGCTTTGGTTCTGGTTAAACCCTGTGGATTATCTATGCCCCCCCAAGAGATGAAAACTTTCGAAAGACACTACTGGTCAGAATGATCATCTCAGCCAAGAGCCAGGTTTTGGATCCAGGTCATCTGACTTCATATCTAGGGGCCCTTTCCGTGTAGTCATACTGCCAGACAAGAGGCACCTGTGTGATGGGGGGGGGGGGGGGGATGGGCACTGTAGTTGGAATCCTACCTTGCCTATTTAGTGCATCTATAGGCGCCAGCTTGCCCAAGGCCTCACCTCTCAGCCTTTCTATTATAGGATAATGAAACATTGGATGATCTTTACTGTACCTTCCAATTCTAAATCCTATGATCTTAATGAGTGAATTTAGTAGGGACTTTTTAAACCTGAGAAGACTTCCAGAGGCAGCTAAGTGGCATCACTTTATAAATGTTACTGTTTAGGGATCGTACCACTTCTGTTTTAGCACGCCCAACAAGACTGATTCCCAGAAGAGCCCATTCAATTTCTGAACATCTCTGGTGGTTAGAAAGTACTTTGCATCTCTGCAGTTTTATGAGGTACAGTTTGATCCCTCCTGGTGAAAAGTGTTCTGGAGTTAACAGATAGTCAACTGCATATAACTAGAAAAGCTACAGTTGTTTTCAACCTAAAGGTTCTAGGTCACGAAATAAAAACTTGATCCTGTCACAAACATGTTATGTGGCTTCTTCCCTACCTTCAGGCTGGGGACTAGACTCTAGAAAAACCTAAGCTTACAATTTCTAGGAATAGCTAAAATTAACAACAGTTGTTCAGTTATAAACTATAAAACTAAGTGGTATAAACTATCAAGAAAGCATATGATTGGATAAGGAGACAGTGTAGTAAGTTACCAAGAGCAAGAGAAACAATCCAAACCCTGGAGATTCAGAGGCAGGACTCCAGCATACTGGATGTCTTCACTGAAGGACGTGTGGTGTTATATATGGATTGTATGGTAGGAAAAGACATGGTTGAGTTTCTAGCTGCATGGGTGAAAGAAGGAACCAAAAAGTTGAGAACATGAGTCCCTTAAAGTAATAACTGAGTAAAGGGAAAAGGCAGTGCTACATCAGTGTGAGTTACTACTATATTTTGATAGTTGCCGTCCCTCCCCCCACTTTGGCCATCAGTTTAAGGGCAAATTAGAATAGCTGTGTCAGCAAGAACAAAAAGTAATTAGATGGGTTTTGACAGGCTTTCTGGAAAGCCTAACCCTAATTCTGAGCTCTGCCACGAAGGAATTTAGAGCTTACAGGTTTCTAGTGCTTCCTTCTGTTTCCCTAGAGAAGTTAAGATTGTGTTTATCCTACAGTCTTAGACAAGTGGTAATCGGAGTTTGTGAATATACGTACTACCCTCTACTAAGGAAAATGAGCTTTCCTTTTGAACCCTGGAGCTTTAAAGTGCTATGACTTTCCCTAACCCTCTCCCAGTTAAACAGAGCATCCAACTTGAGAGTCAAAAGAGTTGGCTTCTAATTAGCCTCACACACTCACTGTTGTGACTAGGAGCAAATCTCAAGGTTTGTTTCCTCATTTGTAAAATGCAGATGATGCTCTAACCTCCCTCATGGGGTTGTCCTGAAGAAAGCATTTTGCAAGCCTTCTTCCTTCTTCTCTCTCATTCATCCTGTACCAATGCAACTAACATTTATGAAGTGCTTACCATGTATATGCAAGGCCCTGGGGTTACAAGGATGAAAAATGAATAGTCCTTGCCATTCTGGAATTTACATGCTACTGATGAATCGATGACATCTACAGGATACAGTTTAGTCTTAGAGATCCAGAATTTGAGGGAGAGATCACGTTCAGCGAGGGGATCAAAAAAGGTTTTAGAGAAGAGGTGGCGGCTGGATGAGAAAGGAGGGCATTCCAGTCACGCGTGCAGGTGCCACAGACTGAGGAATGGCTAATGACGATAATGGAATATTACAGCATGCACTAAGAGGAAAGACAAAGTAATAATTCAAGAGAAACATGAGAAAATGTGAATGAAATGTGGCATGACCACAATTATGTAAATGAATGTTAAAATGAAGCCAGTCATGGCAGAACTCTAATTATCTAACTTGATCCCCAAAAAAGATAGGGCTGGATTTGTATTTTATAGGCACAGGTAACCAACTTCTGAGGTTAAGGAAATTCCCTCTACCAGTGCAGTGCCTTGAGCACTAAGAGGCTCAATGATTTACCCATACTGTCAGGCTAGACTTGAACCCATGTCTTCTTTGCCCCAAGGCTGGCTTTCTAACCACCGTACTTACCTTAGAGATGTGTAGAGAATTGGACATTGCCTTGGACGTGGTTGCTGCATCACAAGACAACTGAATGACTATAGACATAGCGCTGAGATGAACATCAGAGGCAGTAAAGGCTATACCAAGCAGGGGAATGATGTGGCTAATTTGTAAAGAATGGGTAAGAGAAGAGACTGGAGGCAAGAATACCAATTAGGAGACTATTAGGAGTCCAGGAAACAGGTGATTAAGGACCTAATTTAGGGTGGTAGCAACACTAAGTGGAGTGTGAGAATGGTGCAGGAAATATTGGAGAAGTAGATGAAGGGCCAAGAATGACTCTCAGATATCAAAAATGAGTAATGACGGCAGTGTCTGCAGGCAAGTTAGGAAGTGATTACAAGTATTAGAAGGTCAAGCTTTTCTTTTTTGGTGATCCCTACCGGGAAGATTTGTAAGATGCACTTATAGGAAGGAAGAGGAACTGATAGAAGCATGCTGTCGAGAGAGATTTGTGCATGATTTTCAGGTATAACTATGGTAACTAAAGTTAGAATTTTAGGGGACACCCACCCTTAGGATGTGGGATAACAACAGAATAGCAATGGGTCAAGGAATGGTCAGATAGATGGGAAAACTAGGAAAACCAAGGAAGGAGAGAATATCTAGATGGGAGTGAGCCTCGTTACATGATGAAGAAAAGTGAAGGGGGCCAAAGACTGACAGATAACTATCTTGCTTGGTTACTTCGAAGACCAACAGGGATGTCTCTATTATACTGGGGATGTTTCAGAGTGAAATGGGTGGTATGGAACCACAGGGTACTCTTTCTTCAAGATTAGCAAAAGAAAAGAATAAAGGAAAACAGCGAGGTTCAAAGGACTCTTTCCAAACAAGTTAAAGGCTGAATCTAAAACCTTGTAATCTGTTGTCAGACAACATATATTAAGTACTTAATACTAGAGTCAGCCCCCTTCTTAGAACTGTAGCTTAATTTCCCTTCAATTGGTATAGAAACTAAAAGGATTAGACAGAACACTCAGTGGGTTAGTCCCATGGACATAGCATGCTGTGCTTATGCATTCCTTAGATTTTTTTTTTCCCTATCTTTAAAAGGGTTTACTTCAAAACTTCATAAAATTTCCTACTCAAGTAGGGATTAAAGTAAGTAATTTCAGATACTAGTATGTTCCTCCAGGGAGCCTGTTCCCCCAGAGTTCAAAAGAAAGATCAATTTACAGTCCTCTAGTAGCAGGTTACCTTCCCTACAGTTAACAGTGGGTCAGAAGGGAAAGGCCTGAGTCGGGGGAACTAAGGATTACCCCACTAGGATTACCAACAGAATATGCCCTGTAGACAAGATCTGTTACTACATAAATACAGAGGAGCCACCAGCTCTGTAGTATGGTCACATTAAGAACCAGATGCCATATAAAGTGATGTCATTCACAAAACATGCAGTGAATGCAAAGCCTATCTACCAGAGAGGCAATGGAAAAAAACGTTTATCTTCATTAAAATGTCTCAAATAACAATGGTGTGTTTTTTAATGAAATTTGTGAATTAATCACCTATTTACTACCTCCAGAAACTACTGGAAGGCATCTGTCACCCCAGAATAATATCCTGTGTGCAGAGTAACACAGGGTCAGGGGCTTTCAAATCCCTTCAGACAAGAGCTCAATGAGATTTGAGATTTAAGGAATTACCTCACATGAGGGAAACTGCAAGGCACCAGACTGGCACAGATTCGAACTAATTTGTGCATTAAAGTGGCAAGGCTCCCAGGAGGTCAGGAAGGAAGTGAGAAGGAAATGATTGCAAAAGAATTTAATTTTGAAAAAAAAAATTTAATCTTGGGTCACTAAAAACTGTCACGTCCTAGAGCCCTCCACTAGTCCCAAAGCTCAGAATTGTTGCAGAGGCACTGAAAGCAAAGAGCTGTACATGTTACTGTCCCACAAGGTACTACACCATAACCACGCCTCAGCTAGACATCTTCCATCTTTGGAATGACTCAGTTGATGCTTTCAGGAGACATAAGAGTCTACAAATACACATATAAGCTTCATAGATTTGAATCCCGTCTCAGACATACACCAGCTATATGACCCTAATGAAGTCATTCAATCTCAAACTCAGTTTCCTCATCTGTAAATGGGGATAATACCAGTACTACCTCAGAGAAGTTGTTGTAAAGCTCAAGGGACAGTATAAAGTAAAGCATTGCATAAATGCCCAGTTATCTGTACGGTGCAGCACGGCAGAAAGCAGACCTGGAAACTAGACGGCCGGGGTTCAAGACCCACCTGCGACACATACCAGCTGGGCGACCCCAGCTAAGTCAGTGTTCTAAGATTCTAAGTCTCACAGAAGGTACTTTCCTCATCTGGGAGAGTTTGCTATCCCAATCAAATCTTGGGCCCTGTTCCTATCCCACACATCTCCCTTGAAACCTCTGACTGTGAGGGGTCAACATGGAGGCCATAGTCTGCTAACACTTGTGACTATACTCAGAACAAATCATTAGCTCAAGAAGCCTCTTAACACATGGTTTAAGTTTGATATGAAGTGGTGGCAGTGGCCATGCTAAGCCATAAAGGTAGGAAGAGACTTACTAGCCTGGGATGCTGGTTTTTTCTTTCCTCTGAATGGACTGCCTACTGGAACCAAGGATGAGATGAAAGTAAGCTGCTGTTTTTGGTTACTGTGAACTTCCCAAGAGTGTGATTGTGCAAAGACTGTTTATGCAAAGTATTTCCACCCAAAACCCTGTTGTTGATGCAAGTGTGGACAGAAACAGGCTGAGTCCATTCTCATCTTCATTCTTTATTGATTCTGAGGCCAAAGGACAAGAACCAACATGAAGTAGTGAGGTATTATTATCCCTGATCACTTCTGGCCCTGGGATGAGTACTGCCTGGCCTGCAGGGCAGAACACTCTGTCCAGCGTTAGACAGTACTGTAATTAAATGACGAAAACTTGCACACAAAAGTACACACACCAGACAAAGACATACCACTATCACCCATGCCTCTAGTCTTTGGGGCCAATATGTGCACTAGGACTAACTTTCCTCCCTCTTTCCCCCTCCTCCCTCCTCCATCATTGTCAACTTCGAGGCTCTCAACATAAAGCTTGGACAACAGGCTCCAACAAATAGGTGCACAGGAGAAGGAAGCTTCTGCCGAAGGTTGGTCTCAGATTCTAGCTCTAACCCTTGGGAAGGAGCTCTGAAGGACCTTCCTCTCTTCTCATACAAGTTCCATCTTACAAACCAAACTCAACTCAACTAAAACCTTCCACAAGCAACCAAACTGTACCACTGAAAGATCTCAGGCCACCCAGACTTAGGGAAAGTCCCCTCCTACAGCCCAACTCCTTAAGTCAGGGTAAAGCAAGAAGGGATGGGAGCATGCTTCCCATACGGGACACACATTGAGGCAATAGGGCTTGTGAGGTATATATCCTGGCAATCCAGCCACAGGGCCAACATATTAAAATGCCAGTGCTGTCTGTGTTCTAAGACTGAAGAGTTCAGAAAACTACAATCACTGTCACATAACACATCAACATGATGTGTGCATGTGTGTGAAAAAGGATCTCATTACTAGCTGTCTTTATCAGAAAAGAATTAGATAATTCATAACTCAGGGTTGATGTAGACTTTTCATTGTCAGGGTTAAACACTTTTTGTTTTCAAGAAGTTATCAAGGCAATTAACAATAAATGCAGTAAACGTTTTTTGTATTTTCATATCAGGACCCAAGATCAACCAACACTTTCATGTGCTAATGTCTAAAGTAAAGACACAGGGCCTTATTTAAGTGAATACAGTTACTCCTCTTCACAAAAGGAGTATGAACCTGCACTGTGAATTTGCTAATCTTTTTTCCCTGCTAAGACATTAGCCAGAGCTTATAACATACACACTTGTGTACATGTGAACATTGCACACCTGTATGTGTACAAACATAAGTAAAGGAGTGTGAAAAACTTGCCAACCTTTATTCAACAGCAACTGAAAACACCACCAATGCAAAGTGCTAGACTAACCACAATCCCAACTGTTAGATTCTGACCCAATAGGAGGAAAGTCTCCACATGTAACAGAAACTAACCAGGCCAAGAGGAATCAGCTGTGATCTCTCAGAAATTATAAATGTATCCAGCCTATCTCAAGCTCTGAACATATGAACACCTGACATTTCAATTTGAGGCCAATTATTCTGGATAAATAATCTCAATTTTTAAAAAAGGCACATAACACTCTCCCCGCCAAACCAACTCCCACCACCATTACCTCCAGAGGCAACAAGTAATAAGCCAAAGTACTGTAGAAAAACTCTGAATTTAATCAGAGGAAAACTATTTTAAAACCTAGAATCCTTCCCCACTCCACCTTCCCTCTTCTCCCTCCCCCACTGAGAACTCCAGCCCTCAGTCCCCCAAAACTTGGGACCATAAATAGAGGGATGACTTAGATTTAGTATTAATGGTCTCTGAGTTTGGGGATGGAGCTGAGGGCAAGAGTTCTCAGGGGGAAGAGGGAAGAAGGCAGGTGAGGTGGGGAAGGATTCTAGGTTTTAAAATAGCTTTCCTCTGACCAAATCCAAACTTCTGACTTGGGAAACTGAAGCTATGACCCATTTCTTCTACAGAACTTTGGCTTATTACTGTCTGGCTCCGGGGAGAGAAAGTTATATGCTCTTTCTAGACTCAACATCTTCTCTCCTCACCAGCATGGCCTACCCCTCCTACCAAATTTTTTTCTTACCAACAGGGTCTCCCCAACATTGACTCTCTTTCTCTATCATCATTCCACACACTACTCCCCCCCGCAAAGTCTGTCAGATGTCAACAAAGGGGTTTCGAGTTTTCATTCTGGAAGAGGACTGCCATGTGGGGAAATTGAGTTCCCCGACTGTAGAAGACTTCCCCACGGGCCTCAGGAGGTTCTGCTGTCTTATTTCCTGAATATGCAGTCACCTGGGCTTTGATGACCCATGTGCAGCTGGTTTTCCTAGACTTAGAGGAAGAAGCCTCTGACCCCTAGTCAGATTTTATTTCAGTTCTCCTATCTTCACTTAAGTCCAGTTCAGTCAGGACGCAGCGGCAGAGTAGTTGTGTGACCTTAGTGACAGCAGCTAAAGAGAAAAAGATAGACAACATCCTCACAACTAGCTCCAAAATTATTGCTGTTGAAGCAGTCTTCCTAAGAACAATTCCAAGGATTCTTCACCTAGAGCCCTGGATCAGCAGGGCCAGCCTGAGGCAATCCTGTAAGACATTCTCTCCCCACCTGCCTTTTTGGTTCCTGGGGTATGCGGTTGGTTGATTTGTTAGCTGTTTTAGTGGCCAGTGCTTGTTTGCTCCTCATCACCCTCTACTGCTTCTTCACCTGTCTCCAACCCACCAAAAAACCGTATCTCTCGTCCTTTCCCCAGAAGGTCCTCCCTAACAGTGCCTTTCCAAATAACAACTAGCTAATTTGAAAAACTAACCGGTGCTGCACTCCTCCTCCCAGGTACTTTGCAACTTTAAGAAAGGGCTCTTAGAGACAGTCTTAACCTAAAGCAGTGACTAACAGTGGGAATTTCAAAAGCACTGATAAACTAAATTTGCTACATGCCTCACATAGCACTTCAGTACCTACCATTTGGGGCCAGCTATGGGATTCACCTTCTCTACCCCCTGCCTCATGCCACCTCACACACATCCCAAGTAGGAGAGATACTCACCCAGAATCTTCCCAATGAAGAGTGGTTTCTTGGATGCAGGCAAGTAGATACCCACAAAGTACACTGGGATCCCAGAAAAAGCAATTCCAATGCCAATCAGGGAGTTGATAGTGTCACTGTAAAGGGGTACAACCAACAGGAAAACAGAGCATGCGCAGAAAACAATAGGGAAAAAGAGGCTCAGCTGAAAGAGAAAGGAGAATGAAGAATGTGAATATTAAATGCTTGGACCTAAGGATTATAAAACTCTGTATGTAGCCTAGGCCCATCACTCCTTCCAGTGCCATCACCCTACCTCCAGCTTCCTGTCCACAGCTTAAGCCAAGAGGTATAAGAGTTTTTGCCTCTAATACATTAGATATGAAGGAGTCAGGGCTAGAATTCACATGAGGACAAACCAGAATGTGATGTGACCAGGGTACCTGTTAATGGACCTAAGTTCTTGGGTTATGGAGGTCTCTTGAACAAACAAAACCAGTTCCCTCTTCTCCACCCCAGCCTTTCCCTTCAGCCAACAGGAATAACCTCACCTTGAGGGGTCTAGGTCTCTCTGGTTCCTTCCACCGGAGGTACAGCTGCCCTACAACTGATAAGCCCACAAAGAACCAGTAACTGAAGCTAAAGTAGTTGATAAGCAGGAAGACATCTTTCACAATGAGGTAGATGATGGCCATGGTGCACTGTGAAGAAAAGGGTTTCATGATGCATAGGGAAAACCATAACAGGAGATCCTGATATGTGACATTCACTATTTCATATCAATAACCCCTTATGTTTGTACAGTGCTTGATGGTTACAAAACACTTTCACATCTTTCTAATAAATTCTCCAAGCTGAGCCT
This sequence comes from Notamacropus eugenii, assembly GCF_028372415.1. Taxonomy (NCBI): domain Eukaryota; kingdom Metazoa; phylum Chordata; class Mammalia; order Diprotodontia; family Macropodidae; genus Notamacropus; species Notamacropus eugenii. The sequence goes on along the minus strand of NC_092872.1, from coordinate 697,066,057 downwards.
CCACAACAACACTGTGAGAGTAAACAGATCAGTTATTTATTCCTATATTCTTAACAGCTAGGACAGCTAGGTGGCACCGTGGATAGAGCGCTGGGCCTGGAGTCAGGAAGATGAGTTCAAATCTGCCATCAGACTATGTAACCCTGGGCAAGTCACATAACCATTTGCCTCAGTTTTCTCAAATGTAAAATGAACTGGGGAAGGAAATGGCAAACCACTCCAGTGTCTTGGCCAAGAAAACCCCCAAGGGGGTCAGAGAGAGTCAAGTACAAGTGAAATAACAACAACACTAACGGTAAGTGACACCTGTGTATCACTTAAAGGATTACAATGCATCTGCCTTGTAGTGAGCAGTCCAGTTATCACCCCCATTCTACAGATGAGGAAAATGGGGCTTATGGTTTAAATTGCAAATGGTAACATGGGAAGTAAGTGATGGTGTCAGGCTGGAACCCAAGTATTTTCTCCCTTCACCTCATCGCACTGCCGATGGTGGCCCAACTTCTGTACTATCTGACATTCTTCCCACACTCCTTTACTGTCCCATCCTTTCCACATGCCCTTTGACTCTTAAGTTTCCTGCTCCTCTTCTCTCACTGCAACCACTTTAATAACATATAGCCAACTCTTTTTCAGAACAGAATCAGGGCCACTGCTCCCACAATATGTTCTCAGCCATTCTGACACCAACTTCACTTCATCTGCACTACCCTGCCCTGTTCCCCTTAAGGACCATGGCCCCATTACTCACAGAAAGCAACTAATAAAATGGCTAGGCTCCAAACCTTTCCTTCCCATAAACCCCTTTCCCCTTCTAGTGCAAGAGAGCTCACATTGAAGAGTAAAGCAGGAACAGGTGTGAAGCGTTCAATGTGAATCATGGATAGAAGATAGGGGAGGTGACCTTCTCGAGAACCCACAAAAAACAACCTAGAACGGATAAGAGTTAGATTAAATAGGACTCGCCCACAGCCAACACTCATTTAGCCCTGATGTGTATATACATACACACATACATGTGTGTCTATACATCTATATCTATACATACAAATACACACATATACACAAACACCCATGTGTCTATACATCTATATCTATACACACCTATGTGTCTATACATCTATATCTACACACACATACACACACACACACACACACACCCCATTATCTAAATCCTAAGCCTTATATTACACAGGGCTGAGTGAATGGCAACCAGGCTCCCCAGATGATGGAAGCCTCCATTAACACAGCCAAAGGGTTGGCCAAAGTGCCAGTTCAAAGCCTGCTTCCCTTAGCCCCAATGATAACCATTAAGAGAGTGCTTACTCATATCCGATTAAGAACAATAGATACTTTCACCATATATATTCCTAGGATTGGAGGAGTACAAAGGGACAAAGTCACTTCACAGGCTAGAAAGCTAGCCAGTTTGAGATACCTGCCATTAACACTCAATGAAACACACATTAGGCAGCATGAGAGCCATATTACCTTGATGACGCAAAGATGGATGCATTGAGGCCTCCAAAGCAGGAAAAGGCAACAGCGATAGGGATGGTCCAGCTAAACACACCGAATACCTTGTCAGCAAATGTCTGGTAAATGAAGAGCAAGGGAGGTAACACAAAGACCAGAACTAGATCAGAAGTGGATGTGCATCATACGGCCTACGCTACAGACTGATCTCTGCTGCTAGACTAGACATGGCTCCCACAGAGCAACTCACTGTCCCAAAAGCAGTGGAAGAAATACCAGCAGAAGAAGAGATACCAGCCCAATCTGACTGTCTGTGGCTGGCCCGACCCTCAGGGAAAGGAAGAGTATAGGGGAAAGGAATGACTTTGATGACACTATTTTCAAGACAGGCTCTGAATACAGATGGGACTAGGACCAGGGAACTCACCACAGCCACTGCATCACTCCCTAGAACAGACTGGATATCCAACACTGTATAGTAGGCCACATTGGTCAAGATGTAAATGAGTGTCACAATAGGCATAGAAATCCCAATAGCCAGAGGCAAGTTCCTGTTAAGAAAAATATCAAATCATTCACTAGGACCCTGTACCTCCTTCCTTCAGGCCAATAACACTGAGTCCTCTTTTGGGAAAGCATTTTAGGAGATTTAAAAATGCAACTATGCTCCTAGTCCTTGGGGCCTACTGAATCTCCTTAACAATGTGTTACCCTCAACACCTTTTAATTCCACAACTAGGTGAGTCATCAGTCAGAAGATCTTGATTTAGAGTTGGAAGGGTCCTTAGAGGTCATTTAGTCTGACTTCATTTTACAGATAAGGAAATTGTGGATTAAGTGACTGACCCAAGCTCATACAGGTACTACATGACAAAATCAGGAGCCACACCAAAATCCTCTAACCCTGAAACCCATTATACCACACTGTCTCCTCAAACTATCCACTCAGACCTATTTTTTCTTTAAAGGCAACACAAGAACATCATTTCAAGTCCTTCAATCAGTGAAAAATGAGTCTAAGAATGTAGCGGCGCTGGAGTCTTGGAGGAAAGGATTTGTAATGTTAATTGTGTTAAGGAGAGTTAAAGATCTTCCCCTCCCATTAACAGGCCTGCCCATTTAGGGAAGCTTGATTAGGGGAGATTTGGTTTGTAGAAAGGCCTACATCTTTTGTTAATTTCTAACGAGGCACGTTGTGATGCCCTCTGACTCTAAAAAGCGTATAAATATTCTGAGTTGAGGTTCTGTTTGGGGGCTTACTCACTGGAAGTGTTTGTTTGGCCAGAGGAGAATCTGGGCAGTGGCTAAGGAGCCCCTGTGATGTAGGTGTTCCCTATGGTCACAGTTGGAAGCCCTCTATTTTTATTTCTCTGTATTTTGTGCTGACTTTTTTTCCTGAACTAAGTGAATGATATATGTGCTTAATTAAAGTGATTTTTGCTTTCCTTTTAGAAAAGCAGATCTAAGAACCGGTCCTCCTGTGTACGACAGGATCCTTGCTGTTATAGGGTTACACAAGAAATCTAGCTGGTGTACTTGGGAGCCTTTTAGTGTTCCTCGCCCAGGCCTTGGACAGTAATACTTGGCCAGACTGGCTTAGACTTCTCTTCAAGTTCTAGGCTTATAAGTCAGACCAGGGTTTAGATTTGACTACCAGGGTCATACTTCTTCTAGGTAGGACACTGACGCTCCAGTGGTATGTATTTGTTAAGGTGAAGTCATGACCTTCGCTCCCGACTCTCTCCTCCTTTCCCTCTGTCCTTCTCTTCCTCAAAGCAATAGAAGGTAAAAGGATGAGGATGGAGAAAAGAAGAAAAGGCAGAGATAAAGGGTACAGAAGTTGGGGATGGGATGAAAGATAATCATTTATGTAAAGGTACCCACCACCAAAGGGATTCCCAGTATAAATTAGTCTGGTTGTGCATTATGAACTCAACTTTACCTTTCTGGGTTTTTTATTTCCTCTGTTACAAAATTAAGGGTGTCCCAACCTGAATAAGAGAAGAGGGCAGAGTACAGGGCGAGAGACAGGTTTCCCATATCCCAGGAAGCGCCCTGAAATGCATCCTGAAAGTGTTCAGAATGTCCTGCAAAGGAGAGGGGGAGGGTTGGGAGGGAGAGAAGAAAAGCAGGGCAGAGTCAGCAAAATAGAAAGAACAGAAGAGAGGCAGGAAGAAAAAGTGGGGGAAGGGATGAAGGGCAAAGATGAGGGGAAGAGAAAAAAAAAGAATAAACACAGTTTTAGTGCAAATAAAACCCAAACTCAGCCCCTCACCTCAGACCCCAGAACACTCAGCATTCTCTCAGCTCAAACACAGCAGTCCAGCCCAGCATAAGCAAAGGCGCTGGGGGCTGCCTTTTAAAACCCCAATGACCACTTCCTGCCAAAAGCCCAGGGATGATATCTGACCGCTTTACAAACAATAAGAATATAAAGAGTTTCCCTTACTATATATGTGAGAATCATTTTAACATACCCCAACTATCTCTAGATAACATCCACCTTAAGCTTGTAAACAGAGAACAATTTGTCTAAAGCTTATCAGCCCCATGAATAAGATGCCCACTCTTCTGCTTTCTTCAATTCTAATTGTCCTGTGTTAAATCACAGGCTGTGCCAACCATGAAGTGCCTTATCTTTACCCACAGCCTAGACCAGCACTAAGATAATCTTTAGAGTCTTTAGCCCCAGTCACCACCCTCCCTCCTTGGATTTTCTTAGGAATCGCACAGGCTGGGACACACCTAGGTTTTCTCCCAGACTTAGGCGAACAATGGACCCAGTTAACCCTGTTTTTGGTATCTGATGCCCCCAACATTCCAGAGCCTTTAGGGCAGGGCTAAGTCTGAACATATTGGGAAATGACTTATTGTATGCAGGCTATAAAGTAATCCCACCCAACAGGCCAACATGCTCAGACATAAAACGAGAAGGATTTTTTAAAGGGGTCCAAACCCCTCATTTTACATATGAGGAAACCAAGGCCCAGAGAGATTAAATTTTTGTGGGCAAGATCACATAAGTAGTAACAAACTTAAAATCAAAAACAGGTCTTTCCAATACACCAAAACCATTGCTTCTCCCAATATACCACACTGCCCCCTGGACCTGCAAATAAAAAGCCCTAGGAAGTCATGGTTAGCCTCCCACACCAAGCATAGCCCCTGGCTCTCCTGGCTTTGGCTATGTTTCCAAATATAGTATAGCAATGAGAACCCCCAAACTCCATTCTCCCTCTGATGTCAGCAGCACCTACTTGGCAGGATTTGCAGAATACTAAACAGGCTTTTCTGCCCTCAAATAATCTTCCTGATTACTTGTTAGAGTGTTTGGGATTCCATGTATGGAAATTCTCTCTATAAATTCTAAAGATTTTTGGTCTCTAAGAGCCCAAAATCCCCTGAAAGGGGAGAACACCTTCAAGCTCTTACTAGCTAACAGCTTAGTAGGTATCCATGAAATTTAGAAAAGATCAAGGAATAGAGCAGGACTGATCCTAGATAAGGAGAGAAGAATGTTGAGATGTAGCAAGGTTTCACAAGTTTACAAGCTGGCCTAAGAGAGGCCTGACTAGAGGAGGACACAATCAGATACAGGTTGTAAAACTGGCTTCCTACCCCATTGTCCATGCCCATCTCCAGCAAAGCATTCTCTACTGAGTGAGTCCTACACCAACTACAATATGACTCACTATCTCCCAACATAGCTCTGGGCTCCCATATTTTAAGAGATCCCAGGGACTAAACAGAGACTAGACAGTGCTCATCCCTGATGGGAGGAGAGTCCTGGAGGAGAAAGGGGTACAACTTCATACCCAGCTGACTTTGGCAAGCCTATCAAGGGACCCAGGATCTTGCCAATCCCAAAACCTATGTTTCAAGGAGTCTCAAAGTCACGTAACATGAAACAGTCACTATCTCATTTGTGAGATAAAACAAGTGAACCCAGGTCCTTTCACATATGCCAGAGAAGCCTAAACTTGGCTAAACTTGATATCCTCTCTCCCTCCCAGGACCAACTTACCCTGGCACAGTTTTACAAGGCCTGTGACGATGATAGCAATAAGGGCAAGAACCTTGGCATAGGTGAACACATCCTGCACACGCGTCCCCCACTTCACATATGCACAGTTCACAAATGTCAGCAGACCTAGGAGAGAAAATCCACGTGGGGCAGCAGGTCACAGGCAGGCTTGGGCAGTGAATTCCTGCCCCCCTGGGCCGATAGCCATCAGTAATGTTCCCCATCTGTCCCTAACTGCTACTCAGTGGCATGGCAATACAGCTCAGATTCAGGACTTAGCATTAGTATAGATAAACCAACATAAGACACTAGATAACTGGGTCAATGAAATGAAGCCACCCCCACCCAGGTCTGAATACACCTGTGAGGACCACACCAGCACTTGCCCTTCCCCTAAGAAACACAAGCATGCTCCACATCACTACCCCTTCTCAACTAGAGAACTCCCTCAATGAAATAACTCCCCTTACCTGCCCATTTCCCCACTTTGCATACTACCCTCCTCTCTCTCCAAGGAAAGGTCTCAGACAGGAACAAGGTTAGCAGCCCAATTAAGGGATGATTAATGTGAGATGCTGGGCTTGCCAGATTCCTGGGACACCTTCCTGCTAGCTTGAGAAGTCCATCAATGAAGCACATGAATGGAGTTCAATGGGAAGCGGGCAGGAAGGAAAGAAACTAGGTGGACTTGGTGGGGAAGGCAGTGATTCAAAAATTAAAGAGACAGGTACCTAGCAGATAGTCTTATACACAGCAGGAAATATTTGTTGATGCACTGACAACCTCAAAAACACTTAAATAAATGTTACCCTTCTTCCCCTTCCCCCCATCCTACTTAATCCTACACAAGTCTCCCTCCGCCACAACATACTTCTTTGGGCCTCAGTGTACTCATCTGTAAGATAAGGAGGGAGGTGGACTAAATCACCTTTAATGTCCCTTCCAGTTCTAAATCTGTAAACTCTCTATCATCGAGACCAATGGGGAAAGAGATCTGGCCTTGATTTTCCCTTAGCTTAATTTCAAGACCTCTGATTTCAAAACAACTGTCACCACAACCACAGTATACCTGCACTGAACAGAAGTTAGAAGTAGGTACCATCCTCAGGGTCCTTTCTAAACAAACAAGTTGTGCCAAGGGCAGGGAAAAAGGACAAGGGCATCAGAAGACGTGCCATTTACTACAAACCTGGATCAGAAGAAAACATGATGATCTTTGCATCTGCTACCCCAGGGGTGGGGAACCTGCACTACACACAGCCCAACCCAACTTTTTCTCAATAAACCTAAAAAGGCTACCACAAAATATCCTGGCTCCATCCTCCCTTTCCAGATTTTTCCCTCAGTCCTTCCAAGGCCAGCATCCACTGTGTGCACATGTGCCATAGTCGTTACTCCACCAAAAAGGTCATCCTTCATCTTCTCCACCTACCCAAGTCCTACCCAGACCCTGGAAGTCTTTTTCACCAGCGTCAGCCCATTAACATCTCCTTTGAACTGTGTTTATCATCTGTACATGCAGATTAACAGTTATTCTTTGTCTAAGCCTTTCTCCAGCCTCATATTGTCCTCTGCTTCATGCTACCCCCTGGACAGCTCAGAAAGGGGTCGTCTTTTCTGTCTGTCCCAGGGTTTTACACAGTGCTAGACACTAAGAAAGCTCAATATATACTTTTTGAGTTGAACCAAACTGAAGTATTCCCTTCTTCCTTCAAAGAAATTATAGTTAGAACTTGAGTCTCCAATTTCCCAAGTAGCAGCAGATAAAAAGGCCAGAGCAACTGTCAGAAATTCAATCCTTCCTCCAAGGCAAGAGAGACCTCCGAACCAGCTCATGGACATTAACAAGACAGGAGGTAGGCTGCCTCTGGTCGTACATCAAAGATTCCACTTCACTAAAAACGAGGCAAAAACATGGTTTTCACAGATGACTAGACAATGCAAGGATAAAGCAGTAGAGAAGGAGAGAGAGGGTCCAAAAGAACATATGTTACTTACCAGAAGGACAAGAATTATGACTATGTACATTAGAACTAAGACCAGTGAGAATAAGGATTAACAACCCAAGGACAGAAGAAGACTCAAACATGAATAGAGTATAAATAAGTAAAAGCTGCCCCCAGCTCCAACCTAACCCTACCTCCTTATCTATCCCCTACTCCTGACTGCCACGTCTCTGACCCCTTCAATGCACTCCTGGTGATTTTTTAAGGTTCTAGTCAGACTCTGAATCAATAAACAAGCATTTATTAAGCACCAAGAACAAAAATGAAACAATGCTGGCTTTCAAAGAGCTTTCATTCCTACTGGCAGAGACAACATGTATAATGTGCGTATCGGCATGTATCTATGCATGCATCTGTGTGTGTAGAAATGTAAATACAGACTAAAAATGATAAATACAAGGTAGTTCAGGGTTAGAATCAAGAAAGGGTGATCACAGTTGGGGGGAGTGGGAGGCAGGAAGAATAGAGGGATGTATCAGGAAAGGCCTCAAGCCGAAAGTAGTGTTTGAGCTAAGCCCAAAAGTAAAGAGGTGGCACATCCCAAGAAAAGGAGATGGAGAGTTGTGGGGGAAGAACATCAAGGCCAGGTTAGCTAACTGTAGTGTGGGAAGGGGAGGGCTGCATACTTAGTGTGGAAAAGGAGGTCGGGGCCAGATTGTGAAAGGCTTGAAACCAAGAACAGGAGTTTATATAATTGATTCCATGGACATTAGGGAGTCACCAGAGCTTACTGAGGAGAGGAAAGAATGTTCAGATATTAGTGAAAGGAAATTTGCTTTTGCAACTGTGTGAAGGATTGATGAGAATAGAGAGCTGAGACAAGATCCATTATAGAGGCCATTGCAAGAAAAGTGATGAGGACTATGGCTGTCTGAATAGTGATAAAGCGACAGATATGAGAGATGTTGTGCAGGTAGAAAGGGGAGATCTAGCAACGGATTAGAAAAAGTGGAGTTACTGCAAAGACTGTAGTTAACGATAACTGAGGTTATAAACGAGGGAGAACAGAAGGCTGGTCATGCCTTTAACAGAAATAAGAAAGTTAAGAAGAGAGGCTAAATCTGAGGGAGATAGAAAACGAATTTGTTTTGGACGTGCGAAGTCTGACATGTTCATGGAAAAACTAGTTTAAAATGGGCACTAGACATAGTTATATGGGCCTGAAGCTCAGGAGTGAGATTAGGGATGGATACACAGACCTAGGAGTCAAAGGCAGAGATAATAATTAAACCCATGGGAGTGAATGAGATTGTCAAGAGAAAGAGGATACTGAGAGGAAAGCCCCCAGGATAGGGTTTTAGGGTACACTCCTAATTAGGGCACATGATAAAATGTCATGGGAGAGTACTGTCATGAAAACCCAGAGAACAGAGAGAGCAGTCAGAAGAGAATGGCCAGCAGTGTTTAGACAAAGCAGGGAGGTCAATAAAGACGAGAGAGAGAAAAGCCCATCAAGTAAGAGAGAGTCTGGTAACTGGAAACAGCAGCCTCAGTTAGTGATGAGAACAGGAGCCAGACTGAAGAGCTCACAAGTCAATGAAATAACAGAAAATGGAAGCAATAGGAAAAAACAGCTTTTTCTCTGAGTTTGTCTTCTGAGAATTTCTGAGAAAGGAGAGTTGAAAAATACAGGACAGTAATTTGGGGAGATGTTTTTAAGGATGAGAAGACAGGCCAATAGGAAGAGACTGCCTAGACTAGAGGATGGGGAAGAAGATAACTGGTAGAAAGCCTTCTGCTAGAGGAGATGGGAGGGAGCTGAAGGAATGAGGAAGGGGCCACCTCATCATCAGAGACTAGACAAAACAGATAGTAGAGGACGGTGGTAAAGGGATTTGGGGTGAAGAGAAGCGGGAGGATTCAATTTTCTCTGTAAAGGAGGAGTCAGGATCCTGAGCTTGGGCTCTGGTTGGGGTAGGGTGGCACAAAGAGGGAAAGGAACAAGTGGAACAGATGATCATTTAGAGAGGAGGACAAGGTTTGTCTCGCTGCAATGTAAAAGCCTATGAGGTTAGAAAACAAATGTGTAATGTGACCAGTCAGCTCAGTGGTCAGGTCAGGAGGTATCCATTAAGCCCTTACAGTTTCCAACTTCCTCCAGCTCCTTTCAAGAGAATACAAGGATACAGAGGAGGAAAGTGGTTGGAGTGATCCAGGATGAGGTTCAACAAGGATTGAGCCCCAATAGGGCAAAGGATTCAAGAGTAGACAGCAGTGCACAGCTGAACTAGAGTCAAGACTGGGAAGTGAAATCAGAGCAGGGGTTATGAACGGCCTGAGAAAGGGCAGAGGCACTAGAGGTCATAACAGACTTAGGAGAAGTAAAGCACAGGGAGAGATGAAATGATACAAGTTATTATTAGATAAAGGAATATCAAGTCACTTAAGAAAGGCCTATAGTTCCTTCCACTCTGTATACAAAAGGCAAGACTCTTGAGTCTCTGATTATAGCTACTGCTTTCAGAAGCGCCTTCTTGGATCTATATTCCTAGAAGCCTCCAAACTGCCTAAAATGGCACATCTCATCAATCTCTTGAACATAATTATGCTGAGACCTTGGCCAGGTGTTGGAGATACAACAACAAGGCAAAAAACAGTCCCTAATTCTGGTCGTACTGCAATAAAAATCATATTAAACAAGTTGTACCCCTGAATAACAGTCCTTGAAGTATAGGTTCCAAAGCAAAGAAGCCATTGGGGTCAGTCCCACCACTTCTTTCAAATCTTCCCATCTTCTTTCCTATCAGAGTTTTCTTAATTAACATTCCACATTCATCTCCTTCTGGTCTGGGCCAGGGCTCTCACGTAAAGTTATCATCTTACAGGCCAATGCATTTCCAAAATACTGAAGAAAGAACATTCATAGTAAAAATCACTGACATTTTTGTAGCATTTGTAGCATTGTAGATTTGATGCTCATCTCAGCTGTGCTAGATAAGTACTGTTTTTATTTCCATTTTGACAGAAGAGAAAACTGCCATTCAGAGAGGCAAGTGGGGGAGGCAGGGTGCGGGTCTTCCTGACTCCCAGGCCTGACATCAGCTCACTACTCAGCAATGTTTCTCCAAAGAGAATGAACAGAGCTCCAAAGCAGGAGCTTCAATTCAGCAGTTTGGGGCTGCTGTTTTGTTTTTTTCTTTTAACCAGCAGTCTCTTCCTCTACTCTTGAGCCTAAGGGACACACAGCTTCTCTCGTAAGTACTGCATCAGGGCTGATGTTCCTATTTGTATGAAGAAGCTTAATGTCCCTAGGCTGAAGTGGGAGCTCCAGAGATGATTACTGTTTGCTAAAAGAAATGGTGAATGCACAATCCTAGAGGTAAACTTTCTGGGATGAGACCTCAGCTCCCAAAACCAATTTCCAAAGAGGAATTGGGAGCAGGAGAAGAGGCTCCCCTTATAAAGCTACATTTGCATCACAGCATAAGTTTTAGAAGTAACCAGGGATACATTAACTCTCTCCTTTCCTGTTAGTACATGGACTTATTTGTCTGGGAGCTTCCATAAACAAATTGTAAAGTTTTTACTTGATCATCTGGATCTTCATCTTGATCATTCTGGGACTCAGCTCTGATGGTGGTGGGGAGGGGGAATAGCCTTGGGACTACTTAGAACCTGAGCCCCATCCCAGAATGGGATTTAGTGCTTAGAGGTTAACTGTGTTCTAGGTAGAGATTTAGGAGAAAGCTAAAATACTGTAAAAGAAAGAAACTTCTTTTTCTCCCTTGTCAATAATTTTCCTCATACCTATTTCCTGTACCATGATGTATGATGGACACCTTTGTGACCTCAATGCTGTGTAGGGATTCCCTGGCATTATCCCTGCTATCTTGGCCTCAGGGCGCACATTGGTGAGAAGGGATTAACTTCTTTTTGAGTCACTGTGTAGCTACAGTCAAATAAATATCACCTCCTCAGTAAGGAACACCAACAATATTTTCTAAGGACAGGAAGGGACACCGTCCCCCTTTGAAGATTTCCCATTTTCTCAGTCCCTTGAGCCATTCTTTTGTTTTAAAATTTTTATTTAACATTTTTTTATATTTTGTGTTACAAATTTTCTCCCTCCCTCCAGCCCCTCCTCTACCCACTAAGAAGGCAAGCAATATGAGATCGATTATACATGTGAGGTCAAGCAAAACATTTTCATATCAACCATACTGCAGAAAAAAAGCAAGAAAATAAAGAAAATTTTAAAAGTATGCTTCAATCTGCACTAAGAGTTCAGTTCTCTCTTGGTAAGAGTATACATCTGGGGGGAGATCAAGAGGCACCTGCCCACGCCAAAGAGGCCTTATCTCTCATTATAGCTCTTTTCAGTTGTTGTTGACTAAGGTCACTCAAGTTTACATTCAAGCTTACCCTGTCACAAATCAGAGTTCCCAGATCCTGGAAGTACCTAATAGCAATTTTTCTGTAAATGATGCCCACATCTCTACAGCATTTTGGTTATAAAAACACTTTCCTCACAATAACCTTATGAGGTACGTAAAACAAGTATTATTATCTCCTATTGATGGAACTGTGCCCAAAGGGCTACAAAACTGTGCATATCTTTTGACCACCAATACCACTATTAAGTCTATACCCCAAAGAGATCAAGTTAAAGGAAAAGGACCTATATGCACAAAAATATTTAGAGGAGCTCTTTTTGTGATAGCAAAGATTTGAAAATTGAGGGGATGCCCATGAACAACCCATGAATGGCTGAACAAGCTGTGGAATATGATTGGGATGGAATACTGTTGTGTTATTAAGACATGATGAGCAGGATGCTTTCAGAAAAACCTGGGAAGACTTACATAAATCAGGGCAAAGTGAAATCAGCAGAACCAGGAAAACACTATACACAGCCACAGCAATACTGCATGATGATCAGCTGTGAAAGGCTTAGCCGTTATCTGCAATGCCAAGATCCAACACAATTCCAAAAGACTGTGATGAAAAATTCTACCAACTCCCAGAGAAAGACCCGACGGCATCTGAATGCAGACTGAAATATAGCTTCACTTTGTCATTCTTGGGGGGTTTTTTTGGTTTGCATTTTCTTTCACAAAGGGGCTAATATGGAAATATTTTCCATGACTGCACATGTGTAAACTACATCAAGCTGTTTGCCTTCTCGAGGAGTGGGGATGGAATTGGGAATTCAAATTTTTTTAAAAGAATGTTAAAAGTTTTTGCTTACATGCAATTGAAAAAAAAATTGAAATTACATCTACTGACCAGGTCCAGGTTATAGACCCATACACAGAAGTGGCATTCCCAGGTGAGGAGTGGTCATGGACCCTAGAGCAGAGTTCAGAAGCAGGACTGGAGCAGGACACAGGCATGCTGGTGAATGTTTAACAACCAATTCTCCAAAAAACTGCACATAATCTGCATTATTAACATTTTCTTTATCACTTTAAGTCTAGACAATCGATAAAACAATTAATCAAGCCCTCATTTGTAGCATTTGCCCGTTTCTGAGGTGTAAATGCTCACACATGAAATGCTGAACATTTGTCAAGCTGGCTTCAGCACAGCCTTGATGCAGGATGTCAATTCCCGCTACCAGATTTGTCTAAGGTTTGCAGAGAAATAACCAGGTTGGGAATCTCAGATCAAAAGGAAGCCTGTAGCTCCGTCACACTGAAACAGCAGAGATTTTCAGCTGGCTGATAGTGGCTAAGTCCAGCAGCAGTTTGTTGGGAATTACAAATGGGGAGTCCAGAGGTAATGCTGCTCAGATCCAAAACCCAGACCAGAAACTTGAGGAACTCAGATCAGGAAGGCAGCACTGAGACTCTGTTCTGGATCAGACCACTTTGGAAATAATGAAAGCTTGCACTTCCCCAGAGTGACCTGACAAACTGGGATGATAACAAAACACTCAAAATCCCAAGAAAATAGCAACAGAACCTGCCCAGACCTTTCCTCCAAAAGTGTGCAGAGAGCCTAGCCCTGTTAGAAATAATGAAGTTAGGAAGAAGGCTAGAAGAATGAAAAAAAAAAAAAAAAAGAATCCCACCACAAAAAACTGTTATGCTACGAGGAACACACAAAACACCAACCTGGAGGAAGGAAATGATTCTTAAATACCTACAAGCAAAGCTTTAGAGTGTGAATACAGGTATCCAACTAGAATTACTGGAAAAGATAAAGTATGACTTTTTACAAAAGACTTTAAAAATGCTTTTACAAATGAAATAAGAGAGCTAGAAGAATTAGAAAAGAAATGAGAGCTATAAAAAGAGAATTAGCTGCTTGAAACCAAAAGTACAAAACCACGCCCAAGAAAAAACTCCCTGAAGATGAGAGCAAAATGAAGCAAAAAAAAAATAAAATGGAGCAAGACAGTGACTCCATGAGACAAGAAGGAACTATGAAAGGCTGAAAACATAAAACAAAGTGTAAGATATCTCTCATAACAGAAATGACTGGGGAGAGATCCTTTAAGAATCACCGAACTACCAGCAAGCCAGGACCAAAAGGAAAAAAACTGACAGCACTATTTCAAGACATCATAGAACTACCCAGATCTCCTAGAGCAAGAGGGAAAAAGAGAAATAGAAAAAAATACCTTGGTTAGTTAGGTCCCGCAAGAAACCCAAAATGAAAACTCCCAGAACATCACAGCCAAAATCCAGGTCAAAGGAAAAATGCAAGCAGCCAGAAAGAAAGAATTCAAGTAAAAGACCAGAGCTACAGAGAAACTCTGAAGTGCAAACACAGGAGTTAAGAGAAATATAAAAAAGTAAACGTGAATGAACAACGTGGGACTAAGCCAGTCTAAATGATTTACTCTCATGCAGATGACACAGGTGTCCAGGTGTGTGCTGCACCCAGCACCCAGTTGTAATTGGTTCAGGAGAATCAACTGTTAAATTTTCAGTATTGAGGATTTACACCTCAGAAAATGATTTTCTGAAATTTAAAAAATGATGGTAAAAATTATAATAATGCAGATAAGACTTAAAAGTGTGTCATGCTTTCAGAGAACTGGCAGTTGAACACTTACCAGCACACTCCATGTGTCCCCTCTGAAAACGATCATCAGGGGTCACAGAGGGAGTCTAGACAGAAGGCCTGAGAGTAGTTCTTTTACATCTTGATGATTCTAAAAGAAAAATGGAATGGCAGAAAAAGAAGAATAACTGAGGGTAAGGGAGAGGAAGTTAGAGAAAATTATCTCACATAATCAGGGTGTACAAATAGAAAGTTTATACAAAGAAGGAGGAAGGAGCGAGGATGTAGCCAACATCTGAACTTCACTCTCATCTGAACTGGTCAGGGAAGTAAAGAATATACACACATATACAAAAATACATATCACTCAACAAAGGTGAGAGGGAGAAGAGGGGAAAAGAAGAACAGATTAAAGGAGGGATTGGTACAAAAAATATTTACACTTCTTCTGGCAATGGCAAAGCTTTGGAAACTGGGCAGGTGCCCATCAGCTGGGAAAAGGCTGAACATATTCTGGTATATAAATGTGATGGAATACTAGTGTGCTGCAAGAAAGGAAGTAGGGATGGGTTCAGAGAAACCTGAGAAGACTTGTATGTACCGATAGAATGAAGTCAGCAGAATCAAGAGAATGATTTATACAATAACACTGCAAAAGACAAACAGCTGAAAAACTTGGGAACCACAACTCCAGAGGAATCGTTAGATGAAACATGTTACCTGCTGATAGAGCTGAGGAGAACTCATGAGAGCAGAATGAAATGTCTTCTGGAACACAGCCAATGTGGAAATTTATCTGACATGTTTTTCTTTCCATCTCACTTACAGATGAGGGTGGAAGAAAGATAAAATTTCTTACTGATTGAAAAAAATTTTAATTAAAAATTTTTTTTCTTTCAAGAAAGAAATGAGCTGAACCAATAATGGCCATCTAAAGTCCTAGCGTCTCAGCCCTAGCAGACACTTCTACCCTCTGTTCCAATCACATATCTGAGAGACAATCTGGGGACAAGGATACAATAGCTGAGCAAGGCCAAATGTCACAGCAATCTGGTCACACTTCCAATAGGCCTAGCTCCTCCCCAACACAAAGGCAAATCAATAAATCGATCCCCTCCCAGAGCCAAGGGCCGACCCCTATTAGTGCCTCATGCGATTCAAAAGAGTTTTGCTATCTGTCATTTACAAGCTACCCAAACCACAGGGAATGATGCAGTTTCTTAAAATTAATTCTACCCAATTTAAGGATAGGAAATAGATATAGATGTGTGATTCCACTGGTGTAGAGAACTCTTAGGTGAGCAAACTCCTTCAAGCAATGCACATCAGCAGCATTAGGGTGTCGCCCAGAGGGCTGAGGGGTGAAGTGACATCTATCCAGTGAGCATCACAAGTGGAACTTGCTGGCTTTGAGTACAGTTTCCTACCCACTACAATACACTGCCTTCTTCCTAACACTTCTAGCTTATTTTCAACAATGAACAAACTAGAAATACTGCTAAACCTATTGAAAAGAGATAAGGAAAGCATGAACGATAACCACATGCTTCTGGCAGTACTAACAACGAGCATCAGTGCCACCTCTCCATTAGAATGATTGATTCCTCAGGGTTCAGTGGACTTTTTAACAATCCTCTGGCTGGCCCTTGGTAATTTTACCCCAGAGATCTCTGACCTCCTTCCAGTCTCACAGCACAAACAGTAAGGCCACAAGAGAGTCCTGGGATAGGAGGTCAACACAACCTTCCCAATAGAGATATCATTCAATATTTATTTACACAGCCAGAAAGATTAAAATACTAAAGAGGAAAATTTACCTGTGAGGAACTGGGAAGGAAGAGGGAAGCTGCTGTTCAGAAAAGGCCCTTAGTCATCAAAATAAGGTGTAATCCTATAAACTATCTCCATACAAGCCTTTGGAAAACAAACAAGCCTTGTTTTGAGAGGAGGACTTAAAGTTCCAATTAATTTCGTTAGGCCCCAATCATCCTATGATCTCATCATGAATATGCTGAGCTCCCCTGGCCCCAATCCATCCAAAAAGTCCCAGTAAGGCTGGACATAATAAGAATGCAGAGATCAATGTTCTCAAAAATGAAATCCTACCACAAAAGACAGCTCCCACTGAGAGCCAAGTATGAAAGAAGTGGAGAGCATAAAAATTCTTAAGACATGTATATACCCCTTGGACATACTTGCATCTTTCTTTCCCCTTCTAAACCACCCACCTCGTATACACAGGGGTTCACAATAGCCTACATGTCTACCTATACATAGGATTGGGTAGAAGGATCAAATGAGAAAACAGGAAATTTTTAAAAGTATAAAATATTACATGATCATAAGGAATTATTATTACACATACATCACATTCAAATTTTGCCCCCATACTTACATATACAAGCAGCAGCAAGGAGACGAGAAGCTACGTATGGTGGCTCGCAAGAGGGAAACACAGGCTGGATAATGTAGTTAGCAAAAGTGATGGCAATGATGGCCTGGCTGGTGGGCTCAATGATTAGCAGTGAGGTCCACAGACGGATGAAGGCAATGAAGCCCCCAAAGGCTTCCAGAATGTAAGCATAGCTGGCTCCAGATTTGGTGATGGTGGTACCCAACTCTGCATAACAGAGGGCACCAATCACAGAGAAGATACCCCCAATGGCCCACACCACAAGTGACAGCCCATAGGAGGCACTGTGGATCAGGACCCCCTTCGGAGAAACAAAGATTCCCGATCCAATCATATTGCCTATTATGAGGCTAACCCCATTTAACAAAGAGATTTCCTTCTTCAGCTGAAGAGTTTCTCTCGGCACCTCAGAAGACATGCCGTCGCCAGCACCAAGATGGCCCTCTTGGTGGATGGGGCGGTATTCAGGTATGTGATTCATGTTCTGCCTTTCTTCCATGGTGTGTTAGATTCTTTACAGCTTCAGTGATTAGGACCTGAAACCAAACCAACACAAATGAGTTTGTTGCTGCAAATGGTACTATTCTAAATCTGACTGAAAAGGGATACAGGAAGGCTGCAGAGGCTAATCTACCTTTCCCCCCAGATTCTAAATCTACCCATTCTCAGCATTAACACAAAGTTCTTTTGAGTTTTAAGTCACCAATCTTTGCAACAAGTTTCCCCTGATCCCTGCCAAGGACACGGGAGCTGAACAAGTTATATACACACATTCACAGAAGTCTAACGTAAACTCATGATGTTATGATATAGAGAACTCTAGATTGGAGCTCAGAAGTGGGGCACTTCTAAAGCAAGGTATCCTTACCTTTTTTGTATCACTGACTCCTCTGGCAATTTGGGGCTATCGATCCTTTCCACAGAATATTGTTTTTAAATATGTAGATTACAAAAGAAAACAACTACATTGGAATTCTATTATTAAAATATTTTTTATAAAAACAACACCAAGTTCACAGATTCCCCAGGTAAAGAGTTACGGTACAGGACAACTCCAAAGGTACAAAAGAGCATATCAAAGATAAAATACAAAATAAACTGGGGTGGAGGGTAGGGGTAGAAACAGAGCCCCCAGAAAATAAGGAATATAAAATACATAAGATCCCTTACTACAAAATCTAAGAAACTGATCAGCCCCTGCATCTTGGGGCACAAGGTCTCAGAGCCTCCAGAGCAGACTGACAGTCCCTAGAGCAACAAGCCAACCAGAACTGGTGACCTTCAGCAGAAACTATGACTAAAACCAAGTGCAATTTAAGAGAAAATAAGCTCTTAGGAAAGCTGACAACTCAAAAGACCTTGCCTTCAAGCCAAGACCTCACCTGTCCAGGAACATATTCCTATAAAAAGGCGACACTTCTACTCAGGTCAGCAGGATCCGCCACCGTGCTCCAACTCACTTGCTCAGCTTTGGGGTCATCCTTTGCTTCTCAATTCAAGCTGTGCACAAATGATTGCAAATGTATGTGTGTATTAGTGATGCCTCCGTGTGTGCATGTATGTGTGACTGTGTTCTTCGTACAAAGACCATGGACTGTAGTCAGTCAAAAATATTTATTAATGATGCCAATGTGCCCAACCTGCTATATCCTGTGAGGGATGCAAAGGAAAGAAATGACAGGAACCCTGCCTTTAGGGAGCTAATAATCCAAATGAGGGAAACTACACAGTTGTGTCAAAATTGTCATCATCATTGCTTCCCTCACACCAAACCCAACAAAAAAGCCAAAAAAGCTGACTAGCCAAGGCTAGTTCTGGTCTAACTGATGTCTTTACCTTCTTAATGCCAGGATCCCTGGAGCGTAGAACACTTACTACTATATACCTTGGATCCTAATATCAATGTCAAGTAAAAAGAATGATTATATAGTCTTTAAAAAACAGTACTAGAAAAGAATCTCATTAGCATTTCCTCTTTACCCAGGCAAAAAAAGTTAGTCATGCACAATGGCACACGCAGAATATCTCCTTTATTTATCCATTAGTAAAGAAAGCTGCTGGAAAGAAAAACAAGCAAGTACTCAGGCACCAATACCCTTTTCTTGTCCAAAATAATTAACCTCTGTACTTCTTACTTGCAGAAATATCCAGTGAAAGTTGTCCTAGCCAACCTTTCTCAGAAGCAGATGGCTCAATCAGACCAATACAGGAGTCAAAGCCAACCAAGTCATATGGAGTTAAGTCCAGCCAGAAAGAACCTTAGAAATCATCTAGTCCAACAACTAATTTTAAAGATGAGGAAACTAAAACAGAGATTGCAGCCTGCCTGCTCAAAGAAAAAAGCAGCAGTGAGATTTAAACTTGTCTTCTGACTCCAAACCTGCGCTGTTTCCACTACTCTCTGCTCCAAGCCCCCCATGCCACTGAGCCTAATATGGTTACCACAATGCATCCCTCCACACCATTGTCCAGAATTCTACTCTGGGATGAACTCTGACAAAAGTGCAAGAAGACATGGAGATGGGATAAGGCAGTGCCGTGAAGGGAAGGACATTTCACCTGAACATATAATCTTAGAGAGAAATACAGCTTAAAAGGCTCACTAACATAAGCCACTTACAAGAGGTACTTTTAATCATCAACTTTTCCAACACAAATCCTCCCAAACACTGGGCAGAAAGCAAAGTCAGCATTTTTCTAACAATACATACCAACAATCAAGATTCCACACAAACCACAGACCTTCTTCAGGCGATTAAGATAGTAAAGTGATAACATCCACTTAATGGGGGAAAATAGGTGGACAAATACTGACAAATTATCTAATCATTAATGTGTCTTTCTTCTCCAAAATATGTCGCTATTGTAACCTACTTGCCAGGCTGTTGGGACTATCAAGTAAGATAAAAATCCTCACTAGCAGTAATTGAGGGAGCCTGGCATAGTGTGGATAGGATGTGGAATTTGGAGTCAGCTAGAACCAGGTTCGGGTCCTAGTTTCTGACAATACATGCTAGCTATGTGTCCATAAGCAAAAGTTACTTGACTTTTCAATTACCCAGGCAACTCTTTACAAGTTAAAGAGAAGTTGCAGATCAGATCTGCAATTCACAGAGGAAATTTCAACCAGGGACTTCCTTAAGCTAATGAAATTACAGGTACAAAACAAATGATCATCTTTATTAACGAGAAAATTTACTCGAGATTCTAACATGTCTCTGAAATGGGATGGTGAGAAGACTGCTGTTTAAAAGAAGTCACAGAAGGAAATGAGAATACAAGGAATGACTCCTAGCATCCTCTAACATGAATTCCATATGAGTGTGGGTGTTGGGGTAGTGGTGAGCAGGGTTCGAGTAGAGAAGGTTCAGTTACTGCTAAATTCCATTGACAATCAAATTTGAATTTCTCGCCTAAGAACTATAAGGGGAGAAAACTAATCTGTCACAGTCCAACCTAATCTGCTTACTAGCTTATGCAGAAACTGTAGCCCATTTACTCTCTTAGGTACAAACCTTTACACAATTTTTTTCAGACAAGAACCCAGCCCTATGGAGAAGTAAACACACAATTTGGACAGTCTAAGGATGTACCCTCCAGGGACTTTCACGGTTATTGGGCAGCTATCCTGTCACACCTACTGGAAAGGGGGGAAAGAGGGAAGCACCAGTGTCAGAAGAAGTCAGTTGTATGGCTTCTCAACAGTCCAGAAAAAGTTCAGAACAGAAAACAAGCAACCACCCAATTAATGGTCTGACAATAAAGCAGGTGAAGGGGAAACCTAGATCAGGGTCTCAGTCATTAAACTGAAGCCTGAAAGTAAGGACGTAAAAGGGAAGGTAAATGAGAAAGGAGAAGTAAGTACTACTGGGTGTTATCTGGAATAAGGAAGAGAAAACTCTTGAGTAAAAATATACAAACAAAACTAAAAAAAAATTTGGTAAACTATGTATCAATTATTTCCTATTCAATTAGTTCCCCATCTGAAGTCATTCCATCATCCTTCTGACATATACTTTAGCCCCATTTTAGTCAACCATTTGAGTCATTCAAGTATTCCTAATACCCCTAGGTACCTTATGTTAAATTGCAGCGTCAGACTTTTTGATGGATCAGTTGGTTTTCCTAAACTGGCTTGGTTTTTTTTTCCTTTCTTTTAGTTTTTTAATATAAGGGGTGATTCTAGCTCTTTCTGTAGTGGAAAAGATCTGGAAACTAGGTAGGTGCCCATCAACTGGGGAATGACTAAACAAGTTATGGTGTAGAATATCGTGGAATAATTGTGCTGTAAGAAAAGGTGAAAGGGACAGTTTCAGAAAACCTGCGAAGACCTAAACAAAATGAACATCGCTCTGTGAGCATAACCAGAACTTATACAACAACACAGTAAACATTAAAAAAAAACTGAAAAATTAAGACCTCTGGTCAATGTAATGACCAACCATAATTCCAGAAGGCTTCCAATAAAGCTATCTACTTTGTGACAAAGAGGTGATAGACCTGGTGTACCAAATGAGACATGTATTTGTTTTTTGACATAGCCATTACAGAAATTAATTTGACTATGAATACTTGTTACAAGTTTTCACTCTATCTCTATGGGAGAGGAGATAGGAGGGAGAAAAACCAAAATTTTAATTTAAAAAATAAATTCATACCAAAAAAGTAGTGGTACTCTGGGAATGGGAGGGAATACAGAGGAAAATGCAGGAACTGTAAAAACAAAAATAGGAATAATTTTTTAAAAACTCTTATGTTGAATTGTGTATTATGAGACTGAGTTCTATCTGTTAGCTTTGCTAAACTGCTTTTTTTCCTTTTTTTTTTATTCTTTGCTATAGGAAATGATCCTCTAGGTGGGAAAGATATTTGGTTATGAAAGTGATACAAAACCAAAAGACAGAAGTAAAAATTAAAAATAAAGATAATGAAAAAAATGTTGAATTTGACTGAAATTCACTAGGGTCAAGATACCTAAAGTAGGTGCTAAGCTGCACCTAAATGATTATCTTCAACATTTAATTCGCATATAAAATAGAAACTGTTGTCCCCATAACAGGAAAAATATATATAGTATGTTAAAGAGTCTGATTTTGTTTTAACCAGATCAGTGATTTCATTGGTATTGGGAATTCCTAGTGAGGAAACTCCCTTTAAAAACACAAGACGTGCAACTACTCCATAACTTACAGCCTTTTTTAAAAGATTGTTTGGAGAGAGTACTAAAAGGTTAAGTGATTTGCCCAGAGTCCAACATCCAATATGAGAGACAGGACTTATATTCAAGTCTTCCAGACTCCAAGGCCAGCCCTTTCTTCACAGATGCCTCTTCATCAGTTTATAATTAATCTACACACATATAGTATAAAGCATAAAAATTAAGAAAGTGTAACTGGAGCACCATAAGAAAATAAAAAAGTAGAGATCTGACCCACAAGATTAGGGGGAAAAGAACTGAGGAAACAAAAGTGAGCTAATTTGAGTTTATTCCATTTATAGGAAAATGAGATAGATATGTTTGAAAACTTTTTGGAAAAGAATCACAAATATGAACATACAACTACCTCTCTAGGATAAAAAACCTGTAAAGATCAGATGAAATAACAGATATAATGCACCTTGAAAATTGTTTTATGAATGTTAAGTATTACTATTATTACTATAGTTGTGGCTCTAATGGTCCAGACTTCAATTCTAAAACACTTTACTTCCTTCCCAAAGGCACAAATTCCCAAATAATAGACTCTGTACCCTGGTGGGCTGCTGCAAGCTCTGGGTACCTTTCTCCAGCTAGCACCTCAACTCCCAATACCACGTTTCTCCTGAGGGGGTAAGCAGAAAGAATTCAACAGCCAATATGATGTAGGGAAAGTACATTTATGAGTAGCAGATCTGTAGCTGGCAATCTGCTACTTACAAACCGGGTGGCCGAAAGCAAGCTACTTCCATTCTCAGGTCCTCAGTTTCTTCAAGCATAAAATTATGGGGGAAGAAGACTAGATAATCTCTAAAAATCCTTCTAAATCAGACTATTAAACTCTTTCTCCCTCTCCCTTTTAAAACATACTGTATCCATTCCCTGGAAAAAAAGCAAAGGCATCTCTTACATGGTGCTTGGGACACACTGGGGAGCCATAACTAGGCATTCTTGCACTAAGCAAAAAGTGGGGGGCAGGGGGGGGGCCAGGCACTACTCTCTGGGGGGAAAACAGAAATCCAACCACTGAATGGGGGAACGCGGAGAAGGGACTACCGAAGTTCTCCCCAGCTAGAGGACTGGCAGCTTCCTAAGCTTTGTTGTTTCTGCGCTGATGAATTCCCAGGACTGTCAACAACCTCTACATTTCATTCTCGGGGCCAAAGCCCCAGTCGTCCGGCCCAGTTGCAACAGTGTAACATAGTATCCCTTTGTCCCAGAGAAGCATGTACGGGGTCCTGACTCCGTGTGACCCCCATCCTCGGCCTCCTCACCCACTCTCTGCCCTTGCTGGGTGGGAGACACCTAAATCTGAACCCTCATGGTCTTAGGGCAGATCCCGGGGAGCCCGAGGAGCCCTGGGGGGTGGGCAGCCCCCCCCAGACCGCCCAACGTCTCCAGACAGAGCTCCAGTTAGAACCAACAGACACGTGGGCAAGCCTGCCTCCCCCTCAGCGCCCCCAACCTCCCTCGGATTCATTTCACCCTCTCCCCCAATCCTCAGCACCCCCTCTTCAGCCCCCCCCCCCACCGGGCCCTCCAGTTTTCATCTGCCCCCGGCTCCTCCTGAGCCCCCCCTCGCCCTCGGATTCTCCTGGGCACCCCGGCCCCTCCGATCCTCCTCAGCCCCCCCAGATCCTCCTCAACACCCACCCCACCCCCCCTCAGATTCACCTCACCCTCTCCCTCCAGTCCTCAGCCCCCTTCCTACTCAATTCCTCCCCAGATCCTCAGCCCCCCACCCCCGGCCTTCCAGTTCTCATTCACCCCCCTTCTCCTGAGCCCCCCCACCCCGGCCCTCGGATCCTCCTGGGCGCCCTGGCCCTTCCGATCCCCCTCAGCCCCAGCCCGGGCCCGGCCCGTTACCTCCTCATGGCCCGGCCGGTCTCAGGATGCTCCAGGTGCCGCCGCCGCCGCCGCCGCCTCCGCTCCCCACGCCGCCGCGGCCCCTCCTTCTTCCTCTCCTACAACCCGCCCCCCCGCCCCCGGCCGCGCCGCGCAGCCACGTGACCTCCCGGGGCCGGGGAGGGGGAGCGGGGGCGGGGCGGAGCAGAGCGCGTCGTCGATTTCCCTCCCCCCAGGCCCCCCCGCTGGGCGCGCTGCGCCGCCGCTCTCGGAGCCCCGACCTGGACTGAGCCGGGGAACCTGATTCCTTCCCGCTCGCCTCGCCCGGGAAGACGGCTGAGCGTTCCCTTCACCAGGGGCTCGGACGCTCTTGGGGCTCCCCAGCCCTCTGCACGCCTGAAACCTAATCCAAGAAAGCCCCACGTGCATCATGCGGTCTTTCCCCAGTGCAGGGAGCCTTCCCCTGGGGCTGATCTCCACCCGGCGGGGGCCGCTCTTGGAGTCGCCAGCCTCCGCGGAGTAGTGCCCACACCCCAGCCCCCTCCACAGAACCTCCGTGTGCCGCGATTCCCAGGCAGCTTCAGCCGGAATGAGGGCAGGGGGCAGATGCGCGCACACCGGGGAAGGGGATGCCATGTACCGGGTCCCCGAACAGCGGGCCCTGCCGACCCATGCGTAGATGGCGCGGTTCAGGGCTGAATCCAGCCCCTCAACTCGTCCTGCTGAAAGCGAGGCCACCAGACCAGTCCCTGGACCAAGGTCACTCAGGTTCTAAGTGGCCAAGACCGGATCCAAACACAAACACCGGGGTTCTTTTCTGCGGCATTGTCCCTGAACTCCCCTGGGCCAGTCTGGGGGTCAGAGGATGCTCGGACTGGAAGGAATCTCCCCGTCATGCAGTCCGACCGCTCCACTGAGATTCACCTGAGTGCGAGGGGGTGGGAAGAGGGTTGAGGGCGAGAGTGAGCCTAGAAGTTCGGGGGGCTCTGCCTGCAGCCATCCCCCTGAGGGTAGGGGGTGGGTGGGCGTGGGAGGGAATCTGCTTCGGGAACTTCTGGAGGACGTGTAGAGGAGAGTCCCTCTCTGATACCCCACCTAACACCGTTCAGATGACGTGAAGGTATTCTACGATTGTTCCCTGTCCGGTGTACTGAAGAAAAACCTTTTAATCAGTTTCTGAACATGAACTGAGTCTTGTGCGCTTCAACTATTTCTTCCCTAATAAGGAATAAGGCAAAAACTGTAGAAAGCTTCCAAGTGGGAAGAGACAGGCAGCACCTGAGGCATTTGGCCATGGAGGCGCGACTGTTGGGCTGGTCTGAGCAGTTTCCTCGTTGTTGCTCTTAGGTGAACGAGCGTTAGAGAAGGAATAAACAGGATTTGACCTTGTGAGCTTCCAAGGTCAGAAAAAGCGTCAGAGGGGAGAACAACCCAGTCCCTGAAGGAGCCAACCTGCTTGACCCAGCCTAGTAGTGGATCAACTCAGAAGCCCAGAAGCTTCAACTCTGCCACCCTGGAAGTGAACTCGGGAGGACTGTATAGAGGAGAGTGTTGTGCAGGGCAGCAACGTGCTGATAAACATTTAATAACCACCTTGAGGGTGGAGGGGAAGGGGAAGAGGTACGTTGGACACACTTTCAGTTTAATTTGCATGTTTGACACCTTATCCACCACATCCTTAAGTATAGACGATCAACAAAACATTGAATCAAGCCTTGAGGTGTATTGGCTGATGTTTCTGGTATAGGTGCTCGCATTGAAAATTTAACAATATACTTTAAGAGACACCTTTAACCTGGAGCTAGAACACCCTTGGATGCATTTTTTGAAGTTTCGGAGATGACTGTACTTTGATTCTCAGTACCTTCCCTTTGTATATCCTTTCCCTCAGTATATCCATCCCTTTGTAAAAACTAATTGATGCAAATTTGTTATCGGTGTTATTGAGGAGATATCAGTGGGTTAAATGATATTGGTGTACTAATCACTAGTCACACCAGAAGAAAGTTAAAGCCTGTAGCATCAGAAGAATCCCACTCCCTCACCCCCAGGGGTACACCTACAACCCTGATGTGGAGATGTAGCCATACTCTGGAGACCCAACTTATTAGTGCACTTGTGGATTGGTAGTGGTTCAATCATGGTCAACCCTTCATAACTCCATTTGAGGTTTTCTCAGCAAAGATACTGGAGTGGTTTGTCATTTCCTTCTCCAGCTCCTTTTACAGAGGAGGAAACTGAGGCAAACAGGGATAAGTGATTTGCCCAGGGTCACACAGCTAGTAAGTACCTGAGGCCAGATCTGAACTTAGGAAGATGAGTCTTCCTGACTTAAGGCATGGTACTGTATCCACTGGGCCACCAAACTGCCCTTTGGGTTGGTGGAGTAAATCCTAAATCTAGGTACATGAGAAAAATTAGCCTTGAAGCAGGGAGTCTGTAAGGAATGTACTAGGATACTGGGAAGGCTCATTAGCCTTTCCCTATGTTCTTACCTTCTCTCCAATTCTATACTTCAAATCCCCTCAATATTATTCTCCATTCTCATCTCCTCTCCAAACTCAGAGGAAGAGGTGGTGCTTCCTCTTGTCAGTGCCAGCCCTCTACTTGTGCCCTTGATCTCATACCCTCCTTCCCTAATGCCAGCAAATATGCCCCATCTTTTAAAAGAAGCACTTCAGCTGACCTTGCCATTCCCTCAAGCTATTTTCTTATATTTCCCCTTTTCACAATCAAATTCTTAGAAAAGAATCTTCCACTTTTCCACTCCCTCACCTCCCACATATTCTTAAAACCTTTGCAATCTCATTTTCACATACCCTCTAACTGCCCTTTCCAAGGTTATCAACAATTGCTAATTCCTAAAGCACCGCCATCATCCCAGTACCCCTTCCTCTCTACATAATCCAATTCAATAAGTTCTTCTGTTGACTTGTTTCTACCTTGATGACATCTTTGGACTGTGATCCCTTTATTTCTTGATCCCTCTACAGCTTTTGACACTGCAGACCAGCCCCTCCCTCCTACCTGGATTTTCAGGATTCTCTTCTCTGCAAGTTGTCCATCTACCTATCTATTTCTGAGTATCCTTTGGGGAACCATCACCAATAACCACCTCCACTATGCATATTATCCCAGACGTCTGTCCCAGCCGCTCTTCTATTGTCTTGCTGTATTTTCTAAGTGAATCTCATCTGCACTCATTAAAAGATTAATGACCATCTCTATAGGATGGTAGGGTAGAGGGGGATCCTGACCATCAATATAAGGAACATCCAGCAAGAAAATCTGCTAGACTAATTGAGATCAGCATTGGTGTTAGAACATTGCCTGGGATAGTAATCTATTAAGTGAATTGCCCATGGTCAAGTAACTGGCATATGTCAGAAACAAGACTTGAGCCCAGATCTTCTTGAATCTGAGACTACCTCTTTATGCACTAGGCTGGCCTGCCTAGAGGACTCCCAAGTCTACCTATCTACTTTTCATCTCTCTTATGATTGCTGGTCTCTCAACAGTTTTACCTGCTGGACAGCTCTACCTGAATGTTTGAAAAACTCAACATGTTCAGAATAGAATTCTTTAGCTTAAAGTAAAACAAAACAAAACCTCTTCCTAGCTTCCATTTTTCTGCCTAATATACCACCATCCTTGCAGCCACCCAGGTTCTCAACCTGAGAGGCATCCTGCAGTCTTTAGTCCCTTCATCCCCCAAATCTAGTCCATTGCCAAGTCTTGTCCTACCTGCATGACACCTATCTGATTCTTTCCACTTACGTAGCCAGCACTTGAGATCAAGATTCCATTCCTCTTGCTTGGACCATAACAATAGCCCATAATTGGCCTCTTTCCTCTTCCGTCTGTCTTCCACACAGCTGCCAAATGTGTATTCCTAAAGCACAGTTCAAAAAGCTTGGGTGGCTCCCAACCTCTGTCTTTTCCCTCTTTTTGTATGCCCGGTTCTTAGCATAGTGCCTGGCACATAGTGTTTAATAAATGTTTACTGACTGATCGAGTAAACATTCACAGTGTGTTAGAGCCAGCTACTACCTGCTTTCAAGAGCAGATTGTTAAATTTTCAAGAGCCTTTGTACCCCAGAAATTGGTGAACACTACGAATCAGGACTCAATCTGTTACATTGTTGGTTTTCTAGATTGAAGAACATGTAACTAATGCAAAGTATACTTTAAAATGTGTCCTGTATACACTGTTTTAAAAGAACAAGTTGTTAAATATTTACCAGAACACACTTAATAACCTTCACAATCTGGCTTCAACCTTGTCAATAAATACTTATGAAGCACCAGGCATTGTGCTAAGTATTAGGGATATATTTAATAAAAAGGAAGACAGTCCTTTCCCTCAGGGAGAAGTCAGCAATGTTTAAGAGTAGTTTAGTCCCCTGAGAAATGAGATGCCTGAGCTGAGCTCCATCCTTAAAAGGTTTGGGAATTCATGGTTTCACCCTCCAATCAGAAGGACTGAGGATAGTGATGAGGTAGAATCCCAAGGCTAATGGGCAGGAAGATAAGGATTTTCTAATAATGAACTTCCTGGGTCATGGTGAAGAAGTCAAAAAAATTTCAGAGTGGTACAGCCAGGTGAGAAATAAGTGAATTCACATTACTGCCCCGAGGTATCTTCTGTTTAAGCTAAATTGGTCTGCTTGTCATTCTCCCCCCTCTCCCCATCACGTCATTGCCTCTCCAACCTGTATGAGTTTTCGTAGGCAGTGCGTCACACCCAGAATGCTCTCTCTCTCCCCTCTTGGAATCTCTAATTAGCTTAAAACCTCAGACCGCTGCCACATCCTTCATGCGTGTTTCCTGACCCACACTCCCACTCTCTTGGGTGCTAGTGCTCCTGACATGGTGGAAATTACTTGTCATTTCCTTTGTACAAATTTGTATTTAACCTTTGTGCACACATGTCAGATTCCCAAGTAGAACACAAGTTCTTTAAAAAAAAAAAAAGAAACAATTTCATTTTTGCTTTTGTATTTTATACTGCTTTTTTATTTTTGCTTTTTTATATTGCTTTTATATTCCACACACCTAGCACATTCATAAATGTTTGATGAATTGAATTCCTCCATTTTAAACTGATGTCTCAGAGACATCTTAAACTCAACTCATCCAAAACTGAACTTATTGTCTTTCGCTCTTAACCTTCCTTCTTCCAAACTTCCATATTTCTGTCAAAAGTGTCACCATCCCTCCAGTTTTTCCTTATCTTCACATATTGTAAAGGCATGCAAACTAGGATCTTTTCCTGTTTTTGTTTGACTAAAAGTGCCTCTGAATAATGTGATTAAGAAGGATCTTTCCCATCCATTGCTGGACCTGGGAAGATTTGTAGGAAGGTCCACACCTTTTGTTAATGAGGCAGTGGTTCTCAAAGAATGTGATGCCCTCTGGCTCTAAAAAATGTATAAAGACTCTGAGGTTCGTTTTTACTTTGGGGCTTAGTTTTTGGAAGAAGGTTTGTGTGCCAGATGAGACTCTGGGAAGTCGCTAAGCAGCCCCTGGCTTTGAAAACCCAGATGTTTGTCTTCCCTCTCTGGTAAAGATGTATGTATGTTAATGGTCAGACATCTGGAAGCATATCTACTGACTTTTGGTTTTTCTATATTCTCTCTGAAGTTCAGGATGCTCACTTTTTCCCCTGAACTAATTGTGCTTAATTAAAGTGATTGTTAACCACTCAAAAGATGCCTTTCCTTTTAGAAAAGCAGATCAAAGAATCTGTGATAGCAGGCCTCCCTGTGTATGCTGGGTTATTTTCTGTTACTCATATTTAATTAGTTGTCAAATCTTGTCATTTCTCCTTTCCCATCTCTATCATCCAACCACTTCTCAGCACTTGAATAGCTACCACCCTAGTTCAGACTCTGATCACCTGTGGCCTAGATTATTACAACAACAGCCTCATTGGTCTCCTGGCCTCAAGTCTCTCACCACTCAGACCTCAGACCCCCCCTATCTGCTGCTACCAAAGGAGTGTTTCTTAAACATAGATATGATGTCACTCCCATAGTCAATTAATTCTAGTGGCTTCCTATGGACCCTGGGATCAAGGACAAATTCCTCTGCTTAAGCTTGTAAAGTTCTGCACAACTTGGCCCAGATCTATCCTTCCAGTCTCATTCAACATTATTTTCTCCTTCTTGTACTCTGGGTTCCAGCCAAACTAACCTTCTTTGGTCCTCCCTCATAACACTGCTCTCCCATCTCTGTGCCTCTGCACTGGCCCCAATACCTAGAATTCTCTCCCCACTTACCCCTGCCTCACATAATCCCTCTCTTCCTTAAAGATGCAGCTCAATGATTCCTCCCAACTATTAGTGCCCCCAAATCTATCTTATATTCAACTATTTTGTATCTATTTGTAGTTATTAATTTTATATTTATGCTATATGTGAATTTATAAAAAATGTATATACATATAAATATATGTATATACATACATATAAATATATGTATGTATATACATATATATACATACACAACAGCTAGGTGAAGCTAGGTGACACAATGGATAGAGTACTGGACCTGGAGTCAGGAAGACCTGAATTCAAATCTTGCCTCAGACACTTACTAGCTGTGTGACCCTGGGCAAATCACTTAACTCTATTTGCCTCAATTTCCTCATCTGTGAAATGAGCCAGAGAAGGAAATGGCAAACCACTCCATTTTGGCCCCTGAATGGGCTCATGAAGAGGCAGATACAACTGAAATGACTGAACAACAACTCTCACTCTCTTAGATATGTATGTGTGTGTAGTGTGTATATATGTTTATGTATGTGTGTGTGTATATGTGTGTGTGTATACATACTCATACATACATACACATTCACCAAATGAGCATTACCTCACTCTAAATGAGCACCTGAAAAGACCTTAGCCTCAAATAGCCAGGGTCTCCCATTGCATCCTGGGCCATCTCCAGTCATCCTGATGAATATCTGGCCACTGGACCCAGATGATTCTAGAGGAGAAAGTGGGACTGGTGACCTTGCACAGCCTTCCCTCCCTCAAATCCAAGTCAACTGCAAGTCATGTCATCATCTCCCTGATGACTTCTTTGAAAACGAAGGACAATCACAACAACACCCATCAGTATATAAGTTCACTGCAAGCAGGGACTGTTCCATTCTTTATATTTATATCCCCAAGCCTAATGCTGCTCAGCACATAGAAGGTGCTTAATATTTGTTGATTGATTAATTGATTGTAGAAGATACCACCATCCTTCCACTGGATCAAGATTATAATTCTGGAATTATCTTTAATTCTTCCCTCTCCCCAGGTCCCATCAGCTGGTAATATCCCCCACAATATCTCTCCTCTCTGTCCATTCTTCTCCACTCAGGCCCACATCCCCTCTTACTGGAATGGATGCAATAGCTTCCGAGATGAAACCCTTAATTCTAGTTCCTCCCCTCTCTAATCCATCTTCCAAACAGTTGCCAAATTAATGTTCCTAAAAAATAATCTGGACATATCACTCCTCTACTCAAAATTCCTCACTGGCTCCCTAATACCTCTAGGATAAAACAAAGCAAAACCTGAAAGTTGTTTTAATTGCTGGAGGCTGGGTTGGAGGAAAAGAGGGTTGCAGTGACATTTAGACCTGCATTTTAGGAAACATAGTTTGACTAGAGCATGGAGAGACTTGGGGCAGGAAGACCAACCAGAGGCTACTGAAACAATTCGGCCTGGTGGCATAGAGGAGAGATATTGTGAAGTAGAAACAACAAGCTTTGATGACAGATTAGATATGAAGAGGGGAGTGCAAGAGGGAAAAGTTGAAGTTGATAAAATCAACAGGAAGTGGCAATGGCTGGTTAGAGAGTATGGGAGATGTGAAGTAAGAAGTTAAATGTGAGGACTACATCTTGATCCTATGTGACTAGAAGGATGATGGGACCCTGGACAGTAATGGGGAAGTTGGGAAAAGGGAATTTGAGGGGAAAGATGATGAATTCTTCTTTCAAATATGTTGTGTTTGAGATGACTGTGGGGTCATCCAGTTTGAGATGTCCAAAAGGAAGTTTGTGATATAAGACTGGGGTTGAATGTGTGTATACACACATATACATCTGTGTATATGCATGTATACACTCATATATATGCATACATATGTGTACATGTGTGCACACATGTTTACACACACCTATGTACCCACATGTATATTGTGTGTATGGATGTATATCTATGTAGGTATTATGTATATGTACATGCACACATATATGTATGTATGTGAGCGAGAGAGAGAGGGAAAGAGCATAGATATAATCATTAAACCCATGGGAGCTGATGAAATCAACCAGCAAGACAGTACAGAGAAGGCAGAGAAGATGCCTTGCCA
Source organism: Notamacropus eugenii (assembly GCF_028372415.1). NCBI lineage: Eukaryota > Metazoa > Chordata > Mammalia > Diprotodontia > Macropodidae > Notamacropus > Notamacropus eugenii. The sequence continues at coordinate 697,033,772 of NC_092872.1, read as the reverse complement.
AGGAGAGCCTTGGGCACTCCATTGTAACCAGACTTGACTGAAGATCCATCAAAGGTTGAGGAGTGGTTCAAAAAGCAAGGAGGAAAACCTAGAGAGAAATGTTTACAAAGAGAGAGAATACAGAAGACAAGGGCGATCATCAGTGTCAAAGATTGCAAAGAGGTTCAGATGGATGAGGACTGAGAAAAGGTCTCTAGAATTGGCATTTAAGAGATCTTCGGTAACTTTGGAGAGAGACTTTCTATTGAAGGATGAGGTTGGAATCCAGACGGCAAAGGGTTTAAAAGGGTAGGAGAAAAGGAAGGGGAGGCATGGATTCCAGATGGTTTTTCCAAGGATTTTAGCCAAGAAGAAGGATAAGTGAGTAGGACAATAGCGACAGGGGATGGTCAGATAGAGTGCCACAGGATTCAACCCCTCACTTCCAGCTCTTGGAATTTGTAGCTTTGTTCAAAGCAAAACTCATTCCTGATCCTCCCATTCATTAGTGCCATTTTTGTATTCAAATTACTTTATACTTACTTAATTGTGTAAAAGTTGCACTCCCCCCTGTAGAATGTAAGTGTCTTGAGTTGCTATTTGCGGGACTGTTTTATTTTTGTCTCTGTGCCTAGCATGGTGTCTTGCACATAGTAGGTACCCAATAAATATTTTGTCTCTGTGCCTAGTACAAATGGCTTGCACATAGCAATGTCTTGCTTAAATATTTGCTGAATTGAAGCGGCGTTTCTAGGTTACTCTTTGTATGATTCAGTTGGGAAGAAAAGAGGAGAGGATAAGCCCACCAACCTCTCAGCATCACTGCTCTCCTGTTGCAACTGCTTCAGTGCCTTACTTGACCCTGGGACTTTCACTTATTCACTCTAGCAGAATGGTGACTCTCCCCAGCTGGTTCCTCCTCCCAGCTTTCAAAAGCAGGCTTTCGTCCAACTTTTCTAGGCAAGTAAATTACTATTAATTAAGGATTTACTATTGGCCAAACACTGGGCTAAGTGCTGGCAATACAAATACATGGAGAAAGAAAGATCATGGTGGGGACAGAGCCAAGATGGCGGAGTAGAAAGACACATATACTCTAGGGCTTCCCCCACAGCCCACAAAATACCTGTAAAAAATGACTCAACAAATTCTAGAGCAGCAGAAGCCACAGAACAACAGAGTGAAAGAGGTTTCCAGCCAAAGGTAACCTGGAAGGCTGACAGGAAAGGTCTATCTCATGGGATGCTGAGCAGAGTGGAGCCCAGCCCTGGCCACACGGCACTGGGAAGAACAGGACATGGACAGACCTCCAGGGCAGAATTCCCAGGAAGGAGGGTCCCAGATTCCTCAACCCATAAGCAACAAAGAAAGCTCCAAAGGTCAGTGTGGAAAGGCTTTCCCAGCTGTGCGAGACGGGAGGGGTGTCCAATCAGTATTGGCTCCAGGTGGCAGCAGAGGCAGAGGCAGCAGCAGTAGCAGGTGGCAGGCAGCTATGGTGACCAGAAGCAGCCTAGATCCATTGTTCAGGCAGCTCTGCTTAAAGCCTCTGGGGAAATTGAGCAGCTGATCTGAACCTCAGCCCTCAGTGGTGGCCCTGCCCCCACCCAAAACTCCTGGGGGAATTGAGCAGTTGATCTCAATCTCAGCCTTGAGCACGGTACTGGGGGGAGGAGGAGCACTAGGACCCTCCTCTTGACAAAGGATTTAGAAATCAAATAACTGGCTGGGAAAATGCCCCAAAAAGGGGGAAAAAATAAGATCATAGAAGGCTACTTTCTTGGTGGACAGGTGTCTCCTTCTATCCTTTCAGATGAGGAAGAACAATGCATACTGTCTGAGGAAGTCAAGGCTTCTGCCTCCAGTACCTCCAAAATGAATATGAAGTGGGCTCAGGCCATAGAAGAGCTTGAAAAGTGAGTCAGCAGCTTGCTAAAGAAGAATCCAAAAAATGCTGAGGAAAATAACACCTTTAAAAACAGGCTAACTCAATTGGAAAAAGAGGTCCAAAAAAATCAATGAGGAAAAGAAGGCTTTAAAAAGCAGAATTAGCCAAATGGAAAAGAAGGTTCAAAAGATCACTGAACAAAATAGTTCTTTAAAAAACAGAGTGGAGTTCAGGGAAGCTAATGACCATGAGATAAACCAAGAAGTAAGACTGAGAAAATAGAAGACAATGTGAAACATCTCATTGGAAAAACAACTGACCTGGAAAATAGATCCAGGAGAGACAATTTAAAAATTATGGGACTACTTGAAAGCCATGATCAAAAAATAGCCTAGATATTATCTTTCATGAAATTATCAAGGAAAACTGTCCTGATATTCTAGAACCAGAGGGCAAAATAAATATTGAAAGAATCCACTGATCACTCATGAAAGAGACCCAAAAAGAGAAACTCCTAGGAATATTGTGGTCAAATTTCAGAGTTCTCAGGTCAAGGAGAAAATATTGGAAGCAGCTAGAAAGAAACAATTCAAGTATTGTGGAAATATAATCAGGATATCACTGGATCTGGCAGCTTCTACATTAAGGGATCAAAGGGCTTGGAATAGGATATTCCAGAAGTCAAAAGAAATGGGATTAAAACCAAGATTCACCTACCTAGCAAAACTGAGTATAATACTTCAAGAGAATAAATGGTTATTCAATGACATAGAGGACTATCAAGCATTCATGATGAGAAGACCAGAACTGAATAGAAAATTTGACTTTCAAACATAAGAATCAAGAGAAGCATGAAAAGATAAACAGGAAAGAGAAATCACAAAGGACTTTCTAAAGCTGAACTGTTTACATTCCTACGTGAAAAGATAATATTTGTAACTCTTGAGACTTTTCTCAGTATTTGGGTAGGTGGAGGGATTATACATACACACACACACACACACACACACACACACATGCACACACACACACACACACATCCACAGACAGAGAGCACAGGTTGAGGTGAATCAAAAGAGATCATATCCATAAAAAAATAAAATAAAATTAAGGGGTGAGAGAGGAAAATCTTGGGAGGAGAAAGGGAGAAATGGAATAGGGCAAGCTATCATTCATAAAAGAGATAAGAAAAATCTTTTTCAGTGGAGGAGAAAAGGGAGGAGGTGAGAGGGGAAAAGTGAAGCTTACTCTCTTCACATATGGCTTAAGGAGAGAATAACATGCTCAGTAAAATTGGTATGAAAATCTATCTTACACTATAGGAAAGTAGGGGAGAAGGGAACAAGTGGAGTGAGGGGGATGATAGAAGGGAGGGCAAATGGAAGAAGGGAGGAACTAGAAGTAAACACTTCTGGGAAGGGACAAGGTCAAATGAGAGAATAGGAAAAAAAGGGGGGGACAGGGTAAGATGGAGAGCAATACAGTTAGTCTTACACAACATGACTATTAGGGAAGTCTTTTGCAAAATGACACATGTATAGCCTGTATTGTATTGCTTGCCTTCTCAGTGGGGATGAGGAGGAAGGGAGGGAGGGAGAGAAGCTGGAATTCAAAGTGTTAGAAACAAATGTTGAAAATTATTATTGCATATAACTTGGAAATAAGAAATACAGGTAATGGGGTATAGAAATCTATCTTGCCCTACAAGAAAAGAGAGAAGATGGGGATAAGGGAAAGGTGGGGTGTGATAGAAGGGAGGGCACATTGAGGGAAGGGGTAATCAGAAAGCAGGGTGTTATGGGGTGGGGGGAGGGGAGAGATGGGGAGAAAAATTGGAACTCAAAATTTTGTGGAAATGAATGTTGAAATCTAAAAACAAATAAATAAATAAAATTTAAAAAAATAGAAAGAAAGATCATCTCTGCCCTCAAGGAGATTAACATTCTTTTTAAAAAGTAAGTAGTAGGGGGCGGAGCCAAGATGGCGGAGTAGAAAGACACAAATACACTAGCTCCGAACCCACAGCCCATAGAATATCTGCAAAAAAGAACTCCCGGTGAATTCTGGAGCAGCAGAGGCCACAGAATGGTGGAGTGGAGGAGATTTCTGTTCCAGAGAGCCCTGCAAACCTCGCGCAAAAGGTCCTTCATGCTGTGGATCCAGAGCCGAGCCCAGCCCTGCTTCGGCCATGCGGCGCCCAGAAGAGTGGATCCAAGCAGGCTTCAGGGATGGAATCTCCAGCAACCACGCGGGTCCCCCCACCCACAGGTGACAAGGGTCAGTGAGAGGGTCTCTTTGGTGGGTCCAGAGGGGAGTGGGATGCCCCCATATCTCAGGCCACCTCGGGAGGCAGCAGGGGAGGCAGGAGCAGACCAGGGCTCCCAGAGCAGGCAGGAGCTCAGATCCATTGTGGAAGGTCTCTGCATAAACCCCCTGAGGCAGCCCTGCCCCCACCTGAGCACCTGAACTTAATCTCACACTGAATAGCAGCCCTGCCCCCACCCAAAGCCCTGAGGCTGGGAAGCTGTATTTGAATCTCAGACCCCAAGTGCTGGCTGGGAGGATCTGGAGGTGAAGTGGGTATGAAGAGAATATTCAGAAGTCAAGTCACTGGCTGGGAAAATGCCCAGAAAAGGGAAAAAAAATAAGACTACAGAAGGTTACTTTCTTGGGGAACAGGTATTTCCTCCCTTCCTTTCTGATGAGGAAGAACAATGCTTACCATCAGGGAAAGACACAGAAGTCAAGGCTTCTGTATCCCAGCCCACTCAATGGGCTCAGGCCATGGAAGAGCTCAAAAAGGATTTTGAAAATCAAGTTAGAGAGGTGAAGGAAAAACTGGGAAGAGAAATGAGTGACATGCAAGCAAAGCATGAAAAACAAGTAAGCACCCTGCTAAAGGAGACCCAAAAAAATGCTGAAGAAAATAACACCTTGAAAAATAGGCTAACTCAATTGGCAAAAGAGGTTCAAAAAGCCAATGAGGAGAAGAATGCTTTCAAAAGCAGAATTAGCCAAATGGAAAAGGAGATTCAAAACCTCACTGAAGAAAATAGTTCTTTCAAAATTAGAATGGAACAGATGGAGGCTAATGACTTTATGAGAAACTAAGAAATCACAAAACAAACAAAAAAAGTAAATAGTATTTTGTTCTTTCCACTTACACGTAAAGATAGTTTTCAATATTCATTTTTATAAGATTTTAAGTTTCAAGTTTTTCTCCCTCCTCAAGATGGCAAGCAATCTGATATAGGTTATCCATGTACAATCATGTTAAACATATTTCCCCATTAGTCATGTTGTGAAAGAAGAAACAGAACAAAAGAAAAAAAAAACCAAAAGAGTGAAAATAGTATGCTTGGATCTGCATTCCAATTCCATAGTTCTTTCTCTGGATATGGACAGTGTTTTACATCATGAGTCTTTTGGAATTATATTGGATAATTGAATTACTGAGAAGAGCTAGGTCTATGGTAGTTCTACATTGCATCATATTTCTGTACAGTGTTCTCCTGGTTCTACTCACTTCACTTAGTATGAGTTCATGTAAAGCTTTCCAGGTTTTTCTGAAATCAGCCTGCTCATCATTTCTTATAACAAAATTGTATTCCATTACATTCATATAGCACAACTTGTTTAGCCATTCCCCAATGGATGGGCATTGCCTCAATTTTTGATTCTTTGCCACCACAAAAAGAGCTGCTGTAAATATTTTTGTTCATATGAGTCCTTTTTTCTTTTTTATGATCTCTTTGGGATACAGACCTAGTAGTGGTATTGCTGGATCAAGGGTATGCACACATACCTTTGGGCATGGTTCCAAACTGAAGGAACTTACATTTTAATAGGGTAAAGAGAACACATTGAAGTGTCCTGAAAAGTTGGAGAAAAGGAAAGATACCCATACAGGGGCATGCTAGAGAAAGTTCAGAGAGTCAAGAGTAGTGTCCCAAGAAGAATGAAGATATGGCTTGTCTGTGTGCTTTCCTTCAAATGAAGGTTCAGGGAGGTTGTTGTCCTTCATTCTCAAAAAGGACCAAAAAGACATCACCATGATAAAGTGAAATTTCAACGTGTACAACTGTGGCTGATCAGACCAATATGAGTTCGAATTGCTCTACCACAGATTGGGCACAGATAGTCCACGGGAATATTTGGGGTGGATACTCCAAATTTGCACATCCTATGTTTCCTTTGTACTGTTTCAATTCTGCTTTGTTCAGAGAGCACAGCACCTTTTCTGCTATGGGCATGTCATGCTGAGCGGTCCTGTGCCAGCGTCTCCCATGTCCCACAATCAAATCCAAAGTTCTTGAGAAAGATCTTGAGAGTGTCCTTGTATCACTTCTTCTGACCACCATGTGATCGCCTGCCCCATGTGAGCTCTCCATAAAATAATCTTTTTCGCAAGAGTACATTTTGCATTTGAACAACATGGCCAGACCATTGGAGTTGCACTCTCTGGAGCATAGTTTGAATGTGTGGCAGTTTAGTTTGAGCAAGGACCTCAGCGTCTAGTACCCTATCCTGCCAGGTGAAATTCTGGGTTGAGAACTGACCATGATGACATAGTAAAGAAAGTCCAGAGGTGAGAGTGCAGCCCATTTTGGAAAGAAATTTGGAACCATACCCCAAAAGTTACTCAGCTGGGCATGCCTTTGACCAAGCAATCCCACTAACAGGATTATAACTCCCCTCAAAAAAACAAACAAAGATGAAAAGGACTCATATGTACCAAAATATTCATAGCCACTCTCTTTTTTGTAGTGGCAGTAGGCTAGAAATTAGGGGGTGCCCATCACTTAGGAAATGGCTAAACAAATTATGGTATATGAGTGTATGAAATGCTACTGTAATTATAAAAGAGATGATTTCAGAGAAATCTGGGAATACTTATATGAACTGATTCAGAATAAAGTAAGAAGAACTAAGAGAACAATTTACATTATTTATCACAATTGACATAATGGTAAACTGAGGCAACAGAGTTCTGAGTATGATCAATCTATTAGCAAGAGTAGCACTCATCAGTAAAGGAGATCCACAGTTCCTTGGTAACCAAGAACACTTCTGACAATCAGGCAGTTCTTGGGCAAAGAAAGTCACGAAGATCCATCAGAGTCATAAGTCAAAAGGTCAGATCCATAGCAACCTGGGTCTGATCAGATGACAAAGGGTATGACTGATGCACAAGATCTGTAGCAATATGGGCATCATTGATCAGATATGATTGGAAGAAACATGGAAACCTTGGAAAACACCAACTTGACATAAGTATTTCATAGAACAGGCTTGACCTTTCTCTTGAGCATATTTCTCTGAAAAATGAGTGGTGAATGAGATAATAAGACTAGAACAGGGCAACAAAAACTATATGAGTAAGAAATTTATGTTCACACTGAAGGTGAATAATAGATTTATACTAACTTGATTAAGCCTGAACAAAATAGAAAGGATGATCAATTTTCAATTTCCCAGTTCCCACCTTGGATCCTTTGAGGAACGGTAGTACCTCAATGGATCCCCTATAAATTATATCATTACTATAGCATAAGCTTCCATCCTTCCTAAAAGGGAGAGACTGTCATGATGGCTCAAAACCATTAAGCCTAAGCTTAAAAATCTCTAATATTAAGGAATCATTTAGCATTCTATAGACCAAAGTGAGAATCACAGAAGTGGAAAAGCTGTGTAAAACATCTCTTTAAAAACAACCTAGCAAAACAATTGATCAATATCCATAATCACAAGGAACCAATTTTAGAGAAAACCTCAGCGCTGCAAGTAATACAACAGTTAATACAAAGCCAGAGGATAGTTTTGAGCCTAAGGCAAGAAAAAAATATTTAATCAAAGTAATGGATATGTGCCCTGCCCCACCCCCAAGACAGGAGAACATTGAAGAAAACCAAGATGAAGGGTCCCGTCAGTTATCATTACTTGATGTTGCATAGATTTCATTCGCTATTCATTGAGCATCAAACATAACACATTGTGACAATTTTCCCTGACATATTAATGTAAGAACAACAGGACTATGGCACAGGCTCCACCTTGGGCAGCAGTGAGATTATGTACTTCTAAGCGTATTTGGCTTTGTTTGGGGAGTTTTTTTAGGGGGGAGGTGATATCTCTACAATTTTTTTTCAATTTTTTACTATTTTTATTTAAAATTTTGAGTTCCAAATTCTATCTCTCCATCCCCTCCCCACTCCCTGAGATGGTAATCAATTAGATATAGGTTATACATGTGCAATTATGTAAAATATTTCCATATTAGTTACTTTGTACAAGAAGACTCGAATAAAAGGAAAAAATGAAAGAAAAGAAGTGAAAAATATCATGCTCAGTCTGTAGTCAATCAATATTGGGTTTTTCTTCAGAGGTGGATAGTACGCTTCATCATTAAGTCCTTTGGGATTGTCTTGTACCATTGTATTGCTGAGAAGAGCTAAGTCATTCACAATTCTTCATCGAACCATATTATTGTTATTGTGTACAACATTCTCCTGGTTCTGTTCACTTCACTATGCATCAGTTTAAGTAAGTCTTTCCAGGTTTTTCTTTTTCTTTTCTTTTCTTTTTTCTTTTTTGGAGGGGTGATAAAGGACTTTAATTAGGGTGATAGCAGTGGAAACAGAAAGGATAGCATGAAACATTCAGTCCTACCCTAGGAAACTTCCTTGTTAACCAAGCTGTTAGAAGCTCTCAGAAAGATCCCAGAAGCAGCTGTTCCCCAAACTAGAAGGTAACCTGAGCCCAGAGCAAATAACCTTGAACAACTGTGAGAAACATGTACATATATAAATAGATGCATAATACATACAAAATGAGTACAAGTTAGTTTGGGGGGAAAAGAGGAGGGAGGATTAGGAAAAGCTTTATGTAGATGTAGCTTGAACCATGTCTTTTTTTAAAAAATTTATTTTATTCTGAACTTAAGAAATAAAACAAGAATTTCTATAACAAAATGGAATAGAAAAACAGAATATTGCTCCTGAAATTGCAGATCCATTATGTACAACTTGTTACTCCTTTCAAATATACAACAAAGTTATCATGTGAATTTCTTTTTTTCCCTTCCCCCATCTCAAACTTTGAGATGGCTATCATTAGACACAAATCTGTATGTGTGTGTATGTATGTATATAAAAAATATATATGTACATATGTATACACATATACACACGTAATACACATCTATACATATATGTACATACACGCATGTCCATTCTTCTTCTGGATTCAAACAGCATCTTCGTAAGATCTTTGTGGTTAATTTGGGGTGTTTATAATAGTCAGAATGAGTTGGTTGCTCAAAGCTGCTCTTAAAAGAATATTGCTGTTACTGTATACAGTGTTCTCTTGGTTTTGCCCATTTCACTCTTCATCATTTCTTGGAGGTTTCTCCATGCTTTTCTAAAGTCACTGAGCTCATCATTTCTTATAGCAGAATAATATCTTATCATGAACACATAGTGCAATTTGTTTAGCCATTCCCCAATTGATGGGCATCCCCACAATTTCCATTTCTTTGCCACCAGAAAGAGAGCTGCTATATTTTAGAACACTTAGATTCTTTTCCATTTAGGAAACAGATCTAATAGTAGTATTGCTGGATCAAAGGATACAGGCAGTTTAATGACTCTTTAGGTATAATTATAAACTCCTCTCCAGAATGGCTGGATCAGTTCACAGATCTGCCAACAATGACTTAAGGTCCCATTTTTTTCCATATCCCCTCCAACATTTGCTACTTTACCCTTTTGTCATTTTAGCCAATCTGATAGGTGTAAACTGATATCTAAAGAACATTTTAATTTTCATTTCTCTAATAACGATTTAGAGCATTTTTTTATATGACTATAAATCATTTTGATACCTTCATTGGAAAACTGCCTGTTAATATCCTTTGACCATTTCTCAGCTGGGGATCTCCAGGTTTTTCTGAAATCATCCTGCTTGTCATTTCTTATGGCACAATAATGTTCCATTAGAATCATATACCACAGCTTGTTTAGCCATTCCCCAATTGATGAGCATCCCTTTGATTTTCAATTCTTAGCCACCAGAAAAAGAACTGCCATAAATATTTTTATACAAATATGTCCTTCCCCCCTTTTTTTAATGTTTTGGGGATATAGACCTAGCAATAGTATTGCTCAATGGAAGGGTATGCATAGTTTTATAGCACTTTGGGCATAGTTCCAAATTGCTCTCCAGAATGTTTGAATCAGTTCACAACTCCACCAACAGTGCATTAGTGTCCCAGTTTTCCCACATTCCCTCCAATACTCAACATTTTCCTTTTTTTGTTATATTAGACATAGGTGTGAGGTGGGACCTCAGAGTTGCTTTAATTTGCATTTTTCTGATCAATAGTAATTTAGAATATTTCTTCATATGACTATAGGAAGCTCTGATATCTTTGTCTGAAAACTGCCTGCTCATATCCTTTGAGCATATGTCAACTGGGGAACAACTTGTGTTTTTATAAATTTGACTCAGTTTTCTATCTATTTGACAAATGAGGCCTTTGTCAGAGATACTTGTTGCAAAAACTTCCCCCAGTTTTTGACTATCCTTATAATTTTGGTCACATTGGTTTTATTTGCACAAAAACTTTTTAATTTTATATAATCAAAAATATCTATTTTACATTTTGTAATGCTCTCTTTATCCTCTTTGGTACTAAATACTCCCCTTATCTATAAATCTGACAGATAAACTATTCCACAGCCTCTTAATTTGCTTATAGTGTCACCCTTTATGTGCAAATCATGCACCCATTTTAACCTTATCTTGTTACAGGGTATGAGATGTTGGTCTCTGCTTAGTTTCTGTCATACAGTTTTCTCAGCAGTTTTTGTCAAATAATCAGTTTTTGTTCCAAAAGCTTGGATGTCTGGGTTTATCGAACAGATTATTATAGTCATTGACTACTGTGTCTTGTGTACCTAACCTATTCCGTTGATCTACCCCTCTGTTTCTTAGCCAGCACCAGACTGTTTTGATAATTACCACTTTATAATACAGTTTGAGATCTGGCATAGCTAGGCCACCTTCTTACACATTTTTTTTCATTGATTCCTTTGATATCCTTAAGTTACAAAAATCTATATTTTTGTAGGTATTCATCCATTTGATCTAGATTTTTACATTTATCAACTAAGAGTATTTGGAGCACTATTTCTGCTAGAGAATTAATCTCCATTTGCGGAGAGGAAATAACAAACCTGTCACTCTGGTGAAAGAGTGATAAAAGGTCTACACAGTATTTCCATGTAACTTTCAACGCTTATTTATTTTTATTTTCTTTAAGACAAAACTAACTAAACCATTTCAAACCATGACTCAGAAATTCATAGAGGAGAAACTAGATTTCAGTCATAATTTTTGTCTCTAACTAGATTACAATTCCAAACTACTTTGCCTAGACAGTTAAATCTTATTGAATCATTTTAAATTAACTTCAGGTCTTTTATCGTCTAGTCCCTCTATCACCTTCCAGGAAAATGGAGGAGGTGATATGTGCTTAACCTTAATCTTCAAGCTTCCAAAATCTCCCAAAATGCTTTAGTATTTACCATAGTTTGGAAATTTACAGTAAAGATATTATCATTTAGGCACTAATTTTAATCTATAGTTTATAATGTTATAAATTTCTATAGAGTAGATACAAAGATTCCCT